>NW_018164953.1:902820-1018133 GCF_001263595.1 Phalaenopsis equestris | reverse complement strand
GGGCCCGGACTCAACCCAGGTTTGACTCGGGTTCGATTCAGGCTGGACTCGGGCTGAGCACGGGCTAGGCACCAGCTCACCTGAATTTGAAATTCAAATTTCAAATTTTAAATAAAGTATTTAAATGCTGTCTTAATTAAAATTAATTCAGGAGTTAATTATTTCCATTTAATCCTCCCTGGATTTGGAAATCAATGAATTCCCCGCCAAGGTAACGGCTCCTAACCCCGCTCGAATTCTAAAAAAAAGCCTTCTTCCTGAGCGGGTCGGCTGGATTCGCCTCCCTCGAGCTCTTCTCTCCCTTTGGCATTCCACTCAATTTTCTCATTCCTGTCGTTGCAACCAGGAAGCTCGCCCGCTCTCCTCCTCTCCACGCCGAAGCCGCTCGATCCTGCCTCCCGCCACTGAAGCCGCTCGATCCCGTCTCCACTCGATCCCGCACTGAAGCCGCTCGATCCCGTCTCCGCTGGATCCCGCACCGAAGCCGCTTGCTCTCTCCCGTCTCCCGCACCGAAGCCGTAGAGCTCGATCCTGTTCCTCCCTCTGCGACTCCCTCACATACCGAAACTCTCGCATCTGCTTTCCTCTTCCTCACGCAGTAGAAGCCGCTTCTCTCTTCCTCGCCAGACATTCAGCCCTGCTCCTATTCATTCACAGCGCTCGGCCTCCTCTTTTACTGGCTCACCCAAGAAGCCTTGCCTCCCTCCCTCAATTCGCTTTCTCACCCACACGCCTTTTCCTCCTTTTTTTTGCTGAAACCTTCGCAGGAGCTCGGGCCATTGACAACGTCGTAACGAGATTGTATCTTGCAGAGAGCAGCGGAGCTCTCATCTCCTTCTCCTCTGCTCCCGTCCGGAATCTTCAACTAGTTGGTGACCATTTCTCCTCTGACAAGCTTTATTTCCTTTTGCTTTTATTATTGCACTTGTCCTATGAATCATTATGTTCTACAACGATTCGCTTAATACGGATCTAGGAAAAGGATGCACACACATACCACACAGTTTTTTTTATATATTCACATATGTAATACCTAAATTACATTTTCTTTTACAGAAAATCCACACTAGCTATGCATGAACTGGTATATTTCACTGTTTAAAAATTAACTTGGTGGACTTTCTTATGTGATACAAATGATTTAGGCTATGCAAATGGATAAAGTTTTTTTTTTTTTAGGTGTTATATATGTAAATGTATAAGAATTATGTGGTATATATATGTATATCTATCTAGTTGGGCTGAATTGGATGAACTTGCCTTCATAAATCCTGTGGCAAAATGGTTCCAAATCCTTACAAATTCTTTTCAAATCCTGTCATCAAACAGCCCAAAAGTTTGTTAAAACACTGCAGAGGTTCGGCCGCTAAACAACCCTTCAATAGCACCCAAAACATAGGTCAAATCAGTCATGAATCACCACTCGAACCCCTTCGCAACGCTGTTGGAATCCTATAGTTGGACAGCCCCAGGAAAACCTCAAAACTTGTTAGTGCCTTCACTGTTTTAAACTCTTTTAAACTTATCCTTTTGAGATTGACCAGAGTGCCGCGTGGAATAGTTCAAAATGCGTTTTAGGCAGCTTTAATGTTGTTTGGAGGGCCTACACAACCCCCAAAACTCGCCTAAAACCTACCCCACTTCATTTTAAAGCTTACTCGAGAAGCTGCAAGAGAAGCATTGTGGGGACTTTACAAGCTCATTAAGCTGGACTGCATTTGTTTTAAGCTCTATGTTAGTTGGAAATTGATTCGGCTTAGCTTTATGCAGAATCTGAAACCGTACAAGCATGTTAGTTGTTGCCCGGTGTCGTAGGAAACCGTAGAGTTGCTGCCCCGAGCTATAAGAGCTGTAGGACCGTTGTCCAATGCTTCTAGTCGCTGCCCACCTCTGTTCGGATTCGTAGGAAGCCGCATAGGTGCTGCCCATTGTTGTTTGGGTTCATAGGAACTCATACAGGTGCTATTCGAAATTCCTAGCTGCTGTCCGGAGTCATAGGATCACCGTACACATTTGCTAGCAAACATAATGATGGTGGCGGTGGCAGAACTGGCTCAAACACCTCTCTAGGCGTATTCAGGAGCAGACAAATATTTTAGTCTTTTAGTAGAAGAAGTGGCTGACAGTCATTGTAAGAAACTACTGGATGTGTGAGTGATCGATCAACTTGTGAATTTGGCCGCGAGGTGGGGGTCAATATAAATTAAGAATCAAATTAGAAAAATTCCCATGACAATTTGTCTATGAAAAAATTGGTGGCAGTATGAAGTCAATCAATACGAATGAAGAAGCTGACAATAATATAAAAAGCCAATTAACATTCTACAAAATAGACAGCGGAGAATTTGAATATCTCCATCCATTATGCTCCTGTGTATACGCATCAATATGAAATAAGATGACGAAAGCAGCGAAAAGACAATGTTAACTGGTGATTGAGTAGGGAATAATAGTATGGAAACAACTTACATCTCTATATATAAAGAATGTGAAGCGAAAATACTAAAATCTCCTGAGACATAGATGCAGCAATAAGCTTTGGTAACATAACTTGTGCAAGCTCTAGCTCAAATCATCCTCATGAACAAAATTCAAGATTAAACATATCATTACCCTTCGACTCAGACACACGTAGAGTTAAAAACAACGAGACTGTTGAAGTTGAGATTGCAATAACTGGATAGAGTAATAACTCGAGCCTTTTTATTTCCTCAAGGAGTAAAGTGCCAAAATAGTATCCTGATTATTTACATAGGGGTCAATTTTCTCCCAGAATCTATAAAAATATCAAATTAGTCTGAGACTCTTTAATTTTGGGGCTGAAATGATTCTCATGAAGAACCATTAGAGCCCCAATTTAAAGATTCTAGGGACTAATTTGAAACTTAGATAAACTCTTGGACTAAAACGACCCTATGTAAATAGTAAAGGGACTATTTTGGCACTTTACTGTTTCCTCAAGGTACCCATCCAATTTAATATTAAATATTTCAAAAAATGGTTTTAGATGATAAGAGATTAGTAAAGATTTATGTGAAATCCAATTAAAATGGTTCAGCTATGGATAGATATCATATTGGGGGTGAGGGTGGCCATAGCCATTACAATATGGTCTGTCAAGAGCATGATTTTGTTGATGAGAATATATAAGATTGTAATGATATGATCTATCAAAATAACAATACAAAAAGGAGTATATGCACCAATAAAAATTATGATACAAACCATATAATGTCCACCCCAAGTTTTCAAAAATAGGGATTCCAAGTATCATGATAAAAAGAGCAAATTTTAAGATGCCTCTTAAAATTATAATGTTCATCAGAAGGATCATGATAGGAAGCATATGCTGCATGTATAGAATACATTAGCTTAGTAATATCTTAAAGTAATGTGGAGGCCAAAAATGTATGTTCAAAGCAACGAACAATTAAGAATTTTGTTTAAGGCTGCTTCAAAAAAAAAAGCTTGAGAATGCGATCAAGTGTATGCACTATTTCAGATAAGAGAGTCTGGATACCAGAGTGAATAATGTGTTAGTGTTGGTAGTGCAGGTGCCGGTTGCGATGAAAAAAAATTGGGATTCACAACAAGTGATAATGTTATGAAAACAATGTGTAAGGCGTGAGTGACCACTAAGGATGATACACTTTGAACAAAGTCTCATGTGCAGTGCACAGACAATCATGTGTAATGAGGCAATCTAGGCTGAAATTGGGGCAGAAGTTTATAAAGCAGCAACATGAAAGAAGTGGGATGCGTTTAAAATCGCACATGTGTGGGCAGAAGGAAATGCGTGCAAGGGGCATGGATGTTGGGAAGCTTATAATAGTAATATTAGTGCAAAAAGATGTGTGATGGAACATGCCAAGTGAAGTTCGTAATCTGGATTAAGATTTGACTAGCAAGCAAGATGGAGGGGTTTGTGTTCAATCACTATAGCAAGATAACCAATAATGAAAGTAAAAACAATTTGCTTAAATACTATTGATATGGTGTAGCACAACCGAATTTAGAGAAGAGATAAATGAGTGCTGACAAGAGATACTCAAAGATAAAGAGAGGAAGAGAGAGATAAAAGAGTATGGAAAAAGAGAAGAATAGAGATAGTTGGAGAAATCCCAATATTTAATAATCATTCAATTACTTTCATACGATCTTAATGCACACTATACATAGAGTCGGGTCCTTAAAACTCACTAAAAATACTTCAAACTAATAAGAAAAGAATAATGTAATCACTTAGGATAAGAATAGTACCACCAGAAGAAGAGCAAAACTAAGAATAAAGGAGCAATCACATCAGTAAGGTGTTACTTAAAAAGAAACAAGAATATCATCCGGAAACCAAGGTTAGATCTAGGTTATTAAGATGACTCCAGCAGGATCTACTGGGCAGACAATCGAGGTCCAGATGATTAATCCAGGAAAGCAGAAGGTCCTAATTTAATTCCATAAAGAATAGGTATAAACATAACATTGACATGCAGCACCCAATCTGAAAGGTTAAGTTTAACAAAATAAAAGCATAAACAAACATGTTACATCGAAATAAAATCTTAAGAATATAAGTGAAAATCTAAACAAACTATACATTTGAATACTTAATAAGGAGAGGATATTGGACGAGAAGTAATTAAAATAAAAAAAAATCAAATAGAGCCAAAGAAAGAAAGAAATTTTTTTGAACTAATCAAGTTGAAGAGGCCACGGCATTGTTTGTAAATAAAGAATGATTTATTCATCCAAGGACTATCCAAAAACATTTCCAAAGCCTAAAAGGGAAACATTCATGAACGCATACAACAAGCATCCTTCCATGACAACATGTCTCACCAATATGAACATAGCCGTACTGCCATCCAAAACGCTTCATAGATACATTCACAACTAGCATTAGTGTTTCATTGATGGCATGGAATCACTAACGAGGAAAATCATGAAATGCATGATGCTGTTTGCATAAGATATAAGCGGATCATTTTAAAAGAGATAAAATGGCGATAAAGATCGTATTATCATCTTTTTTAATTCTTTAGCAAGTCAGAACATGAAAACATGCAACTTGATTTAACTTATAATAGAAGTTACACTTAAAACAAGTTACTTGCACATAGTCATTATGATCTCAGCTCTATTTACAAAAATATTCAAATCATATTTAGAACATGGCAGAGTTGCTTAACATATAAGCATATAAATATGGCATATGCAATGCATGGAGTTTTTGTTTGAGGGGTTTATTTCAAAATGGCTGCTTCCATCACTCGAATATATATAGCTTTATTATGTCAATGAAATAACAAAAATGAATAATTAACATAAATGAAATAAAACAATTGACTTGCCGTAGTTAACTTGTTTAATGTTCCATCAATCTGCATGAAGTATGCCTGCACATATTTAGGGAAACTTAGTACGTAACTTGGATAGCCATTATGTTCAGCAATTTAAAGGTTTACACATAAAAAAAGACAAGAATGTAATAGTCTTCATGACCTCAAGTAACATTTCTAGCTCCTCAACATCATTTTCATTCCCATGAAGTGTTGCTGCACTTGCCTTGCTTGCTCTAGATATCTTTGAGCCTATAGTTGGTGAACCAGGTCCCCAAATAGTAGCAACAGAGCCACTTACAGGTGATGACGCACCAGCCAATTTTCTTGACAAATACAGATCTGCCATGTCGTCATCATCATCTAGTAATTGCTCAAGCTCATCCCTAACCTAAGAAAGTAAAATATGGTACAAGTCAAGTTCATTACACAATTTTTAGCAGCTAAAATTTATGTCACAATGTGCTCGAATTTTTACCATAACTGTAAAAACATTATTCAAATACATTGGATAAAAATTATAATGATGGTCATAAACATTTTACACAAAATAGAAATAAATTACAAGATACTCTGTAAATTATAATATGATAAAAAAAAGATCCTGACCACAAAAAATTGCAGAAAGAAAAGGCAATCATGAAATGCTTTCATGCATGAATACTGAAATGCAAGAATCCTCTAACCAATTACTCATTTAAGGGTCAATAGATCCACATAAAAAATAACTACAAAAAAAAAGTTGAAACCTTTAGGGATCATATAAAATTATTGGCATGGCGCGTGAAGGAATACTATCCTTCTAAACCAAGTAAAATGGTGCACTTTATAAAATTTGCTAGTCAATAATTCATATGAGGTTTCTGACTATCAAAATGGTGAATGAGCTCTGTATCAAAAATAATACTTCTACAAGATGCAATCACAGATGAACCACCATCCCAAACCTCATATGACACATTTCTTCTCGTTTTTATTTGAAAAAATTGTTATTTCTTAAATATGTAACTAATAAATTAATTTTATTCATGCAAGAGACATGAAACACAATTTCTGAAGATAGTTGCATCACTTTTACCTGATGACGTGTGAATTAGTAGAAACTGAAAACAGAAAAGAAACTTAAATTCATCAAGTTTCGGTAGGTCAACTAGAATTACTGACTAGTTTTGGATTTTAGTAAATTGCATCCATATATGCTAAGACAGTTTTTTCCTTAAAAAACAGTAGTTGTAAAATGTATATCCAAAGTCAAATATAGTTATATCATAGACATGCTTTTGAGATGTTTATCTTATTAAAATTAAGATAACTCCCAATGCCATACTTGGTATACTGCAAGTGGTATAGAAATGGAAATACAATAACCATTATTGTTGCACTTTTGCCATCTCACATGAAAAAGTCTTTGTTATTATTCTTGTCTGAATTGAAAAATATGTTCAAATAAAAATAAAATGATTTTCTTAAACCTTTTTAGACCAATTTAGCGTACGAGAAAAGCAACTTAATATAAAATGGCAGGATACACATCTAGAAAACTCAAGCAAATATTAGTAATTTACTTTTCAAATCATTTATGCACATGACATTAGGATCTCTCAAAAGCCTCATCTGCTAATGAATTGCCACCGTATTACGCTAAAGTTGATGCAAAATAAACATATGTAAGTGAACTTGGAACCAATTTATCGAAAAAAATAAACAATTTTTAGAAACATATCTCACTGATTAAGAACCACAAACAGAATGCAACGACTAACATCCTGTATTTAACTATTCATTCAAAAACAACAAATCACAACAAAGTCTGTTAAAGAAAAGTGGCCATGTGCTTTCAGCTGACTTGGCTAACTAGATAATACTACATTAACGCACAATGTTTTGCTGGTCATAACAAAAAAGAAATTTATGGAATCATCTATATTGATTTCCCCTCAAGCACTTCAAAATCTAGAACTTCAACACAAATAGAAGAATAAATGCGTCTTAAGAATAGGGTGGGCACTTCCAAAAAATGATAAACACACATTGCATTATTCTGCAAGTTATTAAGCATGCATAACTAAGAATAAGTGTAGTTCTTCTTCAAAGCCATTCATGGACAATTTACACTAACAAGACCGTGCAAACTTGTAATCCATTGCCACGAAAGAGTACACCCTTTAACTGCCGTATAGAAAAGCCCATAAATCTAATAGCCACATTGATAAGCTTCTTCCGCTTCATCTCCTAAGTCTACAAATTGAGCTTCACACATATATTTTTGATTTTTCTTGAGATATAATAAAAATATTAAAGAATAAATGAAATATCAACAAAATATTAGTTAATAAGCTACAGATAATCAGATTGATTTCACTCCTCGACAGCAGTATGACGGAAAAAAAAAGCCATGGCACACAAAATTCATCTGTAAGACTAGCACTTCAAGCAAGAAGCAAAAAAACCCATCACACATAATAGAAACAAATCACACACGTCAAAAATCATTTCAGATGGTAGAACCATATGAAATTAACATAACAAGCCACTTAATGAAACGAAAAGTATTTTTCAGCCAACCATATGGTGCAGGATTAGACCAAAAGCCTTTACTTTCACATGCATTTTTTCACTTAAGCTTATGTATTGGAAAAAGCCAGTGTATGTAAGAATATACCTTCTGAACCCGAGCAGTCAATCTAGTCATTGCACTCTTCAATTTCCTCACCCGGTCCAGATTTCGGCTGCTAATCTGCAGGTCATGATTACACCTGATAACCAATTCACCATGACAATGGAGAAGGATTTGATCGAAAGAAAACAACAGCCAAAAAAAAGGATGAGCAAACTATGCTGCATGGGGAAAAGTTAAACTGGATTTAATAGGGTCAGCCCAACTAGAGTATGACCAGCAATGTAAAGAGAATAATCAGACCCTATTTACTGTATACAAAGAGAAATATAAACTTTAACAATATAACGAAAAAAAAAACATTAAACAATAAATACTGTGAAAAATTAAATAAGATATGGTAAACTAAGCAAATATTGTTGCAAATTGATAACAAGTGGCATGCGGAATATACAAAAAAAACAAACTTATATTGTTAGGCAGTTCTGCTAAAATTTTGAATATTTCAAGTCATCTTATCAAACCATCATTGCGATCAAGGTGACCAAGTATTGTCTTGACATTTTCAGTATACATAGATACAGGCACATGAAAAGCACTTTAATGTCAAGTATCTTTTTCAAACAAAATATTATTCAGTTCACAATTATTAAAAGGGGCATTTACATACATACCAAACAATTCTTATGCATTTGCATATCTAACACCAAAACTTTAGTATTGACATACACAGCACTCAAATCTTTAATATTACATTAAAAATACCACTATTACCTACTTTTAAACAGTTAAATACACCTTTTTGTGCATAGTCTTTTCAACAAAATGTTACAAATGTAAATATAAAAGTTAGGTGTTAGATATGTAAATATTTAAAAAATTGTGTGGTATGTATGTAAATTTTCCTTATTAAAAATATTCCACTTTTTCTTGATGTAATTAAATTCATTGATCCATATCAACATGGATGAAAATACAAGGAACCAAGCTATAATCACAGGTGTAAACTCAACTATACCATTTCCACGGTATCAGAAAATGGCAATGGTAAGGTAGTAACAATTGCTTTGTTCCAGGTGAACTACAAAATTATGACTAAAAGAAAAACGATTTGTTTGCGATTTCAAAAGCATAAACATAAGAAAGTGCGAGGAAAAAATTCTCACAAACCTTTGAAGTAAGTTCATCCAAGGCTGGGTAGGCAGCTGTCTCCAGTTCTGTTGTTCGGGCATCAAGAAAGCTGCAAATTGCTTCCAGAGCAACTTCCAGGGCTCGGAACTCGAAAGGGGATTCTACATCAATCATGTCTTACCTTTAAGAAATATAGTAGAAGCAATTGGTATGCATATGATTAGTAAGGAAAAATCCATATTTCACCATTCCTTTTTTTTTTCGGTTAGTTTTCTAACAAAGTTAAAAAGAAGGCAGTAAATATGTCTTTTATGCATCCAGCCATTCATTCTGTAGGTGCTTGCATAAATTGGAGATCAACCTAAAATTGTAATATAACATGGAGGATATGGGCTTTGTTAAGTAGAGCCTAAAACCCCGATGTTTTTGAAAAGGGAGCCACTAGTAAGCTGGTATTTGAACTTAATGATGCAAATATTGTGATTGTTCGTTAAATGATACTAACTTCATTTTCCTTAATCATCATTTAATTTCTTAGAAGCAATTTAATAGGGATGATAGAATTAGCGCCCCAATAATGATGACTTTTTTGTAAATAAAATTACAATCTCATGTAACTCAATAGTTGGTAATTGAGAACATCAGATAATATTAGGCTGCTTACTCAGTAAGTCTTGCATAAATTGGTTGTAAACCTAAACATAGAAAATAACATTGACTACTTCTGGCTGTTGTTAGATTACATTAATACCCTGACCATTTTGAAAAAGTAGAACTAGTAGGGTGATGCTTGTACTTGATGATGCAAATATTATGTTGTACATTAAATGATACTACCTTCATTCTCTTTAATCATCATTTATTGATTTGATGAGATTCAATAAATTTGATTGAATTAAAAATTAAAAGTGATTTCATTTTGGGTGAATAAATTTCAGTTTGATGCTTCAAAAATTATGCGCCAAAATAAAGTAGTTGTGGTGAAACAAATAGGAATAGATTGGGTCTAATATGAGCGCATCAAATTTTAACCCAAAATTTGCAAGCTGATAGAGGGGATATATATATATATATATATATATATAGATATATATAATATATATACATGTATCTCTTGTTTCTATTATATATATATATATATATATGTCTTCAATCTCTTTAAGGTATGTTTAGTCCGTCAAAAATAAATATGCTCCATATTTTGCTTCAATGTGCTTCAATCTCTTTAAGGTATGTTTAGTCCGTCAAAAATAAATATGCTCCATATTTTGCTTCAATGTGCTTCAATCTCTTTAAGGTATGTTTAGTCCGTCAAAAATAAATATGCTCCATATTTTGCTCTATTTGTTATGGATGAGACTCTTGCTTAATTTTTTTTCCAAACATGGGAGTGCAAATTTTTTTAGTACTTCAGCTTGGTATCAAAGTTTGGTGATTGTGCATGATGATCTACATTGACTTAGTCTTGAATTCCCAAATCCAGTAAGTCGTTTATATTCAAGCACATTGAATTTGACCATGATTATAGATCACAATTATGAATCAAGTCTCAGAGACTTCAACCATGTCTCCTCTTCAAATTCCCAACTTAAACAACACCAAGTACACAAATTGGAAGACTAGCATCAAATCCTAATTAATCAACCAGGATCCAAAAAAAGTGGTCAATGGCGTGGAGACCATTATACGAAGCCGATTTACTGAAAAAAAATGGAAGCAAGAAGAATGCTGAGAATCAAAGATGAAAATTTATGATAAAGCTCAAAGTTCATAAGGATGGGGAACATCTTATATAAGTGCTCTCAACAACGGAGAAGCGAGGAGGCAGTGGCAAATCATAGTTGGTAGATAAATAGATATTTTCAAATTCAGCATGGAAAAGGAACACCTGTAAATTCAAAGTAGAAGTAACCAAATAAGCCACAGGATATCTTCTCGGCTCTCCACTCTATAACCAACAAGACACAAATCCAATTTTTAGAGAATGAGGATGCATTACTAAAGCAAGTTGATAGACAAAATATAGACTCTCTAATTGGCTTTCCACCATCTTAGCTTTTTCCTGAAGCTAGGATATTGTTTGATGACATTTGCATCCTTGATTCGAGTACTAATTATAATGAAAATACACATGAAAGAGCTTCTTTTATTGACTTAGCTTTCATTTATCAGCAATGGATATTGTATTCTTGAGATAAAAGTTTATTTTTTTATTTTTCAAATAACATAAAAACGACATTGTAATGTTTATATAAACAATAATTTTTCTATAATGTTAACGTTTATGGTAAGTTTATCATTAAAGAGAGAAAAGTGAATAAGCGTTATGTTCTATCTGCTGACAGTTCTAATGATGGCAGAACTCTCAAACATGATAATGCTGATATGTGATCTGCTAGATCAGCTCAAGTGAGTCACAACATGCTTAGTAAGATACAAAGAAAAAATGTGATCATCTACCATCTTCATCCAAAAGTGACTATCGGAGATGTATTGAATGCTAGCGAGGCAAGGTGCACCAAGTTCTTTCAAGGAGGCTTGAGCCAACCAGTAAGGTTCACAAATGATTATCTCATCCAGATGTTACTTGCAATAAGACTCGATTGGAGGCAAAAGAATACAAAAGTTCAAAAAATTGATCATTTGAGACCTTTTCTTAAATGGCTCAACTGAAATCTATTCACATCTTTCTTACTGTGACCATTAATTAAGGGTGAAATTTATGTCAAGCGAATACTTTTCTCTATAATGATCTCTCCGAAGAATTTTATAAGAAGATATTTCACAAGGGGTGGAGCTTCCTTAATTAAAAGTTTAAGCATGAGTGGTGGAGCTTCCTCTTAATTATTAAGAGAATCACTTTACAGATAGCTCCAAGAAAATTTTGTGGTAGATCACCTCAGTGTTTCTAGAAGAGAGCTTGGTGATCTCTATTGATTCATCAATATAAGAGAGTAATAAAATTTAATACCACATTATCTTCATAGAATAATTACTCTTTCTAAAACAATTAGTCTACATACTTGCTTTATTTTATATTTTTATATGGATATTATTTAATTTCCAAGATCTATTAATTGTTATTTTCATGTATGACAAACACAAATTATTATTTATAACAAATTGAATAATCAGGAAGCTATTGTAGAAACTGATAATGGAATATCATTTTCCCATGTTGCAAAAGTTCCTATCGTCTAGTGTGTTGTTGTTTAATGCTGTTACAATTAAAATGCAGAGCCCTGCAATTAATGTTGTTCTTCAAGAAAATAAAAAAGAGCAATTTTTTTTTTAAATGAAACTGCTGGAAGCGGATTCAAAGCAAATATTGATCTGTGCATGCACAGATGAAGCATGATTTCAGATGAACGTGCAATTTTCTAGAATGAAATAAGCTCAACTTACCATCTTCATCAGGAACTTCTAAATCATGCAAACCACTCAAGTTCTCCCTCCCTTCGCCTTGCTGCGTAGCCATAGGCTGTAGGCGTCTCCGAAGTTCCTCCACAATCGGGATAACATTGTCATCGAAAGGATCCCTCAGCAAAACCTGCTCCAAGCCACCAATCAAATAATAATAATAATAGTAATAATAAACAATTACAAGTTAACCTCGCAGACATCAGTAAAAACTAGAGAGAAAAACTTCGAATCCAAGGAAAACAAAAAACAATGTACCTCTTCAGAAGTTATAATCGCCTTGATATGCTGCTCGTCAAACAAAACAATCAAATCATCAGCACTAAACAAACAAATAACTAAACCCAAAGAACGAATAACAACACAGACGAGAAAAAGAACTCTTATCAAGCACCTCGAGATTGAGAACAATCGCCTGTTCCCTGCCCAATATAGTAGAAGGATATGAGAGGAGGGGGTCGAGGATCCGCAGATCCCGAGCATGGATCTGAACTCGGTGCATGATTGCATACTTATCCACATCCAGGATTGTCTCTTCCCCGGTGGAATCCAGTAAAATCCAGCTCCTCGCCGCCGCCTTCTTCTTTAACCCCTCCATAGCCGACGTCGGCGTCGTCGCCCCGTCGCGCGCCACTAATCCAGCCATAAGCTCAAAACTCACTCTCCCAACCACAAGAAAGATCACATCACCTCCGATGATCACCGGAACGCAAAATCTCTCCCAATCGACGGAGAGAGAGAGGGAGAGAGAGAGAGAATCGGTGCAACTTCAGTGTTTCTGGTTTGCTCCCCGCCTCTAAATTTTAATTGAAGTGTTTGCAAATCAATCAACGGAGGGAACCAGGTGCTGATTCGCACTTAAAACTCGCTAATTATGTGTTAGCTTGTACAATGAAATCTCATTCCTCGATACTGCTTTAAGATTTGCTTACACATAGCTTTAATGGATTGCACGAATCCTGAAGAGTTCGGCATGGGGATGACGCTTCTGTGGGTCCACCAATAGTCTAATTAATAAGAGTTCAGTGGTTTTAATACATAGGCTCTGGACAGCGCAGAGGTTGGACGACGAGTTATTTCCGATTTGTCGGATTATACGCCGAGTGCGTACACCCGAAACTCGAAGGAAAGGACAAAATGATTACACCAATTGGTGGGGCAGCGCTGTAAATTTACTGTGCATTTGAGTCAGTATTTGAGGATAAATGTTGTTCGACTTCGATCGTGGGATTTGACTCATGGCTTGCGTTTAATTTAAGTTTAATCTAAATATGTAAACATGTTTTTGGATAAACGGGCGAAAAGCTCGATCCAAACGCTAACGTAGTGTTTTCAAAAACGCCCCCGCACTTATAAACTGCCTCAAACATGCCCTTAGATCCAAGATCATTAAAGAATTCAAAATTTTAAGTTATGAATTAAAATTTTAAGTCAATTTTTTTAAGCAGTCAACTCCAATTCAAATCGAAATCGAACCGTTAAGAGTCTTATTAATTAGGAATGTGAGTTTAACAAATTTAACCCAAAGATTATTAATCGTTCAAAAATTGATATGAATTTTGGTCTGAATCGAGATCTGAATTACGAGCCAAAATTTTAGTTTAAATTTTTTTTAAGCAGATTTTGAGCCGATCCCAACTCGGCTTGAGATCAGATCATTAACAACTCTATCCTTGAGTGACATTTATAATCCAGAGGTAAATTGATTATGATAACAAGCTATTTTAAGATTGATAATTGAGCCACACAATTTTTATGTATTTATGATTCATTTATTTAAGAAACATTTACATATATACCACCTAATTTCTCTATATGTATATATCTAATAGCCAAATCTTGCTCTTTACATTTGGAACACCCAAATCCTTAATATCATATCATAAATATAACTAATTTAAATTTTAAAATATGAAATACATTTTTTTCTTATATAGATAAAGTGGTATGGATGTAAAAATTACACTGTGAATTAAATACATAAATACAAAAGAATTATGTGGTATGTATGCAAATCTTCTTTTATTTTGTTGGATTTTGTATTATCTTTTGTGGACACGCTTTGAGAGTTTAGAATCGAGTGAAAGAGAGAAAAAAGAGTAGAGTGATTCAAGAGTTTAATGTCGAGAGAAACAGGAGAGAGAGACCCCTTTACTTGTATTTTTATCTCCTATTTATATATCCTTCATCAGCTACCTGGTCCCTCGCCTGTGATAGATCTCCAACTAGGAGGACAAGCGGGGGAGCGCCATCCCTCATAATCACGTAGCAGCGGGTAGTCGAGATTGGGTGGCGTCGGTTGGCTGCAGATTCTGTGTAGGAGCTGTTCGCTCGCCTGGATGCTGAAGTAGCGGCTCTGCAGACAGAGCTTGTCGCTCTTCAAAGTGAGATGAATGAGCTGTTGCACGAACTGGAGGTGCTCTGCGGGTTGTTTGATTTGATGAGGTTCAACCAGGAAGCCGATCGGATGGATCAGGTTCATCGCCTCGGTCAGATATTTTTTCTCAAAATGTCTTGGGCGGATCTTGTGGCCTATGTGAGGTATCTGGAGAAACTTGCTGCCGAGAGGATCTACGCCTCACTCTAGATGGATCTGACAGCTACCGAGCGGGGAACCATCTCTAGAGCTTGGACTTATCCCGGGCTTGGAGATGCGGTTTCTCATGATCGTCATTGAATTGTCTGTTGGTTGCTTAACTCGAAGAAAAGCTCTTTTATCTTGTTTGTTCGCTCCCTTTGAGATTCGTGCCGACATTTCTAATGCATACATATTCAATGAAAAAAAAACCAACCTAAGTGAAAAGGGTTGTGGCCGATAATTGGAGAGAATAGTTCTTTTCATGATAACTTTAAATTTTAGTTAGATATTATATGGTTTATCATTACCCTCTTTTAAATAAATTAATTCTTGAAATTAATCTTACTAGTGGATATAATCGAAAAAATAAATTAATTTGAAGTTTTATTATTATTATTATTATTTGTTTGACATTTAGCAATAAAAAATACAATACTAAAGTTGATATGAAGAGAAGAGAGATAAAGGTGTACAATTTAGTAAGTACACTTGTGAGTTATTTTGGATTTAGTTTGATATACTGTTCAAGTGTTAAATTCGATTAGGTTAAAAGATATTTTTTTTAGTAACCCCGTAGGAAGTTTTATTTCATCCAAAAAAATAGTTAGAATATGGGGGTGGCCAATAGATCTACTACAATCCATCACACTTACAACTCACTTAAGAAAATAAAAATCCTAAGAAACCTTGGCCACAATACAACTCACGCAAAAGAAGAAAAAAAATCACATATTAACACAAATAAAGAGAACATTTAACGTATTCCCTTTAATAACCTGAGCTGAGCAAGTTCCATAGGAGCCTTATTAGAAAAAATGTAATTCTGAGACTTCAAACCTTCCCCTCCCGATGTATGAACATCCACAGAACCTGCACAAAATTCATAAGAACCGAAATTCTCTTCAGCTGAATAACAAGATTCCAAGGATAATCCTTCTTCTTGCAACAATAGCTCCACAAATCGTAAGAGTCCATTTCCATACATATATTACCCTAGCCACATTCAACAACAATTTCCAACTCCACAATTACAGCTTCTGCTTCAGCAATAATAGAAGAAGAAGCTAAAGAAGAGCATAGAACCAACTTTTGATTATCAAATTCATATGCAATCTTTGAATTTTAGCTCGCCCGATAAGTCATGATGTGAATATCATAAGATTTTTTAGATCAACAAGACTCGAGCGAACATGTCTCGTTCGAAAGTCCTGACATCATTTCGAGCTCCTTGACCCTAAAATATCCACTTTTTGCGGCTTATAAGGACCCAAGGCAATGACTAGTAGCATCTACCATGCCAACATCACGATGTCAGGTCCAGCTCCATGGCTCCTTGATATTTTTAAGCCCCTGACATTTATGATTGGATGGATATCATAATAGATACTGATATGGCACTACACACATCAACGGTGCTCTGACACCATGTCTACTATCACGAAACCTCGACTAATTGGATCCCAAAAGCGGATTTTGATTGGACAACCGCCATGATGGTTATTGATGTGGCATCATTCATTTCTGTTGTGTCCCAACACCTTCAATCAAGCCACGATGTCTAAGTTAGGGGTTTAATCAAGTTGAGTCGAGCTTGAGCCACCCTTGGATTGAGCTTGTGCTTGATTAATTGTATTGAGTTTGAGCACGAGCTTAAGTCTAGAAGTTCGAGCCAGCTAACGAGCCCACTTATTTTATTATGAAAGAGAAAAATAATATTAATTTAAGGTAGAGTTATAATAAAATGACAAAGAGAATGAGCAATTATGAGAGAAATAATAAGAAACCACTTAATATAAAAAATAAAATATTATTTTTGAAATTTTTTTATTACTTTAAAAATAAAGTTTTCAAATTTAATATATTTTAAGTATATTTTATATTTATTTTTTTTAAATGAGCAGACTCACTAGCAAATGAGTCGAGTTGGGGCTAGCTTGAGGTTGGCGTGTTTGCACGTCAAGCTCAGCTCACAAACCACCTATCAAGCTAAGCTCGAACAGACTCACAAGTTGTCATGACTCACTTACACCTCTATTTTTACTTAACACACGTCAGATTTTGAGCTACACACCTTATTTTGTTGGCTGATGTGACATCTGCCACGTTAGCAGCATCCTGATGTCATATTCAAAGTCGGTATAAAAGGGACAACCCTATGTTGTCCCAAAGATTGGCTTCGTTGAGTATGTTGGGCATTTAAAAGCTTCTTATAGCCAGTCATGAGACTATTTGAGTTCCTCTAGCCTTTTTGACACCTTCTCTTCCCCTTAAGTGGAGTTTTCTGGCATTGAAGGTGTTATCCATTGAAGTCATAGGAGCTTTCAGAGTGGTCGACCAAGCCTTAAGGCTTTGTAGATCATTCAATCATTCCATAGATGATGGTTTTTTTTCCTTCGTGATTTCCTTTTTAGAAAAGCTCTAGGCACAATGTCAGAAGAGGTAGGCTAGGTTGATTTTAGAGACAAATCGGGCAAGGTTCGCACATTTTTCATCGTATAACCTCATTTTTGAGTGCCTCCTTTGAGGTTATGAATTTAGATATGCCCTGACACTAAAACATTACTCCTGTTAATTTCATTGTGATGATCCTATTTTGGCCTTAAAATGATGTGAATGTCGCTTCTCAACATATGGGCATTATTTTACTCTTTGTGGTAGCCACACAACATTACTTTCACAATAGTGCAAGGCCATCACACTCGGTTCTGCTTCAATGCCTAGATGGCGTTTTCCATTTTTGCAACACTAAATCCTTAGGACTTTGTCATAGTGTTGATCTCAGCACTATGGCCCTAGATGGACCTTGTTTCTACCCAGGCTAATGTCGTGACCCCAATTCATGTGCCACAGTTATAGTCCTAACCTTATGGTCTAGTGACATATTCTTTATCGATAGAAACATGACATCGAGGTCTTCTCTCACAGTAATAACACTGACCTTTGGCACTATAGCACAAGGAGTTAATCAAGTTTATCCCTGCTTCATTGTAAGCATGTAATCGATGTGCTATTTTGTGTAGTGCAGCAAATACAAGGCACTCGTTGTTCCGTTGGGACCAATTTTTACCAATAAGGAAACCAATAAAATTTTTTTCCATCATAAAACTTGAAGAAGCTAATGGTTTTCTCTTTTTGATCGTTGGTACACCCTTCCATATAGGTGGAAAACTTTTTGGCATGTCTTTAAACCATGTTTGGTTTTTCTGAATGATTGGGTCCTTTATATGTATAGATCATCGACCCGGGGACTTGCCATCCTAAACCACTGGTACACCCTTTCATATGGGCATTGGTTCAACCTTAATCGACTGGTTGACATGCCTTATATCATTTATATCATCATTTAACATGACTAAAAGTAAGCTTGTTTTCTCCAAATTTTCACCTTTTTTATGCTAACTAGGCGAGGTGTGTGGGATAGTATTTAAGTCATGCCACAGACTACATTTAGAATGTATTGTTTGTCAACATGTCCATTATTCTCTCCAGAGTTAAAAGGGGTAGACCTCTAAGTACCATTTGTTGGTGTTAGGGTGTCACCTCCTTTTACTTCTAAATCCTTAAAAATTATTCTATGAAGCCATCTTCATAACATCAAACTACCCTCTCTATGATGATGGGAGAGGTGATTTACACATTTATGTATTTAAAAGCTTGTGGTTCTTTGCACATGTGTGCCCTGCATGTTTACCCGCATTTGTATGCATGACTTCTGTGTCAGTTTCATGATGTTTGGACTATGAGTTTGAGGTTTTGGGGTTCAATCACCAAAACATATTGAATATGAATTTTGTATGAATTCCTAATTTTATCATCTTCTAATGAAATTTGACCTAGTGTTATTGTTGGTAGGGTTTAGCTCATGAGGCACACCCTTTCTGGTATGTTTTGTGTTGGTAGGGTTTCATCTTTGACCTTTGTTAGTGCTGGAGTAAGGTGTTCGATGTGTTCCTGATCAAGATAATATTATAAGCTCTATGTGGGGTGACTAAGCATTGTAGTTGAGTCATCCATTCCTCCTTTTTGTGTAGATTTCGTGTCCACACCCTTTGCAAGTATAATCACCACTCAACTTTTTTGGTACAAACAGAGTCAAAGGAGCTTAAATGTTTCTTTTCTTTGACTTTGGATCACTTCATATGATGCATCCCATGGGTTATTAAGAAAGTGATCCACAGTCAGATTGGGATGAATTCTTTCACGACTTAGTAGATTTATGGTTCAATAGTCTAGAATGATGGGTCCATGAAGCCCAACCAGGTTATCTCTACATTTCTATGTTTTTTTCTGATCTATCCCTCATAGGCACAATCATTTCCTTTGCTGGGTCTTTTGTAAGCACGTATTGTAAGCCCTTTTAGCTTAGTGATGGCTACCAACGAGGTTACAATTCTTCCGATGGTTAGAGGATTTCTCCTTATCGAGACTACTAAAAATCACATTGACTACCAATGTTTCAGAACTATTTAAGCAAACAAATTAACTTTTATTATATGTTTTCCTAGATATCCCCTTTGATGCAATTAGCAATGAGGATACATAGTCGTGGGAGGTCTCTTTGAACCCAAAATAAAATAAATTTGATTTTCTATTCTAATTTGGTTACAAAAGTCTTTTCTATAGGGAGATTCTTGTATATTCTCTCGGATCGAGTAAGATCTGATTTACTTGGGATCACTCTTCTCTAGTTTATATTAAAAAAGATTTCTTTTTGTAGCTACACCTTTTATTTCATTTCATTTTTTTTTTTCCATTTTTAATTTTCCTCTTTCTTCCTTAGCTTTTATAAGCAAAGGTGACCTAGAAAAAGGACGGATTTGGAAAAGGGACAAACACAAAGAAGGTCATTCTAGCCAAGGCAGAAAGAGGCACGAACACCAATGGTGGGTACTCTCCTCTACCATATCGCTAATTATAAAAAAGAAGAAGGCATTAGACCAAGGGAGTTACTCTTGGCTCATGCTCTATGGTTTCCCTTATAAACACTATTATCTGCTCCTTAAGTTCGTTAATCTACTACATTATAAACTCTCTGATGCACTTTATATTGTTTTATACTACAATGTTGCTTGGTTTTACTCTTTGGATAACTCATCTTCCTATTTGTGGCATGTTTCACACTTACCACACCTTTCATGATATTAGATTATGAATTGTATGTTGATTCAAACACTAAACAAAAGAGTTTGAATGATAGAAAGGCAAGAGCACATATAACAAATACTTTAAAAAAAAAATAAGTGCTCTTCGATTTCTCAAAATCAATTACTATTGTTGCAATAACCATTCGTATTTATAGATGGGTTAACATATATGTTCTAAATAGTATATTAATTTTATAAGAATATTAATAGATATGTTATATATCCCCATTCTCTCCTTCTAGCATGCTCGTTATAATGATTTTTTTTTGTAACACCTTGCCATGATAATTGGTCCCTTCATAAATGTTCTCATTTTGGCATTTTATCTTTAATAATGCCCTCGCCACTCAATTGGTTATTGATGTGAGCGGCCAAGGTCTCAATCGGTTTGGAGGATTCACTATTAAATTTGTCATATATGCTTGGCCAGGTTGGTCTCTTGGGCGAGATAACTGAGCTACAATGGTTGACAAACATTGCTTGACCATCTCAGACAAACTATCTAGTTGTGTCACTTGATCAAGCTCCTTAGGCAAAGGGTCTAACCGAGTTGTCTTGCTATATGGATTAACTAGCTTACATCTCATCTTAAAGTTGGTGCAAAGAATTTGATCTTATACTTATTTTACATGAAAATCTTGCATAACAAATAAATAAAAAAAGTATAAAACACAAAAAGTTTCTATTTGAAAAACTCAAACCAGAAAAATTTGTGGCCTAACCCATAAAAAATAATCTACCATAATAGTTAAAATTATAAATGATTGCTCTTTTCTTTAATTAGAGAAGAAATGATTACCGAGTAATGTACTACACACTAATTTATACTTTGGCAACTCAAGTGTAGATTGAATATGACGTGATGACAGTTAAGTGATAATGATTTGATGATAATAATCGAGAGATGAAGATCTAGGAACTACAATTGGGTGCTAGTCTCAGATGATGATGGTTGAATAATAATAGTTGACAATAGCAGTTGTACGATATTACTGGTAGGACAATAATTGTCAAGTGATGACAATCAAACCATGATGGTTGAGTGATTATATTTGAGTGATGGCTTGGATAATGATGATTAGGTAATGGTGGCGGGACAATAGTGATAGGATGTCTGTAGTTGGACAAAACTCTAAAATTTTACAAATCTCTATACTCCACTCAAGCCTAGGACCCCCTTCAAATAGAGATTGAGGCTATTCATAATTTATTTATGGCATTTTAGTAAATATAACAAAAGCCTAAAAACACATCATAGGATGAATCATATTGATCTCTTTAATTATGGTTTATTCAATAGAATTTTGCCTTAATAACCTCAAAATTAAGCAATCCCAAACCTGTTAAATTCCTCTCATCAAGTTTAATGTAACTATAAACATATAAGATTTGAATATATTTTAGTCTTTTTATTGATACATCACACTTTTTAAATATATTTTACGTGTTCGATTTTAACTCGTCTGTACTCGAATTAAATCACTGTCAATATTGTTAGATTTAGTTGTTGCATTTGACCATTAATATGTCAAAATTAAAACTCCAATGATCTTAAGTTTAATTAGAAATTATATCATCTATAAGAGCAATTTATTATTTATATATATTCTTATTTTCTTATTTATATGAAATTAGGTGATTTTTCCAATTCAAGCAGTCTCTCAATCAAGCTGCAGCCGCGTGTCAAAATTTAAAATAATTGCAGTGTTTGCTAATTAATCAGCGGAGGGAACCAGGTTAGTAAATAATTGAGCACCATCTACTCATTCAAAACAAGCTGCAGCTCAGCCCTTATATTTGCATCTGGTACTAATCTCAAAAATAACCAAAAATAAAACTTATAACCTATTGTGAGGGTAATCTTTTGAATCTGCAGGGGTTACCTCCTAGCAATCTGGTGAATGATTCTGGACTAAAAATATTGACGAAAATGTTACTCACTCAAATGCGAAAATATCACGATGGGTAAGAGTACATGAATTGACCTCGAACTTTGACTCATCACAATGTATGGATTCTTAGCATGTAATTAACATGTCAACATTAATGATTATAAACTTGAGCTATGTTTTATATGTTCACAACTTTAATAATGATTTTTGGTCATTTGTGTACATTTATCTATATTTGTCTTAAAATTTTCAGTTTTGTAAAAGTAATTCTATTTCATGTATGCACTTCAGAAGATCACTAAGCATATGGGATAGTTGTAGTTGTTTGAAAAATATGTCAAACTACTGCAGAAGAAACTGTTGTTCAAGAAGCTACGATTGCTATTACAATTTATTTTTTTAAAAAGTCGGACCATAACTTTTTGACAGTCATCACACTTAGGAAGATCAGTTTACAAAATACAGCTTTTCCATCACATTTCTTAACGATATAGGCAAAACACAATTTTGTTAAACGCCCTAATTGTGCCGCTGCAACTACCCCCAAACAGAGAGCCCCAATTTTTTTAACTCAGGCAGAAGTATTGAACCAAAACTGCATATTGGCATAATGATATCTTTCTTATTCTAACAAATTTTAGGGACGTTTACAAACATACAACACAATGTTTATGTTACATGTATAGCACCCAAATCTTTAACACTACAAAAAATACCACTATTACTAGCATTTTAAAAGCGAATACACATTTTCATGGTTAGGTTTTTGATACCAAAATATTATAAATAAAAATATTAAGCTTTATGTGATAGACATGTAAATTCATATGAATTGTGTGTTATGTATGTAAATTTCCCTAAACTTTGTTTCTGTTCTTCATATCCTGTTTTGCAGTCAAAACAAAAGCACCATTCACATGAAACCTCCTTGAGTTCCATATAAAACTCTTGAAAGCCATTTACTGTCATTCTTACTGATGAAACTAATTCTATAGTTTGGGACACTGGAATTGGTAATCCTGTAATTTTTATTTTGGTCAGCCAAAACTCCAAATAAATTATAAAAAAAAGTAGTGATGCAGATATTTTTCACTCAAGTACCTTACTCTTCTAATATTAATAAGTTGAATATTTATCAATTTCTCAATACTTCGATCGTGGCACGTGTAAACACATTGGTTCAGTAGTTCAAAAAAATCACCTGGGTGCTTATATGTAAATATCAATGTTTCGGGCAGTTTGTAAGTAATCATCCCTAAAAATTAAGCAGGTATTCTGTTCAATGCTTCCAAAATAAATCATACAGAATAAAAAAGCCTGTTCTGTTTATTGCATCAGATAAAGTCAATTTCCACAGGCACAAATAGGTATAACATTACAGCAAATTTATTAAGCAATAATGTTCAAGACCAATTACTACACAAAGTTACAGAATTAAAACTGTAGCACTAACCTTCTCTGCATGACAGTCTAAAGTTCTGAATAGTTATCTTCCCTCCAAAATCCCTTTTTTTGTTCAATGGATCTTCTTTTAAGCCTTGAAGCCAAACGTGGACAAATGTCACAACTGAATAAGTCTGTGATAGCAAAGGCTCGTCTTGCAAAATTCTCTTTACAACAATGCCTGCAAAGATAAGATGTGCTTCAATTTAAAACAATTGCAAATATATAGATTTTTGTACTTCAAATGTTCAATAAAGATTCAATATTGTTGACAAAAAAGGGGGGAATAAATATAAAAGTAAGATATATTATATGTTATAAAGCTTTTAATGTTAACTTCAATGATAAGAGGGACAAGATGCAAAGGAGCATACAAACCAAATATTTCAAGAAACAAAATGTGTTCAAATTTAAGGGTCTTTTTTGGGAACAGTTGCAACTTTTCATAAATGAGATTGTTAACCTATTGTGGAACAAATAAAATTTTTAAAGCTGTTGTGAGTATTATATATAATTTCTGGGATAATTACATATGCAACACTCTAAACATTACTATTTACAATACTAGGACCTAGGAGATTTTTTGGAACTATCGAATCAATGCATTTACGCATGCCACGGTCAAACCATTGAGAATTTCATAAAAATGAAAAAGGATGAAAGAGGATGCTAGATTTATAAATAGCAATTTTTCGAGTGTTATGTATGTAATTGCCACTATATACTTTTGTTTTTAAGAAACTCAGATAGCAGCTTTTTTATAACAACCACATTTCAGCTGAAATGGTTCTCAAAAATAATTTCTCACCACAAAAATTTCTAAGAACTAGCAATAAAATCGTACATAAATAGATGTGTGACAGCCGTCTGAAAATTAAAGCAATGAAAAAGCTTCACAAAACAGACCCTAAGTCTGTAATACGACAAATGTTAATTCTGCAATTTCATCTCCAACCACAAGAAAAGAGAGTCTGGTGTAATAAAATATGTTAAAACACTAACAAATAATGTCATAAACATAAATTACACTATACGACGAGCTTGATATAACAAGTTACATATGTGAAAACCTCAATAATTTGGAACTCTGAGCATATATGTAAATTTTAAACCAAAAATAAATATTAAATGCTGTGAACATGAAAGAAAATGCAAGCTCGTATAAAAATTTCAGTATCATGACTTACCTCATTCTCTCATTGTGAATTAAATATCTACAGCAGATTTAACCGGCTCGGTCTTCTCCTACAAAGAAAACACAGAGCAATTATAGCACAAATAGTCTTTTGTAGAAGCATTCTTAAAACGGCCAGGACCCAACAAAACACATCATTCTAAGCTTGTTCGGGATTATTTTAATTTATTGCTTTCTATATATATATATATATATACAGACACACATACACACATATATATTTCTTTTATGTTTAAAAACATGTTTGTATAGTGTTTTCTTTTACAATTTTTTTTTATTTTCAAAAACAAATTAACATATTTTTTAAAACATTCAAAAAAAACTTTTAGTTGTTTCGAGTGTTTCTAAAAACAATCATACCGTTTGGAATAACTATTGTTTTTTGTTTTCCTTTTCTTTTTTTTTTATATTTTGATTTAAATTAAACATGTTTAATTGAGGTTGTTGTTTTTAAAATATTCAAAGCATTATTTAGATGTTTTGAGTGTTTTAACAAGTTAATTTGTTTTTAAAAATAAAATATAAAAATATATAAACAAATATACCAGCCTTGATCCCGAATGGCCCCTAAGTGAACCAAAAGTAATGTCAAACAGGTCCTAATCAAATATGTTAATCATGTTTTATTTTAAATAAAAAATAAATAAAACCAAATTAAAAAAAAAAAGTGATCTCAAATGGTCCCTAAGTGAACATAGGAAGTTTGATATTTTATAATTTTGAATTAAAAACCTCGTCTGAAATCCGTGCCCTTCGAATTTCGCGAGTTGGAGTTCTCATTGTGACGAATTCTTCAGCAGACGTAGGATGGATCCCAATGGTGGCATCGAAATCCGCTTTAGTCAATCCAGCTTTTACGGCAATCGCAATACCCTGAATCAAATCAAATTAGAGAAATTTACATACATACATAACAACTTGGTGCTTTAAAACTATGCGTGAAAATGTGTATTTCAGTTTTAAGAAGTGTTAATAGTGCTATTTTTATATGATATTAAAAGTTTTGAGTGTTACATGCGTAAATATGAAAGTTTAGGTGCGCTTAATGTAAATACATAAGAATTGTGTGCTATATATGTAAAAGCCCCATCAAATTATCTGACGAGATCCTGAAAAGAAACAGATTAAAAACAGAAAACAATCAGCACAAAATCACCAACCTGAATCATCTCCGGCGAGTCTTCTCCACACATGTGAACACCCAAAACTTTGTTTGACTTTGCGCAAACAATTATCTTCATGAGTACTCGATCGGGCAGGCCGGAGATAGTTGTCTTCAAAGGCCTGAAGTTCGCCGTGAAAATGTCGACATCGCCGTATTCTTCAATTGCCTGGAACATTTAGAACTGTAAATAAATTTTTAAGGGCACTTACATACATTCCACCAAATTCCTATGTATTTACATATCTATCCAACCTAAACTTTACTTTTACATTCACACCAATGAAATCTTTCGTATCACCTTAAAACTACCACCATTTTTACTTTAGAAAAAGTAAAATACACCTTTTCATGCATAGGAAAGGTTGAATGTATGTAAAAACTGAAGTTTCGGTTTTAGATATGTAAATACATAGGAATGGAATGGTTTGTATGTAAATCTTCCAAATTTTAAAAAAAAATTGGCATATAAACTTTATGATATCCTCACCTGCTCTTCGGTAAGACCAACTTGGCCAATTGGTGGCTGAGAAAAGACGGCTGAAGGGACAGCCCTATAATTTTGATATGTGGAATATGTAAGAGAGAACACAGATAATGAACTATACATAATCATTTAAAATAAAAAATAAAAAAATTAGGGTCGGCCGTGCAAACCAACCCCTGAAAATTTCATTAATTATGTCAGTTATATGTCTAGACAACCATACAACACCCATCAAATAAGTAATGGGCGTGGCATATATAACCAACTGACCTTTTTTAAACTCAACACAATCATATATAAGCAGAAACCCCAAAAACAGAATAACTAAGTGGATAAATAAGAACAAAATGTTCAGCTGTCTCTCATTAAGAGGTAGAAATGATATAATAAAGGAAAGTTCAACAACTAAACCAACTTTACATTTTCCTTTCACAAAGATGTAATAAGAAACTTAGTTAGCGAAGTTGTGTGTATTGCTTGAACAATAAAATACGAATGAATTATTGAAAAAAAGTTTCATTTTTCATGCATCATTAAAAAAAAAGAAGAAGGAAGATTTACATACATACCATACCAATCACTTCCAATGTAGCTACTTCACTTTTTTACATACATAACATCTAACCTATGAAAGAAAAATTACTTTTTAAAAACTAAAATAGCAGCATTTTTTACGTAACATGAAAGACTTGGGTGGTACATATGTAAGAAAGTAAAATTTAGGTGCTAGGTATGTAAATACATAGAAATTGGGTGATATGTATGCAATTGCCCCAAAAAAGTATGCATATATTTTAAAAGCGTACACACATTTACTTTGACTGCTCATATTTTACATGCACAAATTTAGAGAGAGAGAGCACCATTCATTTAAAATGATTGAAAAACTTGCACTTCTTTCACCGGCCATCTAAAATTTTTAATGGTGGAGATTAAAACTAATTTAAATTTTTATTAATTTAGTTGCATTGAATCTTAATCATTCAAAATTTATGACGGAAGGTGAAAGTTGTGTGAGGATAGGGGTCTTATCCTTCAACATGAACACTACTCCCTCCCACCCCAAAAACTTGCACGAATGTATATGAGTTTGTCAACTCAACCAGAATCAGTTGAATTTGACATGTAACTATGTAAATAAGTTTGTCAAGTCAACCCAGGTCTCTTAAATTTAATATGTAGTAGTGATCACCTCATTTTAGAACAAAATAAATCAAAACCTTTTCTTTAAAGGGGGGCATTTACATAAGCACTATCCAATTCCAATGGATTTACATATCTAACACTTAAATTTTACTTTTAAATTTAGACCACCCAAATAGTTTATATTAAATAAAACATACCACCATTTTAATTTTTAAGAAGTCAAATACATTTTTTTATGCATAGGTAAGGTGCTATGCATGTAAAAATTGATGTTTAGGTGTTAGATATGAAAATCGATAGTAACTGAGGAATTGAAAGGTATGAATATAAATCTTCCTTTTCAAAATTGCTCTACCACAATGAAATGTGGGGAAAATGCACCTGTAATCTGGCTTCACAGGTTGATTGCCAAATACAGTCTTTGCAAATGCCCCCCCTTCCATTAATGCGACAGGTGTCAAATTTATCCTATCAGTTACATCTCCAACTGCCCAAATAGAGTCAACAGATGAACGAGAATATTCATCGACCTGAGGACAATCATAATAGATAAACAGAAAAAATATTTATACTTCATAATAACGATACCACTCAATCTACAAATACATGCATTGATGTAGAAAAATTTACCACTATGGCTCCATTCTTTCCCAATTTGACACCAACTTCCTCCAAACCCAAGTTCTGCAAAATTGTAAAAAACAATAATGGCTGAAAGTTAACACCATGTAATTATGTAGGAAAAGAAAGTAAAATATTAAGAGAATGAACCTTCGTGTTGGGCTTTCGGCCTGTGGCAAACATTACATGAGAAAAACCATCGATAGTCCCTTTGTTAGTTTTCAATGATAGCAAACCATCTGCCGATTTGAGAATAGCCTGAGGTGACTCCTCAGTGTGAAACTCAATGCCCCTTAGAGACATCTGCTCGCCAACAAAATCCCTAATCTACATAGTTTTAAACAAAGATTAAACGCTTTTTAAACAAAGATTAAACGCTCATTTGGCATCAATTTTATTTTATGATTTTTTTTTGTTTCTCTTTTGTTTTCAAAAACAAGTTTGTTTAGTGTATTATTTTCTATTTTTTATAAAAGATCAATTTATTTTTAAAAACACTCGAAATAGCTTATGTGTTTTTAGTGATTTTAAATACAATTATTGCAACCAAACATATTTTATTTCAAATTAAAATATAAATAAAACAAAATAAAATAAATAAAAACAAAAGTAATCCCAAACAGCACCTAGCCTAGACTTTCAGGGATTTACAGACCTCCTCGTCGAAGCCTCTTAGAACTTTCTTTTGCCTGATAAATACATGGACATCACTTCTTAGACCATTGAAGATGCCGGCGAATTCTAATGCAATATATCCACCCCCAACTATAGCAATCTTCTCGGGTTTTGAAGGCAAATCTAACGCGGCGTCTGAGTCGATAGCAAACTCTTTTCCAGGAATATCCGGAATTGAAGGTCGCCCACCGACAGATATGAGTATGTGCCTCGCATAGTAACGTTTACCATTAACATCGATTGTATGTGGATCAACAACCTACATCATCGATAAAAATAAGCGAAAAAAATAGAACTGAAGTTTGGGAAATTTACATATCTAGCATCACAATTCTTATGTATTAACATATCTCACAGCTAAACTTTCATATTTACACACATAGTACTCAAATTTTTAATATCACATCAAAATAGCACTATTTCAATTTTTAAAAGTGAAATACACATTGTCATGCATAGGTTAAAAGTACCAAAGTGATATGTGTGTGAATATGAAAGATTAGGTGAGAGATATGTAAATACATAAGAATTGTGTGCTATGTACGTAAATGCCCCCTAAAGTAATAGCTAAGGCAAGCCATTCAACATAATATGCCTTATATTTCAATTTGATTTATAACAAAATCAAACCTTTCCGCGGCCTTCAATTAGCATCACCCCGGCATTCTTTAAAATATTTTTATAAATTCCAGTTAAGCGCTGTAATTCGGCATTCTTGTTGGCTATCAGAGTACTCCAATCATGCTTAGGATCAGTTTCGTAGTTCCAACCAAAGCCATGACTCTCTTCAAACTCATGAGAAAACTTTGATGCATACACCAACAATTTCTTTGGCACACATCCACGAAGAACACATCTACATTACAAGGGTGAAACAAAAAAAAAATCTTCATGTAAACTTCAGCAACACAAAATCATTTCCTTAACTAATATTATTTTAAAAAAGGATACTAACCATGCAAATAATAAATCTTGACTCAAACTAGGATTAAATCAAAATGTTGAGAGGAGCATTTGATACCAATGATCTCAAATCATGCAAATCAGCATCTCCCAAAGGAAGGAGAAAATGCAAAAAAATTATCAAAATGAAAAAAAAAATCTGGGCTAATTAGACACGAAGAGCCCCAGAAAAATGATTGCATAATCAACTTCTAACTTTCAATTGTTTTTTTGGCACAATTCAAACTAGAGTATCACTAAATCATCAATAGTGCATGTTTGAAATTCCATATAGACAAAGGTAGAAGTGCATATCTCAAGTTTAATTGCTCCTACAAAATGATAAGTTAGAAATTGAGATCATTATAAGGTTTATCGCAGATTAAAATTCACATCCATAAGTATTTCACACAAGTAAAATTCACTCACTCCTATAATACTCATTATTACAATCATTACCATAGACTCCATGTCCATATTACAATGTGCCACATTTGCATGCCCAGCAGACTAGATTATCTCAATAACCTTACCTAATCCATTCTAAGATGAGTGTTAAAGAAATCAATGACGATATAGAGCACACTATGAAGCACGAATACGACATGATAGTAACTTCATGACACAACAAAAATACAATAACACGTCGTAACAATAAAAAATAGGGCACAACATGTCGTAGATACAAAATTATGTTTTATAAATTATTGATATAAAATTTATAATTAAACCAAATAATGTAAATACTTTTATTAAGAAAATCACATAATTAAGTATAATACCATTTCTATCATATTAAAAGCTTAAGGGTAGAAAAAAAGAAAAACAAGCGTTACTTTAATTACAATTAAATTCAAATTTTATCAAGTCCACTAATATAAGAATTTGATGAATAATAGTATTAAAAATAAAATAATCTTCAATTTGAGAGAAAAAAACTGTGATAAAAATCTAAAAAGAACCATAGATCTATAGTTCATGATCGCATCACACAAATTCTTCAAAAAAGAAAGATTATAAAGCCATTGCATTTCCTATAGTTCATGGTCATAACAACATTTTACTGTGCTTAAAAAGATTGAAAAATATATAAATAATAAGATGCCATCTGACTCTATGCATAGATTATTCCACTGACAACTACAATACATATCAATCCAACAATGAAAAAAAAAAAAAAACTTATTGTAAAACCCCACCATTCATTCTCGAATTCAGATTTTCCTCTAGTTTCAGGTCTCCAATACAATGATTCATAAACTGAATGATTATTAAATATAATGGCAAGAAAAACACACATATTTTGAGCTAATAACTCCTCATATATCTGCGTATAGTTCCTACTCATCATTAGAATCTTCCCCTGCTATATCACTTTCAATTCACCAAAAATACAAAGAAAAAGCACGGCAGCTTACGTTCCACCAACTCCACCAGTCTCTTCAGACGATATCGCAGCAAAAGGGAGCTCGCAGATCGCAACAGAAGCCCCATAGCTCGCTGCGAAGCGCGAGGCACGGACCCCTCCGCTCCCTGCGCCGATCGTGAAGAGGTCGAAGTCGAAGTTATGGCGCTCAACTACGGCCCCGTTGTCGCTATCTTCACCAGCTGCCGCTCGAGCACCAATGCAACGGTAACTGAGCGAATTGGGGCAGCGTGTAAAGAGAAGGGAAGAGGTTGCGGAGAGCGATTTAGGGATTCGGAAGAAAGGAGATGGGAGCTTTCTGGTTAGTGATTGAAGCGTAGAAGAAGAGGAGAAGGGGATTAGCGGTGCGGTGAGGGAGGCAGCGGCAGCAGCCATGGCTCGGGGTTTGGTGATTTTGCAGAGGGAGAGAGAAATAATATAATTAGTAGTGCGATTTTATTTGCAATTCGTGATGCTAATTGACATCAATATGAAGGTTTGTTATTTATTATTATTATTTTTTTTTGGATAAGGGATCGTCTATTATGCCTATGAATGTGTATCTATAGCTACTATATTAAAGTTGCCCTAAAAGGTTGAAGAAAAATTACATATAAAAATAAAAAAAATATATATCTATAAGAGAAAAAAAAATTATTATTAAAAAAGGAAATAAAATAAATATTTTAAATGAGCACATAAAATATCTTTCATTAGAATAGAAATTAAGGACTCTATTTACACTTAAATCACATTCATTATAAGAAGGATTAAAGGTGTGCTTGGGGTGCCGCTTTTGTCGCTTCTCATCCCCAAAATGCAGAATGTCGTGTTTGGGAGCCCGTTTCCCACGTGCATTTTGGCGTCATTCGAGTGCACAATGACACAAATCTAAAACAACGTAGGGGTGGGGGTGTTATGTCCGCGGTTTGAGCTCCATTTTGACTTCGAAATATCGTCATTTCCCCTTCTACAATCTATGAAATTCCTCCCTCTATCCCCTTTCTCACCTTCTTCTCCCATTCTCAGTCATTTTGTCTCTTTATGGCAGAAAGCTCGCTCCCTTCTCCCCTCCGTTCATTCTCAGTGTCGTCCACTCTCTACATTTTGGTTAGAGCTTCGTTTAGGCTTCAAAATATCTTCATTGCCTCTCTACAATCTCCGAAATTATCAAACCGCTATCATAGAGAAAAATGGAGATGGAGAGATAATACAGAGATAGACAGAGAGAGTTAACAACACCGAGAATGAACAGATGGGAGAAGGGAGTAGGCTTTCTGCCCTAAAGACACAGAACGAGCGAGAATGGGAGAAGGCGATAAGGGGTATTTGCAGGGATAAAAGGAGGAATTTCGGAGATTGTAGAGAGGCAATGAAGATATTTTGAAGCCTAAATGAAGCTCAAACCACAAAAGGGGAGTGTAGTGGGGGGGGGGTACATTTTGTGGTTTGAGTTTCGTTTAGGCTTCAAAATATCTTCATCGCCTCTACACAATCTCTGAAATCATCAAACCACTATCATAGAGAACAATGGAGATGGAGAGATACATACAGAGATAGGCAGAGAGAGTCGACGACATCGAGAATGAACTAATGGGAGAAAGGAGTAGGCTTTTTGCCTTAAAGACACAAAACAAGCGAGAATGGGAGAAGAAGGCATGAGGGGTATTTGCGGGGATAAAATGAGGAATTTCAGAGATTTTAGAGAGGCAATGAAGAGGGGGTGGGGTGAGGGGCTACATTTTGTTGTTTAAGCTTCAAAATATCTTCATTGCCTCTATAATCTCTGAAATTCCTCCTTTTATCCCCGCAAATACCCCTCACCGCCTTCATCTCCTATTCTCGCTCGTTTTGTGTCTTTACGGCAGAATGCCTCCTCCATTTTACCATATGTTCATTCTCGGTGTCGTCGAATCTCTCTGCCTATCTCTGTATGTATCTCTCCATCTCCATTGTTCTCTATAATAATGGTTTGATGATTTTTATTTTGTCTTTTTCCCATTTGACTGGTTTGATGGTTTGATCGTTTGTGTTTTATCATATTCCAAGTTTACCTATTAGTGGTTTGATGATTTCTATTTTATAATTTTTTTTTCTTTTATTCTCTTTAATTTCCTAAGAAATTACATTGACCTGATGGAATTCTGAAAGTTTAGCTAGTAGATGAGTTAGATAAGTTACATTACATTAATTGTATTTCATTACCTTTGCTTCAATTTTGTCACTACTGATTCATTTGAGATGACCATATTTTCCTTTCACGTGAAATTTAGATGTTGGCTAAGTTATTACCTTTCATTTTACTTTTGTTCAATAGGAAAAGTAATTTATGGAAAGATATATGAGCACTGTTGCTTATTTTGAAAAATTATTTTGAAGTTATGTTAGATATGAAAGTTCTGATGTTATACGAGTAATTTTATTTCTCATACATCTGCTTTAATGTAAAAAAGCATTTTTTATAGAGAATTATGGTCATTGTTGGTTTTTTTGGAAATATAAAAATGAGAGATTGGTTTGAGCCCATATAAACATGAATCTTGAATGTTAGATAAGTTATTTTTATTTCACTTGCCTATTTTGTAATCTAGAAAAGCATTTTTTTAGAAAAAATTATAAGCATTGTTGGTTTTTTAAAAAAATTATATATGGGAATTTTTTTTGGTCTAAGCAAATATGAAGTTTAGAAGTTAGGTAACTTATTACCTTTCAGTTTCCTCTCATTCAATGAGGAAAAAATATTTATGAATAAGGATTTCAGCACTGTTGTTTATTTTGAAAAATTATTTTGAAGTCATGTTAAATATGAAAGTTTTGATGTTAGATGAGTAATTTCATTTCTCTTACATTGGTTTTAATGAGAAAAAATATTTCTGTATGTAATGATGATCACTGTTAGTTTTCTTTTGGGAAGATATACACGAAAGATTGCTTTGAGTCCGTGTAAATATGTTGCTTAGATGTTAGATAAATTATTTCATTTCACTTATTTCTTTTTCGATCTAGAAAAGCTTTTTGGAGAAAATTATGAGCACAATTGTTTTTTTTTTTAATATATACAGGAAGTTTCGTTGATCTAATGCAAACATGAAGTTTAGATACAAGATAAGTTAGTGCCTTTCACTTTCTTCTTGTTCAATAAGAAAAATAATATATATATATATATATATATATATGTGAAAAATTATTTTAAATTTATGCTAAATATGAACGTTCTGAAGTTACATGAGTAATTTTGTTTCTTTTACATATGCTTCAATTTGAAAAAAAACATTTTCTGTAGAGAATTATGATTACTATTTATTTTTTTGGAAAGATATACATGGAAGAATGCTTTGAGCTCATGTAAACATGGAGATTAGAAGATAGAAACATTATTTCATTTTAATTGCCTCTTCTTAAATCTATAAAAACATATTCTAGAGAGAATTATGAGCACTGTTAGTTTTTTTTAAAAAAAAAATTATACATGAAAAATTTCCTTGATCTGATGTAAACATGAAGTGTTGATGTTAGACTAATTATTTTCTTTCACTTTCCTCTCGTTGAATGAAAAAAATAACTTATGGATAGATATATGAGCATGTCGCTTTAAAATAGTGATATTTAATATACATAATTTTTATTTTGAAAATTAGTATTTTAATTTTTGAAAAAAGAGACCAAATAGATCTTATATATCTAATAGTTTAGATAGTTGAGCACGATATCACAAGTGATATACCATCTCAAAAGATTAGCATATCACTTGTTAGTAGGTTTAACCACTTAAACTAAGAAGCTTATGAATCTATTTTGGTCTGTAAAATTTCTGACTGACAATTCTCTTATCTAATATAGGAATTAATCAAGGTTTATTTTACTTAGGTTCTTAGTTCTTTATAAAGGCAAGTCCCTATAGTTAATTATATCTCAAATGACCGAAGTCACTTAAGAAAACTCTCGATTAAGATTAGTGGTTTTGTCTTCAAGATTTTAAAGTTTAGATTTTTAAAATTAGATATGGAAAATCAGGTGAGAAAGGACCAAATAGGAGCAGCTATTTAGGAGTCCAAATGAGAGAAGAGTAGGGGATGCCACGGATCTTGAGGAGCACTATCCTATTGTTTTTTTTGCAAATTTTAGAAGTGATATTATTTACTTTTTCAATCATGTAATTTATTTTAGAATTTATGACTTACATTCGCATTATATCCGACCGTGCAAATAATCTAGGATAATAGAATGATTTATGTTGTACCGAACGATAACCTCAGAATATTAAAAGAGTTAGAGTTTATATTGCACAACATGATCGTACAAAGGACTAAAAGATAGAGTGACAATTTATGTCGTGCTAGACGAACAACCTCTAAGTCCTATGAGTTATGTTGTTTAAAGTTAAGGAAAGTTATGTTGAGGTAGATTTCTTCATATCATGTCTTGATCGTCATCTGAAGTTTTTCTTCATCTGCTTGCATCCTTGTCATGTTGCCCAAAAAACTTGCTCCGAGCTTCTCACTGTGATGGTTTTGGATTTACGGTTTATTTGTTAGCATGTAATTAATGTTGGGTCTCGTGGCCTGATGTAGAGTTCCACCTAGCATATGTTATACTGTTATCTACCCTAGGGGTCTTTGCGAATACATTAAATTAAGCATGCTGTAAAAATGCAATAAAGGACAGTGCTGGAAAAAAAAAGTAGTTTCACGTACTTGTTGCTTCTGCCGCTGTTGAAAGGTTAGTATTATAATCATAACATCATAATGTATAGGACATTAAAAGAAACACGGGAAAAACATAAGCATGTCATATAAATTAGATGGCACATATAGAAGATCAGAGCGGGGTATAAGAATTTAAGTTATAGGGAAGCTGATAATCAGAACCAACAACCCTGATAATTCTGCTCGAATGACTATGCAGGAAAATTATTAGCAACATATGGTAAAAGGCTACCAACCAAGCAATCATAGGGGGGCAATCCTCAACCCGGTCTATGTGACCGACGCATGAATTTGTCCAAAGTGACACTTTCAAAAACGAGTTTTAATTTATCATACAAAATTATTTGAGTTTATATATTTTTTTGGCAAACAAAATATGTGTTTTATTTAAAAAGTATATTATGATATTATATGTGTATTTTTAAAATTGGACATTCATGAGTCAGTCACACCGATGGGCTAGGACCATCGACTACCCAAAAGAGCAAAGCGTAACTTTTTACTAAATGTTAGGGAGAAGTAATGCCAATCCTTGACTCTCAGGTCAGAATATGCAATAGTCCTCACATATCTAGATGCCTTTTTCATCATTGCTCTTACCACAAAGACAACTAACTTACACCTCCATATGTGGCCATTTTAAATATCACCAATTGTTGAAAGGATTTGAGTGTAATGTTCAAACTCATACCCTTATGCATTGGATTTTACTATAGGTTAAGTTGTAATGGGAAATTTCATTGATGTGAATTAATTAAGAGGGTATTGAATCATATCTTGGAATATCCTTATGTTTAAGGATGTTTTTCTTCAACAAATTAAACAAACCCAAAATGACATATAAAATATCCAAAATCTTGCAAGGGTGTCTAGAGAGTGCCTCTGAACAAATTTAGAATCTCTTGGATTATCTCAAGTTCATTTTGGTCTTACTATACTATTAAATTAATCATTTCATATTGAATTATTACATTATGTTGAGTATTTTATGTCTTAATTGACCCATGAGTAAGGGAAAATGATTGTTTTCAATGTTTAATGGAGAGTTGTGTGGATAGACTCCCTCAGGGATGTGCTTACCCCTCAATTGAGTTTGAGCCTGTAGTATTTTAAACTGTTTAAAGTTTGTTTATATTTTTTTCTTAACTACTCCTCAAGTGATATTAGATCAAACCTAATTCACCACTAAGTCTTAAAGGCCTAGGGGTAAACTTGTAATTTTAGAAAATTTTGTAAAAGTGCTTGATATTAATTGAAAAGATATGAATTTTGTTTCTTCATTAGTTGAGAGTTTAAATTAATGACATATGGACTTCCTAACTCAAACCACTCACTTTTGGATATTCCAAACTTCCATTTCTTCTAATTTATGATAATTCAAATAATTACAATTTTATCATTTTATAGAAAATGTCATGAATGAGTTACTACCCAACCACCCCCAAGGTTTCAATCATTTCATATAATTAATCATCATTATTTAATGTCCCTCCCCTCTGATTTATCTTAAAGATTAATTAAGTTAGGGTTAGTGTATAAAATTCCCAAAATGCCCCTTGGATTTCCACCCCATAACTCTCACATTTTAATTTAAATAATCATGAAAGTTCACTAATCAATTAATCATGGACCAATTAAGACATCAGAGGTGAAATTCTATTTTAGTGACATTATTTATTTTTTGTAAATAATTAAACCCCTAATTGTGAATTTCTAATGCTAATCAATTTGATTTTTCAAATCATGCTTTCTATCCTAAAAAAATATATATAGTATTTCACAAAGTCATTGGATCAATTAGAGAGATTTTTATGATTTTTTAAAATTTATTTTAATTTTTGTAATTTTAAAATGATTTTTGAAAAGAAAAATAAATATTAAATATTTTTTAAATTTTAAATAAGATTTTATTTTTCTTTGATCCCTTTGGTTTTAATGAACTTAAAAAATTTGGTTTTATATTTTTCTTATTTTTATTTTATTTTTATGAATATTTTAAATACACAGATACAAATTCGTTAGAAAATTTGAGCTTTTGGGGTTAGAGGTGTCCTCTGACTTTGGAAAAATCTGAGGATCTCCCTAATCACATCAAAAACAATTTCAAGTCAAAATGAGCAATATTTAATTTTTTAAGATTTAATTATGCTCTAGGGTTTTAAATCATCTTAAAATAACATATTAAATAAATGTTTTCAAAATTTATTCCATAATATTCTCCTCTGTTCATTGAGCATAGGGGTATTTTATTTTTTTTTATGATTTTTCTACACCAAGATATGATTTTTGGAAGTTAATTTTTTATAATTAATTAAATAAAAAAAATCACAATTTTTTAACTTAACCACGTCACTGCTAGCACAACCTCGGCAGCTCTAAAAGGCGGCGCCAATAATACCGTGGTATAACTCAAATAAAAATGGAATGACACTAATGCACATGAATAACACCACGCCAATTTTACAGGTCCAAGTGTTACTCCGCCATTTGCTACGCTTTCCACATCCTCGCCATGTCAGTCAACAATTTGTGCTCCACTCAGCGTCTGACTTGATCTCCACCGTTTGTTTAAGACATGCAAAAAGAACGACATCTAGTTGTCATCCCAAACTAGCCCTAGCCCAAGAACCGTTCAAATTCTAGACCTAAGATCTTTTTTGATACTCAACTAAATCAGATGGGGTTTCTTCCTACACCTTCATCTAAGTGAGGAGAACATATCTATATGGCTAAGTAAGCATAGAGTTTTTATCCTCTTCACAAAGGTCCAAAACCAAAGAAAAAAAAAGAGTTTTCGTGTTACTTCTTTGCCCAAGAGGTGAGGCCTTGATTTGGTGATTATAGAAGCTTTGCCTAAGTCCTAAGAGCCACCTTCACATGTTAATTTTCTCTATGAGTCCAAGTATGAGCTTGACCAAAAGGTGTCTCGAGTTTGGTCTAGGGCTAGGTTAGAGGCTTCGGGTAAGGTGGATTTTGATTGGGAAAGTAGTTTTGCAGTGTGGGGAAGATTTTAGGATAGTTAACTTGGAGTTTTCGTGTAGTTAATTTCTTAGGCCAAAAAAGCCCTTATTTTGTGTGGTGAAATTAGGCTTTTTTGGTGGGAGACAACGGTCAAGGATTGTTGGAATGAGCTTCTTGAGAATGTAGAAAGGCTTGGAAACAATTTGACAGAGGTTCTTCTTAGGTTTTGTGCACTTCTTTTTTTTGGCCATGAAAGGTGGCCATTTTATGGACTAACGAATGGTGGACAATTGGCCAGGATAATGGGTGGAAAAGGGTGTTGAGGTGGTGGTTCAGTGGAGACACTCTCCAACGGAGATGAGCTACATTGGATGGGCCTAATTTTGGGTTTTATCTATGGGTGGCTCGGGTTTCGGAGTTTTCAGGCGGCTAGGGTAGCTGGCTAGAGTGTGTGAGGTCAATTTCATGTCGAGGAAGTGCAAGGATGGAGGATTGTGAAGTTCATTGTGTTGTGTCAAGTGTCCTAGGGTTTTGGTTTAAAATGAAAGGGTTTGAGACCATCTGGTGTTTTACCCAAGCTAGATCAAAAAAAATGGGTTTGGGTGTTTTCCAAGTTACCGGCCACCTCGGGAAAGCTTATGGTTTAGTCTTATCATAGAGATTAGGGCCTCTTTTTGTGTTAAAGTAAGTCATGAGTGGGGCTAAGTGTTTTTATGTGGAGAAAATTCAGGATTTTATGTAATTCAGGAAGTGTTATTACGGTGTTATCCGTGGTGTATTGGGGTAGTATTGGAGTTGAACCATGATAATGGTGTTACTAATGATGTTATTTGACATGTTGTTGAGGTGTTATTGGCCTGAGAACCATTGGTGATGTTATTGGTGCTGAGGCTTGGCATTTCCTCAGTATTATTGGAAGGAATTAAAGATCTAGTGTCATTACAGATGTATTGGTGGGGTTTTTCCACAGAAACATGGTGTTATTGTGGTGGCAGCGGGGCAGCGATGTTATTGGAGGTAGTAGTGTGGTAGTGTAATTGCGAGGTTGTGGTGTGGTATTGCGAGGTTATGCTGCTGGTGTATTATTATGGTGGTACTGTGGTAATATTATGGTGTTATAGGGAGTTTGCGATGTGATACTACGGATTATGCGACAGTGGTGTAATGTCAGTAGTATTTCAAGTGTTATTTTGGTGGTAGGGTGGTGTTATTTCAAGAATTTATGGTGTTATCGGAGGAGGTGTTATTGAGGTGTACTGTCATGGTCATGGGATGGAGTTATTGGGTCTTTCCGTGGTATTGAAGTGGTGTTATTAGGTCTTGCTGTGGTATTGAAGTGGTGTTATTAAGTCTTGTTGTGGTATTAAGGTGGCGTTATTGGGGTTATGTCTAGCCAAATCAAACGCAAACTTAGCCTAAACCCATTTCCACTTCAATTCAACTTATAGACACATGACATAAGACAATTGATGATTTGGTGGATTTTTAGGGATTATCATGAGGGAAATTGGAGTATGAATTTGACATATTTGGATTTGTGTGGAATTTGATGTGAATTTGGTTATATTTTGAATGTCGGTTGGATTTTGTGAAGGGGTGTAAAGTTTAATTGAAGTGTATGTAAAGTGAAGTGCCCAAGCCACTCAAGGTCATAAAAATTGTCCATAAGGCCTCACGATCCTATGGGGGCATAATTTTGAGTCTTCACATGTTGTTCCTAGCCATCTCAAATAGGAATTGAGGGCTTGAGGCCGCTCATGTGAGACTTCACAAAAAGAGTCAAGAAGTGGTTTGAAGTTCTAAAAGGGGTGGGTCCCATCAATAGGCTTCTAGGATAGTCAATAGGAATGTCCCATGGCTAGATCCTAAGTCCTAAGAGGAAGGCTAAACCTCACAAAAAATGAGGTCAACAGAGCATTGTTGTTTGTTTTAAAAAATTATTTTGAAGTTATGTTAAATATTAAAGTTATTATATTATACCTGTAATTTCATTTCTCTTATATCTGCTTCAATGTGGAAAACATTTTCTGTAGAAAATTATGATCATTATTGGTTTTTTTTTAAATATATACACAAAAGATTACTTGAAGCCATGTAAATATGAAGCTGAGATGTTAGATAAGTTATTTCATTTCACTTGTCTCTTTTTCAATCAAGAAAAATAATTTCTAGAGAGAATTATGAGTATTGTTGGTTTTTTCTAAAATTTATACACGAGAAATTCCTTTAATTTGATGTAAGCATGAAGTTTAGATGCTAAACAAATTATTTCCTTTCACTTTTTTTTTGTTTAATGAGAAAAAGTAATTTATGGATAAATATATGAGTAATGTTGTTCATTTTGAAAAATTATTTTGAAGTTATATTAACTATTAAAGTTATGATGTTAGATGAGTAATTTCATTTCTCATGCATCTATTTCAATGTAGAAAAATATTTTTTTTGTAGAAAATTATGATCACTATTAATTGTTTGGAAAGATATATATGGGAGATTGCTTTGCGCCCATGTTAAAATGATGCTTAGATATTAATTAGATAAGTTATTTTACTTCACTTGTCTCACCTTCAATTGAGCAAATCATTTTCTGGAGACAATTATGAGCACTGTTGGTTTTTTAAAAAGTTTTACGTGAGAAATACTTTTGATCTGATGCAAACATATGAAGTTTTGATGCTATGCGAGTTATTCCCTTTTACTTTTCTCTTGTTCAATGAGGAAAAATTATTCATGGATAGATGAATAAACAGTGTTTGTTTTTTTGGAAAAATACACGTGAGACATTGCTTTTAGCCCATGTAAACATGAAGTTTAGATTTTAGATAAGTTATTTTATTTTTCTTCTTTGATCTAGAAAAGCATTTTTGATAGAGAATTATAAGCATTGTTGGTATTTTAGAAAAAAAAAATATACTTGTGATATTTCTTTGATCTGATGCAAACATGAAATTTAGATGCTAGATAAGTTATTTCCTTTCACTTTCCTCTTCTACAGTTATAAAAAGTTATTCATGGATAGATATATGAACATTGTTGTTTATTTAAAAAAAATGTTTTGAAGTTATATTAAATAATAAAGTTTTGATGTTAGATGAGTAACGTTTTAATTTCATTAGTTTCAATATGGAAAAAAGTATTTTCTCAATACACTTATGTGATGGAGCTTTGGTTCTTGCTATTTTGTGTGGTGGTTGTGGTTTTGTTAGTTTGTGCTTTGGTTCTTGTGATGAATTTTCTGTTGCGAGGCATTTTATATTTGAAAAGTTATTTAAAGCAATGATAGAAAATAACTATCAAAGGGCTCAACCGGTCACCAATTGTTAATTCTAAAATTAATAAATAATTTTTGCAATAGATATTGCCCACTCTTATATCACAAATGCAAGTGTTTGTCACAAATACCGCTTGGTCTTACATCACAATTTTTTTTGTTGTGTGCCAAAGATACTACGTTGTCTTGAAGCCTGAATGATAAAATTGATGATCTTGGATGAAGCCTTCTTTGATTAATAGTTCTCACTAAGCTCTGAGGGTGCATTTGGGCCGTAGTATTGGTTGTTTATAGGTATTAATTTGAATATTATGTTCTTTCTCGAGATTTTCTATTTTAAACTTTGGTTACACAATTAAACAAGAGAAAACTAAAAGGAAATAACTTATTTAACATCAAAACTTCATGTTTGCATCAAATCAATGGAATTTCATAGTATAATTTTCTTAAAAAAATTGATAGTTCTCATAGTTCTCTCCAAAAAATGTTTTCTCAGATTAAAGCAGTGATAGTGAAATGTAATTACCATAATGCACCTTATCTAACTTATCTAACAATTGAACTTTTAGTGTTTCATCAGATCAAAGCAAGCTTTTAGAAAAGCAGATAGAATAAAAAAGGAAAATATGGTTATCTCAAATAAACCAATTGTGCTCATAATTCTCTGCATAAATGTTGTTCCACATTGAATGAGATGTGAGTGAAACAAAATTACTTATCTAACATTCAAACTTTAATATTTAACATAGCTTTAAAAGAAATAAAAGTGCTCATATATCTATCCATAAATTACTTTTCCTCGTTGAATTGGAGGAAAGTTAAAAGAAAATGTTATGTTGAGCAAGTTTGGATGTTAAAAAAAAAGTTTTCATGTTTGATATGTATTGATACATGAATTATGAAATGTTGGTTTGGTTCTTACTATTTATTCAGTGGAGGTTTGGTGAGTTTTGGCACTTGAAATTGGTAGCTTTGTGCAATTAACCATTTGTAGTGATGGTTTTTTAGTTTGATTCCATGACTCTTTTTTTTAATGTTTTGCTGAGCGATAATGAAAAAAAAAACAAAGGGTTCAACTGATCACGAATTGTGATTTCAATAATTATCCCTACCTATTTGTCATAGATACTACTTGATATTAAATCCTAAATGACACAATTAGAGATCTTGGATTGAGCTTTCTTTGATAACTTGTTCTCACCGAACTCTACTTTGAAATCTTGTTTCTCATTGATTTTTTTTTTATCTTAAGGTAATTTTGTTTTAATTGCTAAATAAAATTGTTTTGACATTTTTTTTAACTCAATGGTACATCAGATGGGTAAAGAAAATGATGTGAGATATTTATCATTTGGGATGAGGAGACAAAGATAATATTCTGTGATTAATCCTTGAGGAAGGTAGAAATTGTCAATAGATTGACCACACATTTCAAAAAGAAAGGTTAGAAAAACATGACGAAAAACTTTTAAGAATGAACCAGAAGATCATATGACAAAACTCAACTAAAAAACAAGTGGGATTAACTTAAAAGGAATTATAAATTGTGGAATGACCTGAAGAGAAAAGCTACTGGATTAGGTTGGGTTCCTATTAAGAAAATAATGGGTGCACCAAAGGAGTGGTGAAAAGAAAAAAATCAAATAAGTAAAAGCTATTTTATTGCACTATAATTATTTTGGAATGTGGCCTCCATGAAATCAAATTTTATTAATTATAGGCCCTACCAAAAACAAAAAAAAAAGTAAAGCTTGTTGACATTGACCTGGTTCTAGAGTGGAAGCTTGGTACTATATTCCTCGGTGTTGTGGCTACATATATCAATGTATGGGCAACAAAACAGGACTTCTCCCAGAATTTGAAGAGGTTGAATGTGCTCACTCGAATGAGGTCCACGGGGTACAGCCAGAGAAGCGAGATCATAATGAGTCTAGTCAGTCCAAGTGTCTTGCATCCCTCAAACTAGAAGGGTGAAAATAAAATGAAGACTGAGGAGGCACATTTATCCAAGAAGATCTCACAACTGGTTACTAATTGCACCAATATCACATCAAATGCTTGCATAACTCTGCATGGATAACTGATTATGATAGATGTTGCAAAGTAGCTAAATTCTATTCTAAAGGTTTTTGAGGACATGCCCCTTTACTTATTTGTTGTAGAGTTTTTGGAGGACTAAAATAAGAGGAGGCTTTCTTCACCCTAGTGCCAAAACAGAGGATTCCTTACGTCTAATATTTTTTAAGGAATCACATTAGTTAGTTTTATTTTTTTACGACTTTTTCATACTTCTGGTTTCTAATAAATAACATTTTAATGATGAATTACGAATTATGTCATTTCTATATGGTATTTTAATATTTATGGATTGCAATATTTATTGTACTTTCATTATGAGTCATTTCATCATTTACCTGCCCTTCTACAAGAACTTGTTCTTTTTATTAAATTTTAACATGCATATATTAAATACATGGAAACATCAGATGAAGGGAAAATTATTGAAATAGTCGAGAGAGCAATGATTCTAACCACAACAGTTTGTCTCATTAATGAGTGCTACCAGAGAAATTTGTGTAAGACAACTTGTATGTCATCATCATTGGTGAACTACTTGAATATCATTTTTGCAAAATTTATAAGATATTTTAAATGTCAAAAAATATTTTTTGTGATTTTTTTGATGAATTACAGTCTAAATATGGTTTGCATGGATCATCACACTTCACACCCAGAGAAATTTTAACCATCTCACTATTTATTATGCCACATAATGAGTCAATTCATGCTTCTTTTGAGTGATTCCAACACTCCATAGAGATGACTACCAGATACTTCAACATTTGGGTTAACTCTTTGATAAAATTGTCAATCGACCCTGCTTTTGCACAAACACTGTGAGAAATCCGTAGTGATCTGAGATACATGTCATTCTTGAAGGTATCAATATCTCTACTTATTATGACATTAGAATATTACAACAAAAATAAATAATGATAGAATGAGTTTTTTAAATAGGATTGTATCAGATAAATTGATGACACGAATGTCGATGCACATGTTAACAATAACGATAAAATCACATGGAGTTGCTACACAAAATATTTTAGTAGTGTAATTTCAATGCCTTTTATGTTCGTGATGACTAGCTAGAAAGGGAGAGCTTATGATATCCACATATTCAATTTTTCAACCTGATGACATGAATTCAAATTTTCAATGCCTCCATCAGGTTAGTACATTTAAACCTTACATGAATCTTTTGATTTTAGGATATGCACTCATGATATTATTATTAAAATATTACCTTGTACATTTGAGATATCCATTACAGTAAGGTTTCTTAAAGCCTTTCCCCAATATGAGCTACCACCTTTTTAATTTTGAGTGCAACAACCAAGTGATTGAATAGAGGAATAAATTATTCAAAAAAAGACACTCGTCATTACAGAGTGTTATAGAGAGCATTCAATGTATGGAAGAATAAATATGTCATACTTCTAGATAAGATGACTTATTCTGAAAAAATAGTTCAAGATATTTGTTGTAACAACAACATTCCATAATTTTATACAGAGGCATCCATTTCAAGATGATATCGATTTTAGGGTTTTAGATGAATATCCAACATGCATGTCTTCGGAAGCATTCAAACATCTGACGGAGCATCATTACCCAATGAGGACTTTGTTATGAATGAGTACAACACATCTAAAGGACAAGGTGTTCAGGAGATGATCTAGTTAAAAGAAGTGATTACAAAAAAATTAGTGAATGCATCGACTGTATTTATGTAGTATTACCTACTTTCTTCTAGTTGATGATTTTTATTTATGTTGTTAGTGGATTTATAGATGTATAATTTCTACATTTTTAAAGCATTTTATATTAAAAATTTCTTGATGTGTCATTTCTACATTTTATTTTTATTATAACAATGTTTAATATGTTTAATGGTTATGTTGCATATTTATTCTTTTTTGTCAATTGAATCCATAATGTATTATAATCACAAGAAAAATAAGTTCAAGATCATCAGGTACTTTGAGAGTTCCATCTTGCACTATGGCATGTAGTGTGTTGAGTACCAATCAAGAAGAAAAGCTAGCTACGGGAGGAAATTTTACTATACTTGATCATCAAGACATGAAAATGAATGTCATTATATACTTGTTGATTATTTTGGCGTTCCTTGTTATTGTAGATATATACATGAAATGACTGCTCACTTTTTATATTTTAGAAAATCTTAGACTCATATCGTGTTTTTTATGTCACTCGACCTGTTTCTATTATTCTGCTGTAAGTATTTTAAAAACTATAGTTATTCATATATATTACATATATAAGGGAAAAAATAATCTTTCTCATCAGAAACATCTACAACATAACATATTATCCAAAAAAAACTTATGTTTTTCTAACTACAGCTTTCTGACAGTACCTTAGAAGCCACTTCTCCATGAAACAACTGTAAAAGCAACAGGCGCCTCCAAATGCACCCTAAATTTATCTTAGGATCTGACTTGTAGCAAGGAGAGTTGTCCAAAAATGGTAACCCAACAAGTGAAGATAAATAAAAATTATCTCAAAATTGTGGAAGTAATCAAAAGCTAAAAAGAAGCCAATAACCAAGTAACCAACTTAAAAGATAACTAAGCATTATAGGAGAAACCTAATGATAAGTTCAACTTTGGTGGATCGAGTGTAGAACATGCCAACCAAGAAAACATAACAATATTAGGAACTTCAAAAGAGATCCCAAGATAATATAAAATTTTATGAATAGGATAACAAATGGAGTCCCAATTAAAATATACTTTTTCATCATTGCTAAAAAAAATGATAACATTTGTATCCATCAATATCAACATAACCACCTTTCAGGAAAGAACCACCCAACAATGAAAACCGAGCAAATGCAACTAACAACCAAATGAATGGAAAAGAGCAACAACAAATCAAAATGAAAACACTATAAAAAATATGTGTCCAGCAACTGAGAATTTTTTGTTAAACATTTAAAATATAGATCAAGTGTAGTAACAACACAACCAAAAAAAGAATAACATAAAAAAAGAATGCAAGTGTAGTATCTTATCACTGAAAATGTATAATATTTGGAGAAACAAGTCCAAATAACTCCCACAGAACCAAAATAATAAGTGGAGAAGAAGCAAAATAAATCTAAATTATTATGTGCAGGTTCATTATAGCTCACCCAAGTAGGCATAAGAATTAAGTCTCAGTTTTTAATAATATAATAATAACCTCTAATAAAACAAAATGATAACATATATCATTTAAAAACTAGAAAGAATAAAGGTTGTTAATGATAAAAGGAGGATTTCCCTTGCGATTTGATTTTTTGCATTTTTTATGAATAGTAAAGTAGATTTTATCCTCGAGGATTTCATAGGAGAGGTCATAATATTTAAGAACCATTATAACTTTTTTCCAAACATTAGTAATGAGATGTAATATAAAAAACATAGAGGATAATTTTATGATGATATTGCAAGTAAAAGTTTTTTCATAAACCAAAAGTTGAGTTAAATTGCAGTCCACATGGAAGAATGTGTAATAAGGAATGCAAGATTTAAATAAATTAAGTGAAAAAAGGAACTTAATGAATTAGTGTTAATGAGTTTGATTTTGAAGACTACGTAAGGGACATTTAGTTGGTGGGATTTTTATTTTTAGGATCCACCATGGAACTCAAAAGAATTCTATCAAAATGATTGAATACAACATTCAAAGAATAATTTCTATCTTGAAAGATAGAGACATTACCTTAGAGTGGATTCATAAATCCGGATAAGAGAAATCTTTGAGATTTATGGATCTGTGGAACAACAATTCTTCCATTATTTTACTGGTGTAAGATAAGGTTTATTTTAATTAGGGGATCTTATTTCCTACAAGTGCAAGTCCTCGTAGTTAATTATATCATTAAAGCTATGAGCCTTAAATAAAACTCTTGATTAATGTGATGATTCAAATTATTAGAGATAAGACTTTCATAATTAGCATGCGAGTTGAAATTGGGAGAATTACATTAAAAAGGGAAGTGGGTCTTATAGTCTAATAAGGACATGTCAGAGGAAATGCCCAAGATATTAGAAAGATTTAATGAAAGGTCTGGCGTTGAGTTTGAATTGATTAGGTAAAGTTAAGGGATAATCAGGGATATCAGATTTGACTGACAAGAATAGTTGGAAACCCTAAGCTAAGGATAAAGTAATGTAAAAAAGGATTTTCTGATGAGAAGTGAAGTCCTAGACTTTGATGGCCATTAAAAGCGTTGCAAAGCGGGAAACCACTTCACGCAAGTATACATGTTCCAGTAATAAGTAGTTTAAAGGAATACTGTGTATCATTTCCATGATGAAGTGTGCTAAGAAATAGATTTGAAAACGTAAAAGCTATAGTTTACATATTATTATAACCTAGTTCACTGAGATTTAAAAAATAATAAAGAGAAATCCTAAATCTACCAGAGTATGCAAAAAACAAAACAGAAGAAAAAATAGATCAAATTACTTTAGTGTTTTTCCAAGATTGTTGAGGATCGTGCCATTGTGTCATTGTGATTTAAGTGTGTTAAACATGGATATTGTATTCTTCTTAAGCCTATGTCTAGGTCCAAAGAAGATTTGGAATTCAACAAAGATAGCTTTCACTTATATTTATGGCGTCCTGAATAAATTTCAAATCCCTGCTAATGGTTGCAAGATTCAGAATAAAATATTCTTATTTTACTTAGATTTCATGGTTAACCTAATCGTTCCACTATACTTCTGTCGAGGTCATAGATCACGATAGATTTTAACTCCCTAACTGCCCATCTTAGGATTTAAAAAAGACCCGAAGGTTAACCAACAACATTTATCAATAAAGAGCACAAAAAAACATATATGAGAAATCAAGAACAAAAATAAAAACAAGAAATCCACCACAAATCATAGAGGCACAAAAATTATTTAGCTGCTCATGGCTTGAGAGAAAAATAAAGGAAATTTCATAGAAACCAAACATGTAAAAAACATTTTTATTGAAATAAGAATAACTTACAAAACTTTGATATCCTCTCCTATAAAAGTAGCAAACAAATTCTCTAAAAAACCTCTATAAAAAAATAGAACAAGAAAACTAAGAGAAGAAGCATATCTCCCTCTAAGCCTATCCTTCTTATGACTTCTCTTCTCGAAAATCCTCCCAAAAGTCTTAAAAAATGTTATATTTATAGCTTGAGTTCAAATTCCTTCCAAAAATCATTAAAATCCCACACAAAAAAAAATTAATTGTTAAATATACACCAACGTGACCACGCCTGATCTGCGGCATAATTACGCCTAACCTTCCAAAGAGCGGGTCTCTTTTATAGATTGAGCGTGACCATGCCAAAAATCGGTGTGATCACACTGCACAAGTGGCTTGACCATGCAAGATTTAGGTGTGGCTACAATGGTCGGATTTTTCCCAAAAGTCCTTATTTTTCTTTGCTTCGCATGCTAGTCTTCTTGTAACCTGCAAAATGCCATTCCAACCTTCCAAAATCATAAAATCATGAATTTAAAGTAGGAATTGCTGAAATTGAAACATAAAAAGTGTAAAAATTTGATGCATGTCAATCCCCCCAAACTTTACCCATTACTTGCCCTCAAGTAATCCTTTTAATTTGTTCAGATTTTAAATGAAATAACGTAGTTTTATTTTATGCAATTCTTGGTCTTATTAATAAAGAGAAGTGAAAATTTTGTTAAGGTTCCATGATATCAAATTTCAAGTTAGGATTATGTGAACAATACAATTTTATACCAACCATGAATTATCTTCTATTTAAACATAATATTTCTTCTCATTTAAATCAGTAGGACTATGATTTCATTTTAATTCGCTAAAAATGATTTAACACATAATTCTTATTACAACTAAAGCTTCCCCTTAGCTTTTCAGGCATTTATAAATTCCCTAAGATTTTTGATAAAAATATTAGTAAATCATTTGACATAGGGAAGAGGCTAGAACATCAAAATGTTTGATCTGAAAGTACTTAACCTCAAGCCTCTTCTCAGGGCCTTGCATATACTCTTTGACTAGAAATTTATATCTCCCATTTTTTACTTTATATATAAGGCCTGCAATAATTACTATATTTGATTAAGCATTATACCAATTTTTCCTTCTCCTTTTTCTTTATATATTCTAGTTCTTCCATAATCATATGTTTACCCATCCCTTATTGTGGTTCTTAGTTCCTAAATAGACTCAATCAAGTTATGTTTTATCCCTTATTGAGATACGATGTTAGCGCTTAGCATTTTTAATGAGAAGTTTTGAATTTTCATAAATCCCGTCTCTCAACATCCAAAGATTTCTACGTTTACATGGAACAAAAATTTTTCAGGCATACAATTAATAATATTCACTTCCATCCTGACTTTAAGCAAATATCACATTCCCTCAACTTATTATTACATTCTAAAATTGATGGACCAAGATGCATGAAAGTATGTGGTAAATTTAAACTCAATAAGTTAAAAAATTACTTGTAGGTGGTTAACAAGGTGATGACTCTTCCACCAAACTTGTTCCACACCTATTGCATGACATCCTCGTACATTGCATAACTCTTCCAACAAACATGTACAAGTAAGATAGTTAAATAAAGTGGTAAATGTAATACAAAAAAAAATAAGTCATCAAAATCATTAGTACATCATGGAGTTTTATCATTACCTTCGATGGTTGAGTGAGAATCTGAAAAATGGATGAAGAGCGTGCTTGATTTGTAGATAGTAATGTTATGGATAAATTACTTACAGGGCACCCAAAATCGATGCATTTATGTTTGTGACAATCAATCCATTGTGAATTTGTTAAAAATGAAAAAAACATGGGATGTGGTTTTATCTTTACCTTTGATGTTTGAGTAAGAATTTGAAAAATGGGTGCTTGATTTTCTGATAGAAATATTTCGGGTACCAAATATGTTGTGAGGTGGTGGAGTGATGTGGATGCGGTGGTGTGTGGCGTGGAGTTGGTAGTGTGTGGTGTGGAGGTGGTATGTTTTTATTTAGGGTGGTGATGAAATTATTACATTGATATTTCTCTTTGAGTTGAGCTGAATATTATCTATGGAAAATATTTATGTTTATTAATTCTTTTCATGTTAGTAATACAATGGTTAAGACAAAAGGAGTTGGTTCATCTGCTATGTGTGATAAAAATACAAAAATAATATTTTGTGACCTTTATCTTAAGGGGTTTGAATTGAGAAATAGACCAACCTATTTCAACAAGGAAGGCTAACAAACTATTATTAAAAAGTTCAAGGAAAGTACAGGCAGGGAGTACGATAGGATACAATTAAAAAATAGAAGAGATAAACTTAATAAGGATTAAAAAATCTGGAAAAAATTGAAGCGAGGATACACGGGCTTGGGTTAAGATCCGATGAAGTGAACTGTTGATGCTTCGAAGAAATGGTGGGCAGAGAGACTGGAGGTGAGCATTTATGAAACATCTACTGGTTTTGTCAAGTTTTTAATTTCTTAAGATGCATTAACGTATCCTCTGACTTTATAGGTGGTGCCAGCTGTAAAAAAAATTAATTACATTGGCATTGATCTTGAGTTTGAGGAGAAATTATACCATACATTTGGTGATGTTATGACAATGGGCGATAATGCATGCGCCCCTAGTGTGGTAGAGTTTTGTGGTATTGCTGCAAACTGGGATGCTGAAAAATAGAAGATTTCAATGAAGACCCTAGCTCAAATCTCAATGAAATTGAGTCCACCAGCCGATCAGAGCGTCTTAAGGATGAGAAAAAGAAAAACTAGGGTGCAGCTTTCATTAGAATCCATATTTCATAGTTGGTGGCTTCATACACCAATGACCCTAGCCTGTCACAAGCAACATCCATTCAATGGGTTATTCAAATTCTAGAGGCAACTCAAAAAATTTATGAAGACATGTTGTATTTGCTCTTTATGAAGTTGCTTGAAGACTTGACCTGGAGAGTTTTTCAAGACGATGACCCCTAACAGTATGATGCATTATTTACATTATTTTCATGTGAAAATTGACACTTAAGGGACACTTGAATTTCATTTTATTCTAGTTGAACATGTCATTTTTGCTTTTTGATGATTTGCTATCCATGCTACTTTGGATTTTCATTTTTAATTGAGACGTTGTTAATGTTTATTTGAATTTTTATCTTTCATCGTTATATTTGTATTTGCTTCTCCACTTTTATTTGCACGTGGTGTTTGATTATATAATTAAATGATAGTAGTTGAATCAGTAATTCTTCTGTGTTAGCTATATGAATGCAGACAACAAAAGATGCATAAGGAGAATTACAACTATAGTATGTTTGATGTATGGGCATTATAACTCATACATAACAAGCTCTCATTGCATGGCATCCTCGTACATTGGCGACAAGTGGGTTAGGGAGTTGGTTGTAGGCCACTCAACAAGATTCACCAATATGTTCTGTATGACTCAACTCGTATTCATCGATCTCTTGGAGGAACTACATAGGAATCTTGGACTTTATAGCTCCTCCACAATGACTTCATGAGAAGTGTTAGCAATAACCCTCTAAACATTATCACGAAATGAATCCACGAGAGAAGTCATGGAAAAATTATTTGAAATAATATGTAGGTATTTTTCAGTTGGGTTAAATGCATTAGTCAATTTTTCATCACAAGTTAACAAAACAACTTACCCAACATTTGAAAGAACACCCATGGAGATGTCACATGATTTTCAGGTAATTTTACTTATTTACTATAGTTAACTATTGAATACAATAATTTATTTAACCTTGTTTAATGCTTTAGAACTGTATTAGAGAATTCAATGGAATATATATGGAAACACGTGTTCAAAATAATGAAAATATCTCATTCATCGGGCGATGCGGTTCACCAGCGCAGGCTGTCATGGTAGTATATGAGTTCAATATGTACCACACTTTTGTCATTGCCAACACTGATATGATAATCTGATTTTTAAATTTGTAACATGAATTAAGAAATACAACTTTCCTCATCCACCTCAGGTTTGTTTGGGATCTAACTACTAAGATATTGTTCTCACTACAATACTCATTGTATTAATGTCAAGTAAATATTATTTAGTTGATGTTGGATATCTGTTACAAAGAAGGTATATGAAGCCCTATCCTGATATAAAATATAATATACATGACTTTGAGAGATCTAACAATATAACTCGGGGCAAAAGAGAAATGTTCAACAAGAGACACTCCTCTTTACACGGTGTCATTGAAGGGCATTTGAAGTGTGAAAGAAGAAATGGGTCATACTGTGATATGCCTACACATTTATTTCTCAAACAAGTGCAGATTGTGCTCGCCACAATGGTTCTTCAAAATTATATTCGGTGGCATTCTTCTCGTAACGACATATACTTTAATATGACTGATGAAGACCATTCACATGTCCTTGGTGAGGCATATGAATATTGTGTTGGAAAATATTTATCATAGGACGAAATTGATGTTCCCGAGATATGCACTCAAGATGGGGAAGGTTCAAGCGAGAAGGTTGAGTTGAGAGAAAGAACTACAGATGTTATAGTTCGAGGCTGAATGAAGTGAACATCTATTTTTATTGTTATTTTATTTGTAATGTGTGTTGAAAATATTTACTGTTTATTGCATCAGTCATTTATACAAGTCATTTATATTTCTTTTTCTTATGCATTTAATGTTTATCGTGTCGATATTCTATACAAGTATATTTTTTCCTTATGCATGAATTATTTCCCACTTGGATGGTCGATGAGGCAACCGTGGGTAATAAATGTATTATAAATATTGCAATTTTTTGGCAGGTGTTGGATGTCTATGATGAGACATTCGACCTTAAGGTTTTTTCTAGATGGCCTATAAATTGTTATTAGTTCTTGTCACATATCAAATCCTAATGAAGGCAACCAAGTTTCTCACCTCTTTTCAACGTTATGGTTTTTTAGGCTCTTCTAAACGACATTTTTTTTGGGATATGTATATGTGCCACACACAATCTCAGTATTACTTGGGTTAAGAACAACCAACCTCTTTTTTATAAGATCAACTGTTTTCTTGTAGTGACAAATTTGTTGGTTTAAATATTGTGTTCTCTGAGACCTAACTGTCGCATAAAATTTAATTGATTGCTTTTATTATTGATTTTTACTAATGTTTGATCAAAGGGTACGTGCTTTGTGTTTTTGAGTCTTCGGGAAAGTTGAGCTTGAGGATTTTAGGTATCTCCAGAGCATTGTACTGCTACTATTAACAATAATGTTCTCTGCTTACTTCGCAACAACTACATAACTACGAGAGACAGTTTTAGAGGTGTCCAAGGAAATGAATTGAATAATGTTACCTCTTTAGGTAGGCAGATGGGTTGGAGGATTTCATCGTCAAGAGTAATCGGGCAAGAAGAGTTTCCCTGGAGTACAGCTTATCTCGTGACATACATCAACTGCATTTTAAAAATAATATTATCATATTTTTAATTATTATTTTAATAGTTTTTTTTTAATTTTGATAGTCACGCTACTCACTGTTTAGTGGGGTGTCTATTTTTATTTTGTAATATTTGAACTGAATATTTGTCTTCAAGTATGTAATGTGTTAGTATGAATAGCTCTGTTGAAAGCAACTTTACAAAACGGGCTGAATTGTCAGTTTTTCATAAACACTTGCAACACAGTTGTTTTAAAACTGCAAAAAACAAACAAACCTTCAACTTATCCGCAACAGCTTTCTGCCACAGTTATTGCGCAACAGCTTTTAAATAAGTTGTATTTGTCTCAAACAAACCCTTAATTAGTGTGAAACCATTTTATTTTGTTGCATGCATAATAACTTCTTGATCATACAAGCATTGATCATCTAATGATTCGAGGGGTCACATTTTCTTATTTTTCTCTCATCAATGTTTTATTACTCCAAGTCATCATAAATATAATTTATCTTAGTGGAAGCAATATCTCTCATTTATTGAACTTCATAATATGTTGTGTGCTACCTATGTGTTTTATTTCTTTCCTTAACTCTCTCATATTGAAAATACATTATAGAGAGAGAGAGAGAGAGAGAGAGAGAGAGAGAGAGAGAGAGAGAGAGAGAGAGAGAGAGAGAGAGAGAGAGAGAGAGAGAGAGAGAGAGAGAGAGAGAGAGAGAGAGAGAGAGAGAGAGAGATTTTTATCATAAAATGCATCTTCCAAATCGAGAGATTTATGAAAATAATTAATACTGTGTAATTTTACATCATTGAATAATAGAACTTAATTTAATTACAAAAGTTGACGAAAGAATCTCTTAAATTAAATTTATTGGGTTAAAATAAATTGAATGGCTGAGGCAGCATCTATAAAATTTCAAAAAAATATCAAGCTGAACTCAGCATTGTTCAAATTGCATTTCCATCCTTATATATTATATATTGGCCTGAAATTATCTTCATAATATAAAAATCATTATTTTATTTCAGGTTAGGTTTTAATTGAAGGGCCCAATCTTAAAATCTTCTCAGCCGCTCATATTGGATTGAAAGTGAGTACATCTCCATCAATGCGACTCATGAAAGAATTAGCTATTTATTATCTTAGCAGAAAAAAATATTTATTTATTTATTTACTCAATTATTGCACTAAATTAAGAGTGTAAATGTGGAGAAAATAATACGTCCAGACAGCCACATCAGCCGGCATAGACATGTATGACAAAGTAGAGCCCGACAGTTGGCCATCCAGACATACGATGTCCCGATAAAAATTTTCTCAAATGTATAGGTGCTGAACTCAGATCCCAAGGCGGTACAACCTAACTATTTTGGGTGTCATAAATGGGCCTAATTATTAGGTGCGGAGAGCGCACACAGCACGTAATAATCGCTCCATAAATGGATATATATCTGTTTTGCACTTTTATATATATATACATGCATGCATACATACATACATACATACATACAATAAGAATAGAAAAAATAAGAAAAAAATAATTTTTTTTAATTAAATCGATCAAAGTTATAATCACAGCCCAACAAAGAAATATCATGACACAGACTGAAGAAAAAATGGAAGTAGCCCACAATGAAAATAAAATTATATAAAATCCAAAAAATAATAATAACCAATACATAAATTAAAAATATCACAAAAATATCTTAATGCTGGATAAAATGCTGCAGTGGCAACCCATCCTCCAAACACATTTTTTAGACCTACCATAAAAAAAATATCAACAAGTGATCCCCTATTAAAGCCTAAATGGCAGAGTAATTTGACATACAATATGAGAGCAATTGAAAGGAGTGATTTGACATATATGCTTGTAAGATAATCAATATCATACAGGGATTGCAATGGGAACAATATACAATGATAATATACTGTCATTAACTCATTAGAGTTGCCCTAATGCATATTACCCAATTCTTAATGCGTTAACTAAAACCTGAACCATCATGATCACATTTATAGCACTTTTGAGTCATAAAGATGCATGAAAATGCATGTTTCACTAAAATAAATAATAATGATAATTGTATTTTTAATGTTGTCTTAAAATGAGTTATGCATATAGATAAGAAATTTTAACTTTAAGATAGGTAAATACATAAGAATTGGGTGGTATAAATGATGTAATTGTAAGCATAAAACAATTGTAAAACCTTTCTTACAACTAACAAATTGATATCTCATAAAAATTTATGAAAAATTGAAGAAAAATTAAGCATAAAACATTCCCTAAAGAACAAAACTACAATGAAAATTATCCAAAATATACCTTAAAAGCATTTGCCAACATCTAAAACTCGAGCATTGACAATGCACAAGACAATGAGGAACCATAGACTCTAAACACTTCTCCTGCTTACTAATAACAAAAACAAAAAGCACACTACGATACAAAGCAACAGCCTCGGGTGCAACAAGAGATGACTTCCTAAATGTTCAAGCCAACTAAATTGCATAAGAACTATTCCTACTCCCGTAATGCAAAATCTCATAAGAAAAGAAATTCACCGAGATTGATGCTCATGCAAGTATGAGACCGAAAGTAATTCTGCGATTTACTGTAGTCATGGTAGATATGCAAAAGTAAATTTGATTATGCTACAATGCAGCTTTCATGTTTTAATGTTCAGTATTGTCCTATCACCGACAAATACATTCATACCAGCAGCTGCAGAAAGACCTAAAGTACTTCATCAACTCACACCAATATCCACAAGAAAAGCTACAGATACAATCAGGCTTTAAGCAATTCCCCAATCCTTTAATTGCGCAACACAATGCTCCCTCATCAGATAACAAGCAATCGAGTTTTTGTGTTTTTATGTCCGTTGCCTCACCCTCCGACCGTTGGAATCTCCACCATCGGACAGCTGGGCCCAAACGCTACGACTCTTCCCGCCGCTGCTGCATTCCTCTTCACACCCGGCGATGATCTTCAGAAGCTCAGACTGCAGCGAGGGGCAATTCTCTTTTAGATATTCAAACCCACTTGAGCGCATAACAGCTGCAGGTTATAAATAAGAAGATTTGAAAATTTTTTTTTGAGATACTTCTGATGCCACCAGCAGATTGACGCTAAATTGTGCTTCGTTAATCACTTCGAAAGCATTACAATGTTTTGAAATATTCTGTTAATATTTTGATTAGCATTAGACGACCATATAAATTATATCAGAATGGTTGGAATAGAAAATAAAAAAGGGGCAATTACTACAAGTACAAGTAGAAACCATCGTGCAAATGATAATCTGCTTAAATAGTAAGGTTCTAAGGGTCCAGATAAAAACAGCCAGAAAAAACATTTCCAAAAAGATATGGAACAGCCCTAAAAAAAACTGCCAAGTTGTAGCTATGTGAATTCAATTAAAAAAATCATATTACAGTTATTTATCCATGTTCTTTCATACCTACTGGCAGCAGGGACAAGAAGGATGAAGATTTTCTCCTTAACTTGCTCATTTACCGTTGAAGGCAAAAGAGTGATAAAAATGTGAACTGATAACCACCTATATATTCACAAAACTTTGATGTTAAATCGAGCTTGACTCAGGTGAAAAAAAAATCATTTTTAGTTTAAGACAGATTTAACTCTGATGCCACCTATATACGCTTTACCTAGTCTATTTTAAAATAGGTGCCCAGGATTCATTGGAATTATGCTTTGAAAATGAACATCATCGAAGTAAGACATTTGAGGTGTTGGTTTGCGCTAACACATTTCTTCTTCACCCCTTTCTTGCATTATCTTGGGCTATTCAAGAATTTCATGCTAAATTAACATTTAAATCATTAATAAAAACTTGACTAACCTTTATAAAAATATACTTAAATATCATCATTAAAATCTACTTCATATATCTTATTTTTAATTAATAAAAGAACGACTAAATAGAACAAATCTATCCTAATAATTAATTAGAAACTAATTAAATTAATCATCAATCAATATAATCAATAAATTATTTAATCATTCTACAATTATTAACAAGTAATTAATCACCAAGTTTCCCCATCAATCCGGTAATTTAATATACTTATTTCACGCAAAAGTAATATTCTTATCATTAATTAATGCAAACATAATCATTCATTTTAAAATTTTAATTAATTACTGATTGACCATTTGAATTATTGATCTTACAAATAATTATTAAATAAATTCTTACCTGATTAATCCATAAATTAATCATTCTATAAATAATTAATTAATCAAATTAACAAATCTATAAATAATTTGTTAATATAATATTAATTAATCACTAATTGGCTTCGTTGATTTAATTAGTAATGCCAATTCAATATCCTAATTATCAATTAATGCATAATTAACATCATTTAATAATCTTACAACCACAATTTAATTAATTATACCAATTCAAACTTAATTATGGACTAAATACTAATCAATTAGACTAACTACTAATTGTTCAATTTCACTATAAGAAAGTTCTAATAAAACTTAATCACCACTAAATACAAAAATTTTCTAAATAACTTGTAAAATCCTATTATTATTATACACAAAACACTAAGAAATATTAAGAATGATTAAAGTCAACAGTGACGTAACTGAGAAGACATGCTGTATTAAAGTTGACATCTCTTGAAGCTCCGATAGGAATGAATCGAGAAGGACTCAGGTCTATTGCGAAATGTTGTTTTAAGGCCAAAGCCACGCAGCACCATATCAGTATAATAAGTTATCTACAGATGAACTTAGGCATCATGTGATTCTACTTATATTATATTGCTTAAATTTAAAAAAAATTGGTCTATATAGGAAATGAGATTAGAAAATCCGGAGTTTGCACATGCGTCTTCCTTATGTCTTCATAAGCACATGGATTGATTATGGAGCCAACCATACTTTTATGCAGAATATAAAATATATCATTAGCATGGTTGTATTAAACGAAGCCTTCAATACTCAAAATTTTGAAACAACTGGCACAAACATAATTGAAATGCAGAAGGAATACTATATGGTGCTTTGATAAATACTTTCTGCAAATGATATACCAATAAATGGTGGCACATCCACTTAAATTGGTAGACAAAATGCTCAGAAATAAAAGGAACTGTTAGTTGAATAAAAATTGCATATAAGATATGTAGTTATAATGGGTATGTCGCTAACAATTGTTAGCGCTGCAAACAAACCAAGACAAACTATGCCTGATACTGTTTGCGCTCAAGTTCTTTTATCAAAAGCTTGTCCAAGGTCAGCTCAAACTTGAAGTGAGCTTTGTGATATTCTTCAAGCTCAGTTCACTAACATTCATGCTTGTTTGACTTTGATTTGAGCTAGGCTGGAGCTTTAATTCAAGTTGTGATTTTCAAGCTTTAAACAAGCATTTCATTTGAAATTATAAATGAGCCCTATCAAGTCAAGTTTAAAAAATAATTTTAATTTAACAAGCTTTTAAAAAAAGCCAAAAATCCCATAATGTAATATCCATGACCGTGAATTATATTTAATTGGCTAAAGCCACAATTAACTTGTCGAATGCTCGGTTCACTTATAGCCTGACAATTATCATTTGATATCATTAAAAAATAAGAATATTTTTAAGTATGATAGGTTAAGTATCTGGCTATAGTACAAAAAAAAAAGAGAGATAGAAATGGAAATATAACTTCTAAAGTTACAAATAAATTATTAAAAGTAGAGAAGTATCTAGGGAGTTTTATGAAAATAAAATTTTATATTTTAAAAAACCACAATTTCATGAACTATGTTGTATGGATTTAAATTTTTGACAATAAAAACTCATTGATATGCTAATTAAGCATGAGAAAATAAAAATATTGAGATGGCTATGTGACGAAGAAAAAACAAAATTAGGAAATAATTACATCAGAGACAGATTTGAGTGACATCTAATTAAGACAAGATGATCAAAGTAGACTTTCACGGTTTGAAAAAACACAATGAAAGATAGAATATAATATTAGATGAGTTGATAAGACCAATATAGATATTTAAAATAAATGATAAACCTAAGCCTTATGATTAGAAGTTCTTTAAAATAATTGAGAAGAATAAATTCAACACCTCAAAAAACCCTTAATGAGAATTTTTATCATCGACGATAAACGGTTGGGGTAAAGCTAATGACGCTGAAGATTATTTCATGCTAAGATTGTAAGCACCAATATAATAACATCTACAAATCAAGGAGAGAGGTTAGCCTATTAATACAATTGCGTAAAAAGAAGAATCTGATGAAGATTGCTTTAATGCCATCATCTTGTTGTTCATCAGCTTGGCCAATGACCTCCATCAACATCCACAAGGGGTTGAGTGAAATTGTATAAGAAACCATGAAGTGTTTTGCCCATACTTGCTATTGCACAAGTGCCTCAAGGAAACCTTTCCAAAGAGGAGCAACATTTTAGTCTTATGCAATTTGTTAAAATTATTTCTTGCAATTGATGTGGGATGCGGAATTTCCAACGATACCACGGCTTCCGCAACTTGCAGCACCCGGGAGGGTGGGAATAGCTGCAAAAGCTGCTTTCCCCTATGTTTTTCTTCCTTTGTTTCTTGTCCTTTCCGATTTCTCTAATTTCTAATTAGATATTTGCTATGAGAGGACCTTTATATATGTGTATTGGGTGGTTTAGATCTTGAGTTTACTAAGAATATGATTTTGAAAGACATCTATCTAATTTTTCTCTTTGAAGTTTTGTATCATCTTCCTTCTACAAGTTGTGCATTAGTATCTTGGAGGGATGAGGTCATCTATCAGTAATGTGATTCAGCTGCAGCCTTATTGGTAACTACTGCAGGCCCTGAAATTGAATGCGAAGAAACGTTACCAGATGACCGCCACACCTTACAGGTAGAGTTCAATGACAGGATCAGGAGGCAAAAATACTACCAATGAGGCACCCAAGCTGGCACCGCCAGAGAAGTGGAGAACAGGTGGAGATTGCCAGTACTCCTAAATCCATCCTACTATCCTAGCAAGGAAGTGCTTCAAATGTCACGATTTTGGGTAAATTAAGTCTAATTTCCAAATAGAATGGTGATACCTTTCACTAAACATGGGTGTAATGGAGGAGGCAGAGAGAGTAGGCCCAAAGGAGAAGAATGAAGAAGAATACCAACTGCTTGCAGATGAGGGAGTGATGCTAGTAATCTGACGGGTCCTTCTGACTGAGCTCAAATAAGAACAACAGTGGTTCCACCACAATATATTAGTATTCATTGCATCGTGAGGAAAAATGTGTGTAGCCTCATTATAGATGGAGACAATTCTGAAAATGTGGCAGTTACATATATGATAAATAAATTGAGTCTTATTACTCGGAAACATTTTCAAACATATTCTCTGTAATAGTTGAAAGAAAATAAGATCATAGTTGACAAAAAGTATCTCAAAGTGTTTTCTATGGTAGACAAGCTACAGGATCAAGTTTGGTGTGATATTGTGCCTATGGATGTGTATCATATTCTTTTAGGCCGACTATGGCAAAATGTCAGGTACATTTCTTAATGGCTGCAAAAAACACCTACCCACTTATCAATGACAAAAAGCATATTGTACTTTTGCCATTGGATACTCCAATCGATACAAGAACTTTAGTCGCTCGTACCACATTCTTACATGCTATAAGACAGGTTAGTGGCTCGTGCCACAATTTTATATGCTATAAGAAAGGCACCAATAAAATTAGCCTTTGTGATGCTACAAGCTAGTGTCATTGAATCTGACGCAGTGCGACCGTCACTAGAGGAGTTTTAGGATTCTCTTACAATCTGTTTACCCTCTAGGTTGCCACTATTGAGAGGGACCCATCATGATATCATTTTAGACAGAGTTGAGAATGTTTTAGGCTATTTTTGAAATTCTCACAGGTCATTTCAACAGCGTCATCACCAATAGATGGTAAAATATGAGTGGTTAATCACTAATTTGAAAATATGTATAGGTTTTTATGGAAAAAAACATCAGACAATGAGATCTAGATGTTTCTGAAAATAAGGGTGAAGCCTCTCCTATCTCGGAAGAGTGACGCAGGAGAAGGAAGTTTCGGTGATATCGCGGTTTATGCAACTTGTGGCTCTTGTGAGTGTGGGAATAGCGACAGAAATTGTCTTATTTTATTTAAATTATTTTTAGCAATTTCCCTATTGTTGTTTCTTTCCTTTATTTTCCTTTCCCATTTCTCTAGTTTCTAATTAGGTATTTGCTATAAGAAAATTTTATATAGCTGTATGGGTTGTCTGGATTTTCAGTTTGTAAAGTATATGAATTTGAGAGACGTTTCTTTAAATTTTGCTCTATAGAGTGCTTTATCTTCTTCTTTTTACAAGTGATGTATTTGTATCTTGCTTATGAGCAGGTGATGGAACCTCCTCGACGTCCGAACAGCAGCGATTTAGAGTTTTCTCTGCTGTTTGGAGTTGGGACAATTGCCAACGGCATCAAACCTATTGTCCAACAACAGCTTTATCCCTATAATACCTTCTGAACATCCAAACCCATGCTATTCCACAACTACTTGGCAAAATATGGTTCCTAAATACCTTCTAAGAGCCCTAGAATGATATCACTAATCTTGCTTTTTTGGTCTTCTAACTATAACATGTACAAATTACCCAAAATAGTGTTAAACTATTAAGAGTTTTTATTTTGCTCTCTGAAGGAATATTATTGTAAGAGTGGTGCCTCAAATGGTTAGCAGAAGTTCGCATTGAAAAAAATTTTGGCTATAGGCAAAAGCAAAATTTATGAGAATAGAAAATACAAAGGATCATCTAAAGGAAGGTTAACTTCCTGAAGAAAGTTTTGATAATGTCAAATAGTTCCTGAATCACACGAGGGATGCCAGCTATCTAACATAGCTCTTTGACATTCGGAAAGAAAGGGAAGTATCACACATTCAGACTCCATAAATGATCTAGTAACCAAGCACAACTATAGGACATACTAATTCATTCCATAATTATTTTTAAAGGACTCTCAAGCAATAATTTGTAAGAACACTTGGATTGCAAAATGATTTGATTGCCCTGCTAGCTTTTTACATAAAAACCCATACAAAGTATATAAAGGACAATTTAAGTAAAAAAAATGACAATATTTACTAAAATGACATAATATAATTAATCAAAACAACCTTATCAATGGTGAACAATTCACCATAACACGTCTTTGTGGAGTCGTAACATATAGTGCATGGTGCAGCACATGGTATATTTAATATTGCACAAAATATTTAAAAAACTATGGATAATTTTTTTGCTAAATATGAAAGAATACTAGAATTAAAGAAAAATAATCATGACAACAAAAATCACATAAGTAATACCTATGTTCAAGTACGTAATGCCTCAACCAATAAAAAATCAAAATATTTTTTTTGTGCATCAAAGCCTTACAAAATGCGTCCAAAGGCTTGAAGGTGAATGAGGAAATCTACACATGCTTTGAGCTAAATCAAATGTTTAGAATATGCTCATGCTTTAGGAACAACTCTTTTTGTTCAGATGTCACTTCTCCAATCAAATATTGTTTCCAGCAAGATCCACAAACAAATCCCAATGAACTCTGCTTATTCATATAAGGTTGGTCTAGTAGATGTTTTCTCCAATAAGATCACATTGCTCCACTAATAAATTAATATCATTTGCAATTTATTTTAACTAAGTAGATGTTACATTTTTTTAATAAATAATTAATTTTATAAAATATTAACTAACAAATAAATAGGATAATAAAAAATAAATTAGAATACTAACAAAAGAAAATTCAAATAAGCTGGGATTCTTAAATGAATTTATTCATGCGTTTTAAAATAAGCCAAGATTAATAAAAAAATATCAAATAAAGAAAATTCAAATGAGTCTTAATCAAAAGCCCAAATATTAGTTGCACGCTATAGAGACAATGGCATGCGCTAGTACCCATGCATAGCACGATACATGTTTCACATAAGTCCCTCTTGATAAAAATCTAAAAGCATATTAATGTCAACGGAATAAAAAATTATGATTTACATGAATTGTATCATTCTAACTGTTTTCTTTTAGCTATGTTGTGAAAATATAACAGTGATGCTGGCAACCATTGGAATGGAATGTGTTCTGTAATACTCCAAAAAGTTTGTTAGGTCAAACTATTTAATGAATGGGTTCAAATCATCCCATTGAATTTTGTCAACAACAATTTAGTTCAAAATCACTAACATAACTGATTATTTATAATGAGTTAATGTTGATGTGTTCAATATCTTCGATATGTCTACAGCCATTGTTTTCCTTGTTTTCAGGTAGCTAATTGTTTTCCCTTTGCCCTAATTGCTATCAACTGCAGCATTCCATTGCAAGTCAATTTTTGTGATGTGCATCTTTACTGCTTACCTCTTCTTACCTTTATCACTATTGTTGCTCATTTATTGTGTTGCCTTATGCCTCTCATCATTTCTACTAATTCAACTACAAACTTTTATTTCTCAGGTCACTTAATTCTGCACAAGAAGTAGGATGTCATGTTCAAATATGCCATAGATAAAATGATAGTATTGGTTAGATATATAACTATGGCTATTACAAGAAAGAAAAATCCTGATTCTATTATCTTCCCAACTCTACAAAGAAGTCGTTCAAACAAACTATTTCTTTTATAGGCCTCAATAATCGCAACATATTCTATTTCTATGATTAATAATGTCAATATCTTCCATAACCATGATACCCAATTGATAACAATACAACGCTACGTATATAAATATAACAAGTTACACTCTCCAAGCTTCGAATCAATTCCCGAGTGAATTCAATAAAACCAAACAGTGCTAGCTAAATTGTTAATTATTTTTTTCAATTTTTTAAGTAGGCATTGAATCCATTTCACATCCACCCAATATACCTGTACGGAATTTCTCATGCCTACTGTTCCAGCAACATAAGCTTAAATAAAGTCTTATGCATATCACAAAGTATTATTGAGCATATTACTAAAGCAGATAAACATCTGAATATACTCTATCTGCTCATTAATTGTAGGTGCTTGTTTCTTTCAGAGTTCAAAATAACAAAACAATGGAATACTTGACAAACTTCGTCCTGGAGAATTTTACTTGCTTCTTCCAAAACATTTATTTAAAAATCTTTTCACAAGTGTTGCTTCAACTTGTTCATCTCAAAGATATTTACCCATGTAATCAAAAAGTCATTCACTTATTAAATTAAGATAGCACAGCTCATACCAACTCCTTTAAGATAGTAACTGTATAGCATCTGATGCAGCTAATTTGATGCTTGACCCATCAAACATTAAGTTAAATAGGCTTAAAAAAGGCTCTCTTTTCAACAGTTTTAAGAAGCACTTGGTTTCATCATGTAGATATGAAATAATCACCAGAAAAAAAAAAGTCTTGACATCTAACTTCTCAAGATGCAAGACTTTAAACTACAATGCTCAACTTCAATCTAAAACCCATGAAGCACAAACACGGTCACTAAGCCACAAACACAAAATGACACAATATGGGGACACGACTCGTCGTGGACACTTTTTTATATTTAATTAATTATTAATATGAAATATATATTTTCCATTATTATTTATTAAAAATATCACAACATAAATTATGTAAGAAAAAATTTAACTTCATAAATTTAATTTATATTGTAAATCCTCATGCTTATTAAAATTAATTTTTAAAATTAAAAATAATATGTTTAAAAATAAATCATCCAACTTATAATCCAACTAATCTACTAAAATTTAAAAAATCTTATGACTAAAAAGAAGGAATTACTAATGCTTTGGATGCACATTCAATGCTCGATTTTGATGAATGTTAGGAGTTTCAACATGCGAGATACAAGATAGTTTCGACTATGAGGTATAGTTAAGGATATACGTATATTTATAATTTTCTAATTTTGGTGCTCATTTTCTCAAAATCGTGTTATGCTCACGTTTGATGCAGTGTTGAGATGCGTCCCGAACAAGTTTAGGACTGAAAAAAATTCAGAAATATATTTTGTAGTGTTGGAGAAGTATCAAAGAAGTGTTGGAGAGTGTTAGACAAGTGTTGGTGTTCAACACGTGTCCGACAAGAGGACTTCACCTTTTTAGAAACATCGGTGTTACATAGTCTAATACTAATCCATCTGACAAAATGAGAATCAATCTCATTGAAATCAATAGCTTTGTTTTGGTGAAGACCTTCTACCACCAATCTTACACCATAATTTTGTTATAATTACACTTCAATGATCCAAAAAACTCCATTTGTTCTACGAAGATCTATCATCCTTTAATAACATATTTAATGTCTACATAAGAAGTCTATCTCCATTGTCAACTCCCACCTGTAATGTTCACTCACATTGATTAACCAAAAGAACGCAACAGAGTAGATTAAATATGAGTAGGTTTAAAACAATCTTTCAGATCTCTCAACAGCCTTAGGAGCCTCCTGAACGTTATGCATATCATATTTATAAGTCTACTGCAGCTCAACTTGTTCACCTTTAGAAGTCTACTTATCAGAATTCATAAAATCTACACCGAATATTTCTTTATACGTAACACTTTTATTGAATATTACATTTCTATTTTTAATGATCCTATGATTTTTACCATCCTTAAATTAATAACAAAAAATCATCAATTCCTATAATAGAGGAAACTTTTTCTAGGCTTGAGTTCGGCGTATCCCTTCTAATGGAAAACACATGTACATATAAAAGACAAAAAAAACTTTTAAATATGAAATGCTTACCTCATTAACAGTCCAACTATTTTTAGATACCTCATAAAACAAGGACCTAGATATCTCCTTTTGATCAAGTAAATTAAAGTGTTCATGATGTGTTTCATTCACGTATTCTTCATGTGCTTGAAATTTTCATTCTATTACGATGTTCCAAATTTGCATTCTCCTAGTAAAACATGTTGCTTTCATACCCTCCATTTTCTGAGCTTGGACACATTTTTGCCCCAAATTCATTATTCACCAAGATCTTTCATTTTTTCAAAGTATCAAAAAGATAAATTAACTTCTCAAAAACAAAAAAATACAATTCTAATGGATTCATTGGTAAATGTGATGTAGCAAAGTGCCACAAGAAGATGCCACCAGTGTGAACAAGTTCAAACTTCTACCTTTTAGGTTCCCTACCAGCCAATACAAAACTAAACAACATTGCTTTCCAAGAATGCATCATCGCTTTCTAAGAAAGCATTCTTTACAAACACTGGAATCTAAAAATTTTAAATTAAAAAGTTCAACAAATACTTCGAGTCAGAAAACTTGTAATTTAAATGTAGAATGCTCAACCCTTTTTCATTCGTATGTCCCTACATGCAATGACATAATGCATATGAGCTAAGCATATGAGTTTATTATTACTCCTATCATTCCAATGCAAAGGTCATAAAAAGTTTCAAATTTTTGCCATATGTTATCAGCACAATGTCTTTGATTATATTTCAAATATTGGTGCAAGAAATCAAATGACATCCTTCTTTATCTAGCTGTCTAATGGAAATCAAGTTAATCCTTTTCAAATTTGGAACATTTCCCCCTGGCGAAGCTTTCATACTTTTATTAGTATTTTTTCTTATAGGCCTCATTCTCAGCAGGATAGACTTTTCCATAACACTTAAAATAATAATAAAATATTTTGATTCGAGGGTGCAAGCAAAACCAATTATGTACAATTTGATTGAGAGCTTGAATACCCTGAAAAAACGATGATAAGAAGAAAAACGTATTTAACTTATTTGAAAAGCTAACGTTAATAAGACAGGTTAATGATACGATGAGTAAAACCATGAAGATGTTGGCCAAATTGCCTCGTGCAATAAGTGCAAACATTGGAGAAAAATAAAAGAGATGCCAAGCGGATTAGAATTTCCCTTGCAAGTGAAATAGAGTTTCAAATTTTTTACATTTGAAATAGAATTGCCCTTGCAAGTATTAACACTGTCATTGCCGGGTCTCAAGCCCCAAATGTTAAAAGTAGAGTGCTGCATTAGCTAGTCAACAACCAGTATAAAATTTGTCGAAAAATCATGACATAAATCTTTGATTTTGTTATTGCTGATATTTTATTTAAGAAAAGAGAGTATATTTACTTTATAAGAATTAATCTAATAAAATATAAATTAATTATTTTCTTATGAGAAGAAGAGATCGTCGAGAATATAAAGATTGTAAGGTCATTCTAAGTGAAAATTTAAGTACTCAACAACAATTATTAGTTTTAGATTTTAAGATGAAGTGCTGCAACATAAAGAATAATAGGAATTATTGCAAAGAATTAGATAGAGACACCTAAATGACAAAAAAAAATTATTTTTACGAGTAAACTTCAAGGTCTTGAGATTTGGGATGTTCATGGAGAAGTAAATTTTATGTGGGATAAAGTAACAAAAACTATTGCACAAGTGACAAAAGATGTACTTGGAGAATCAAAAGAAAAAAAAATTTATAAATAAAAAATATTGGTGGTGGAATAATAATGTGTAAGAAAAAAAAATATAATAAGAAGTTGTGTTATAAGAATTTGTTTAAATGTAAAAGCTTAGAGAATTTAAAAAAATATAAGGTAATCCAAAGAGAGTGTAAAAGAACAATTTGTGATGATAAAAATTCTGTTTTTAGTGATCTTTATAATAGATTATATACTAAAAATAGTGAAATATATATATATATATATAAACTAGCAAAATAAAAAAAAGTAAATATTTAACAAAATTAAATTGTATTAAAGATGAAAATAAAAAAGAGCATTTTTAAAAGAAGATATTCAACATAGATGGATGAGCTATTTTGATAAACTTTTCAATGACGTTTCTAAAAATACAAATAAACCCTAGTGATCTTTAATATGGTCAATAATAATAAAAAATTTCATTTTTCCCGTCGCATTAGTAAAAAAAGAAATTGAGGAGCATTTAAGAAAATCAAGGGTAGGAAATCAGTAGGACCTAATGATATCCCCATTGAAGTGTGAAAATATTTAGGAGATTTGGGAGTTTATTGGCTTACAAAACTCTTTAATATTATTTTAAAAACTAAAAAAATGCATGAGGGGTCGAGGAAAAGTATTTTGGCCTCCATTTTTAAGAATAAAGGGGATGCACAAGAGTATGCTAATTATAGAGGAATTAAGTTCATGTGTCAATACTTTAAAATTATGGGAGAAGGTAATTGAGCATAGGTTAAGACGTGATACAAAAATTTCTCATTTCTCATAATCAATACAAAAATTTCTCATAATCAATTTGGATTTATACCAGACAGGTCTACTATGGAAGTTATAAATTTATTGAGAGGTAATCAATTTGGATTTATACCAAACAGGTCAACTAAGGAAGTTATAAATTTATTGAGAGGTTTAATGGAGAAGTACAAAGAGAATAAAAAGAATCTACAAATGATTTTTATTGATTTAGAGTAAGCTTACGATAAGGTTCCATGGGAAGTCCTTCGGAGAGTTCTAGAGAAAAAAAGATGTTGATATCACTTACATTCAAGTCATTAAAAATATGTATACTAGAGTTGATATTTGTGTTCGAATAGAAGGATTGACGAAGTATTTTCCTATTTCAGTTGGACTACGTCAGGGATCGGCTTTAAGCCCATATTTTATTAATCCAATAAGAAGATAAAATATACTTCCCCAATTACAACCAGGTATCTTCAATAAGAAGATAAAATGTTGTTGTTGTTGTTGTTGAATCAACCATTATATCTTATTAATCCAATAAGAAGATTAAATATACTTACCCAATTACAACCAGGTATCTTCAATTTTCATATGTTAATAGATAATTATTAATATCACACCTACCAAATTACACTTCAAATATTTAATCTTTTTATTTTATTAGTCATAAGTCCTTTATAACTAAGTTAAGTGTTGCCGAGATGAAAATGATTAGGTGGATGAGTGACTTTACACTTAGAGACAAAATGCAAATTGAATAAATCCGTGATAAAGTTGGTGTTGCTCCAGTGACGGACAAAATTAGAGAGAATCGTCTTAGATGGTTTGGTCATATTAAACGTCGACCATCTCATGATCCGATCAAAAGAGTAGATGTTTTACATTTGACTTATGTTAAGAAAGATAGAGGTAGACCTAGGAAAACTTAGGCATATTGTATAAAAATTATCTTAATTTATCAGATTTAAATCAAAATATGACACTAAATAGGACGCAATGGAGAAAAAGGATCCATGTAGCCAGCCCTACTTAGAGGGATAAAGGTTTTGCTGTTGTTGTTGTTGTTTTTGTTGTAGTCTTAAGTCCTTTACCTTATAATAATTTCTCCCTTACTCTTAACCTTCCACTTAACATTAATAAATGCCTCATCCTTAGAACTATTTCAAACTATTATCTGTGAAATGCAGGCAGCTTCATAACCAATACAAAATATAGAAATATAATGTTTATCATTGATGTAATCCTATTATATTTTTTTTCCCTCGATTAATCCTTTTAATGTTGGTCGATGCCCAATCATATATAGTTTCAAAAACTTTAGTATAACTTTGTTGTCATTTTTAATGCAATGCACCCAAAACAATTCTTGTAGTACTTAACCATGTCTTTCCAATAAAAATAACTATATGAAGATCATCTCTTTACTCTATATATTATTTCATTGTCATTTAACACACAAAATTGATTCTATAATTCTCTAGCATGGAGCCAAACTAATTCATGATATCGGTGTGTTTTTTTTTACTCTATGTTCTATTACAATCTTTCTCACACAACTTCATCGTATGACTAAAATGTTTCAATACTCTATAATTACTATAATATTGAAAATCTTCTTCGACATCAAATATTGGTATCAGAATAATTCATTATCATTTAATATTATCTTATCATTCAAAATACCATTAAAAATTTGGTCTACCAAAACACTAAAAAATCACATGTACCTCTCTAAACATTAATAGGTATCTCAACAAGATGACTAAACTTGCATTTTTATCTTAATGCATCTTCAAGGCTAACTCCACTTCTTCTCCTTCAAAGCTTATTTCACTTCGCTTTTAAAAAACAATCTACAATATACCACATTATTTCATTCATTGTGTTCTACAAGTATAATTTTTTCCTTAAAACACATTTCATAATTTCTCAAAATATTATTTTCATCCCTTCTTGATGCCTCCAACTTTAACTAAGACATTATCTTCAATTAAGATATCTAACTTTAAGTCTTTTTTTATATCCTATTAGTAATTTTATATATGTTCTTTTATGATTCAACAGAGCCTAAGCTTTTGCTTTACTAACCATATTCTCTGCAAAACTTGCAATTTTTCTTATAATCGTAAGAGCCTCTCTACTAATTATGTTTTGCCACCATTTAAAAGCACATTGTTTTTAATAATTGTTTGCAACTCCTCACACCACTCCTAAACCTTCTAACTCATATATACTCTATATCTAAATTATTCAACATGATAATAAAATTAACTATCTTATTCCAAATTAAATTTACTTCAAATAAAAAATTAAATTAAATTCTCTTAGTAAGCCCTTGCAAGTAACTCTCGCATATCATAGTTTTCAATCATCCTTTAGTCAACTGATGCTTGACCAACTTTGCAAAAACAATAATCATGATTTATGGAGCAGAATGCCAAGCAGACCACCAGGGCTCATTTGGTTGGGATTCTTCATTACATAAAAGAGTTTGAGGAGCTCAAGGTTAGAAAGCTGCTTTATGCCTTAGAAAACGTTTCAAAATTCCATTCCAACAGATCTTCTACTCTCCTACAGCGGCAGTAGCTTTGGAAAGAAAAAACAACCCAACAACAAAAAAAAAAATTTACAGTGTGGCAGGCGGTTCCTACCACACAGTATGATCAGACATTTACTTGAGATTTATAATTCTATTCTTATGATAAATCACTTAAATATACAATAAATCATCATTATAACTTTCTAGGAAGTGAAAATAAACTTTTCCTCCACATATTACATAAGTATGTACCAAGGGTAAAGTGTTCACCCAAGAAAAGAGTAAGTAAAGCAATAAGTGATATCAGAGGAAGCCCAAACCACAACAGAAATAACAATATTATTGTTGAATTTCAAAGATTACAACAGGGCTCGTCAAAATAATAATTAAACAACAACACAAACATAAAGACACAACAGACTCCAATAAGGGTTGCGAAAAGATAAAATGTCTCTTCGAGGCCAAGTTACAACCAGAGCACCACCTTCTAGCCATCGGATACAACCCTCAGAGGAGAAGAATGCCTCAAAGGCAGCACACGGAAATCTGCACTTATCCAAATCTCCTTTCTTAAGAAAAAATAGGATATCGGACAAGTTACAGTCGGAGCACCTTCTTTCCCTCGGATACAACCCCGGAGGGAAATAATGTCTCAAAGGCAACACTCAGAAATCTGCACTCATCCAAATCCCCTATACATAAGAGGTATTAGGACTTATATTAGACAATGTTTTCAAATTGGAATAGAATGAAATGGAAGTAATATAATAGACAAGGATTTATAATAGGGGGTTTCATGAAAAAGTAAAGAAAGAAAAGGTAGACATAAAATAGGTAGAAAATAAAATAGGAGAATCATAGAAAAGAAAACGAAGAGAGAGGGAAACGAGAAAGGAAATGGGAGGAAATTTTGGTCGCGGTACTGCAGTAGCTAGAGTAATGTGTTCGTGGCACTATAGATGCTATAGTGTCGCGACCCGCAGAAAACTCTAGCGTCAATCTCCCGAAGTAGAAAAATTTTGGCGGGGGTGGGTTTGGGTAGGGGCAGATCTAGGGTTGGGCTTGCTCTGATATCAAATAAAACTGGAGGAAGCCCAAATCATAACATAAATAATAATATTATTACAACAAGACTCATTGAAACAAGAAATAAACAACGACAAAACAACAACACAAAGATAAAGGCACAATATAGACTCAATAAGGGTTGTGAAAAGATAACATGTCTCCTCGGGGTCGAGCTACAGCTAGAATAACACCTAAACCCTTGGAGACGGTCACCACCTCGGACGAGTTACAACCGGAGCACCTTCTCATCGTCGGATACAACCCCCGGATGGAAGAATGTCTAAAAAATTTACACTCATCCAAATCTCCTTTCCTAAGCAAAAACGACCCCTCAAACGAGTTACAGCCGGAGCACATTCTCGTCGCGGATACAACCTCCAAAGAGGAAGAATGTCTCAAAAGCAGCACTAATCCAAATCTCCTTTCCTACGCAAAAACAGCCCCTATATATAAGAGGGATTAAGACTTATATTAGACAATGCTTTCAATTAAGAAATAAAATAAAAGGAATTAGTATAATAGACAAGAATTTATAATGGGGGATTTCATGGAAAGTAAAGAAATAGAAAAGGAATATATAAAATAAGTAGGAAATAAAATAAGAGAATCATAGAAAATGAAAGGAAGAGAGAGGGAAACGAAAAAGGACGGGACGAAATTTGGGTTGCGGTACTGTGGTAGCTACAGTGCCCGGAAAAAGCTTGTGCATCAGTAAGTGAAGACGTAGTTTTTCATAATGAAATTTCATATTAAAATTAATTCATACGAATATATCCAGTCACTTTCAACTTAACATGAATGTTCACGAAGGCTGCACTTTTTTGTATTACTAAATTGGTCGTCTAACCCAGTTAATATTTTAAGCTTTCATCAAATGCAAAAGCACCCTAAGAGTCGAAAGATTGTCTGTAAATGAAGCTCTTTATGCACCGAGTGTGATGAAAAATAAATGAAAGAATTTATTACCAGTAACAATACCTGAAAGGTTTTCAGCAGCAAACCTGAGGCAAGCAGCCTTTAGTTCCATGGCATGAAAACGATCAGCCAATGCAAGAGTGCCAGCAACAGAGTTAACAGATATATCCTTGCACAGGTAAGACTCACACATCAACCGCAGCCTTGCCAAGCCATACTTGTCTGCTGCAGCTAACAATTTTGCGGCCAATGTGTCTGACACCGAAATTCCTGGAGACCCGGATCCAACAGGGACATCATCTTCATCTAGAGTGTCTTTGTAAATAAAATGCAGCATTGCCTAATAAATACATAGGATAAAAGAATAAAGATATAACCATGCAAAAATACAAGAATCAACTAAGGGCTCATTTGGATGCATTAAGTTTGAAGATCTGTTTCAAATGATGAAGAAATCCATTATTTGGTTGTGCAAAATTTGAAATCAATATAAAATTTTCAATTCTACAATTAGCTTCAAAATCGCCAAAATGAAACAAAGTAAAATTATCACTTTCAAAAACACATTTTTTGTCTGCAAGCACCCAAATGAGCCTTAAGGTGAAAACTAACCAAAACAATGGCAATCCTCACCTTAAATACCTTTGGCTCTAAATCTGTAATAACTATCTCACTAAGAGCCTCATCAGGCCCATCAAAAAACATACTTCTAAAGATAGGAGAACGAGCAGCCAAAACAAGCTTGTGAGCATGAATTTTTTCCCCAGCCACATCAAAAATGACATCTGAACTTTCTTGCTTTTCCAGAAGCAATCCAAAATGCAGCCCCATATCAGACTCAGGAACCTGTATAGAGTGTAACCTAGGACAATCCATTACTGAGACCACAACGCCAACAGTGCAATTTATTTTCAAGCAATCATCCTTGAGGTAATCTGATGTCTCCAGTGCAGCTCGTCTGAAAAAGCGTTTATAACCCCTGAAAAAGAAACACACCAATAATACATGGCAAAAAGGGAGCAAACATCAATAGATCAAACATGTTAAAATTATATCAAGTTGAAAACATTCCAGGACTATTATTCATTATCATCACTCTCAATCCGCAATAAATGTATATGTTAGATAGGCTATGAAAAACCTGCATATATATCAGAAGCATTTTTCAGGTATATGTCACAGAGGTACCAAAATTAATATAAAAAACAAAGGCAGCAGAGGAGAGCATTGGCGATTCAATCACGTGGAAAGAAAATGAGAGAATCCTGTGAACTGTAACAATAGCAGACTAGGGAAAAATTATAGCATGTACCAATCCGGTGCCTTCTAAAGCACATCAAAATTAAAAAAAAAAAAAACCAAAGAAAAACTGAACTGTTAATATTTTGTTCCCAATTTGCATTCACTTAATAACCATCAAACATGCAATTAGCTGGTAAAAATCTGTGGCCCTGACTGCTACAATTAAGGCTTTGCTCATTTGTAAAAAAATGCAAGACTATCCAACTACTTAGATATATATTAATTTGCTTGTTTCATCTAAGTTAAGATAAAAACATGGAGGAAAAATAAAAATTCTACAATAATAACAAGCCTTTATCCGACTAAGTGGGGTAGGCTATATGAATCCTTCTTCTCCAGAGATTAAAATTCTACTTCGACCAAATATTAAATGAGAATTTTAAGAATGAAAATATTTTGAAAAAGCATAATAATCAAAATAAAGAGGTAAATCAAACATATATTGATAAAAAATCGAGTGGAGTTAATTTCTAAAACATATAAAGATGAATCTAATGAGATCTATTAAGAACTAAGATTTGGGCAATCATAAGAAATGGTGCAACGGTTTCGTTAATAAATCTACAATGGAAATTTGAAAAATGTGAAAAATCAAATCGGACATTCAAGTACCGATATGTAAGAACAAAACAGTTATTCGATATTATGATAACTATAAAAGAATCAAAATCATGCAGATACAATGAGACTTACAAAAATATGAAAATTTCAAAGAATCAGTTTAATTTCAACCCAGGAAGATAAACCATGGAAACAATTCATGTAATAAAACATTTAATGAAAAAACATTTATAACGAAGAAAGGCTCTTCATATGCTTTTTATAGCTCTTAAATGATTACTTCTCTCATTTTCTTGATATGATATGAACTATACGAAATTGAAATTTTGTTGGATGAGCAAATGAAATATTGAGGTGGCCTATTAGTTCGAGATGAGGGGCAACAGGCAATGATGCAAAGAATCATTGATCAGCTTCTCTTATAGCTGAAAATAAAAAATCAATATTCAATTAGTGAGATGCTCTTTCACTCCTTAAGTCTTCGGCAGCTCTAATCATTTTCAAAAGGCTTGAGAATTGGTAGTTAGAAAAGAACAGATACCACAATTTTTTACACAGATACTACACTTGTAAAAGAACAGATACTACAGTTTTTACACATATACTACACTTGTAAAAGAACAGATACTACAGTTTTTACACAAATATTACACTTGTAAAAGAACAGATACTACAGTTTTTACACATATACTACACTTGTAAAAGAACAGATACTACAGTTTTTACACAAATATTACACTTGCAAAAAGAACAAATACTCATTTCATACACTACACAACAAATACTACGACATACGATAGACAATATACATTACACTCTTCACGACAGATACTACAATTGTAGCACATCACATATTGCACTCCACATGACAGATACCACAAGAATAGATATTATATTTCTTTTGAAAGTCTAGATACTATACATCACTTATCCTAACATCACATATAGGTGCACCACACACCCGATAAGTTCAGATACTATACATCACTTATCCTAACATCACAAATAGGTGGACTACGCCCTGATAAGTTCAGATACTATCTCACATGGGTACATTATACCTTTAACAAGATAAGTCTAGATACTATTTGGGTTCACACATTCTTTAAACGATAGGGTCTAGGGCTGCCTGATTATAGAGGTGATTCGTTGGTGACCTCTAGTTGATATTGATAGGTTGACTTCGATATATCAGTTGCATGTGGGATCGAGATAAAAGAGAAAAAGAGGTCTAGTCTGAGCCTAACCCCAAATTAAAAGCTAATATCCCACTTTAAATTTTTATATGTTTATCACTTTTCCTTTCTTTTATAATTTGCAAATGTTTATCTAATCCCTTTATATCATGCAATTGTAATATGTTTTGTAACATCGTCAGAATTAATCAGTTACATTTAGTTGTTTCAGTTTTGTTCATTTATTACATTTTTTTTTATTGCACAGTTTTTCTTTTCTTTATATTGCTTTACTTTCATAATTTTCCTTCAGTCTTTTTTTGTTATAGTACTTTAGTTGTTCCTTTCATGTACTGCATCGTACTATAGACATTCTTTTATATTTATACTTTCAAATATTGTTTTCTTAGTATGTTTGTATAACACCCTAGAATAGGTCGTTCGAGGCATGGTGTTCTCTCTTCTCTCTCCCTCTTCTCGAGACAAGATGACAATGCTTTCAAGTGACGATTCATCTCCGGACAACAGTCGATACTACAACAGAAGGTGGAAAAAGAAGCTTCAACCGAACTTCGATAGATTTAGATAACGCACCTATAGAACGCTGAGGTTGTTCGTCTGACACGATGTAAATCCTCACACTATCTTTTAGGATTTTCTACGATTTCATATCGTACGATATAAGTCCTACGTTTTTTTAGGATTTTGAGGTTGTCGTTCGGTACGACATAAATCTTCACATTTCCTCAGGTCATTTACATATGAAATGTAATTATAAGCACAGAGTATCTAAATAATTTGTAAGACTAAAACATCAAATAATTTCTCTTTCAAAGATGTAAAGTCAAACCATAGGTTAATTTGAGATGTCACTGAATCTCCTTCAGTATCTTCGACATCTCCTACTCTTCACTTCTTTGGATTCTGGAAATAACTGTTCCTATTTGAACATATCTCATTTGACTTTTCCTATGAACAATCGTGGAAACCTAAACGTTGAATACTTGAAGACAAAACTTTGATCTTAATCGAGAGTTTTCTTAGGTGACTTCGGTTATCTAAGATGTAATTAACTAGAAGGGTTTGTTTCTATAGGGAATTAAGAACCCAGATTAATCTAAACTCTGTCTAATATGTGTATTAGATAGGGGAACTTGTCGGCTATAAATTCGCAGACCAAAATAGAGTCATAAACTTTTAAGTTTAGATAATTAAGCCTACTAATAAGTGATATGTTCATCCTTCGAGATGATATATCATTTATGGTATCGTACTCAGTTATTTAAACTATTAGATATATGAGATCTATCTGATCTCATCATCAAAAATAATAGAAATATATCATTTTCATAAAATTAAAATTACATTACATATTATACTAAATTTAAATTTTAAAATCTTATTTTAAAAAAAAATATAGCCGACAGAGGCGTACGCCTTGCCTGAATTGCATGAGGCATACATCTCAGAGATATTGAGGCGCACCTAATTGTGTGCTTCGCCTCAAATTCAATCAAGCATCTATCGTATTTGAAATTAGATATTTACTTAAACCTGAAAGCCTCTTATCTTGTACAATTTCATTCGAACCCGCAAGCCTCCATCTCCCTCTCACAGTAGGAGCCTGGGACTACCGCCTGCTGCACCAAACAAAGTAGCTGCCTAATCCGCTTGTCGTCATCGACGCCACCAGTTGCTTCTACTATAAGTTGTTGCATCTGCAGCTTGGTGTTGCACCTGCTCCCACCACACTATAGCATTCCCTAGTCTTGGCACCGCCATCTACTGCACCAGTCAACACCACTGTCGCTACCGCCTGATCCTGGTATCACTGGCACCATCGCAACCACCTGCTACTTTGTTTGTCTTAAGCACTTTATTTAATTAGCAAGTGCCTAATTTCTAATTAGTTTTCTATTACAAAAATTAGAAATAATAAAAAAGTGGCAATTTCATCCATAGCACTCAAAACATTGCTATTTTTACGTCTATCACCCTGATCCATCCATTTTAAAAATTTTCACTCAAATATTAAAATTAAAGATAAAAGGCAAACCCATACTTTCCATTTTATCAAATTTTCAATGGTTTGATGGTGGCACACATAAATGCACTGACTATGTTGCTCTAAAAAATGGGTGCTAAATGTTAATTTTATAAATAATAATATTTTGAGTGCTCTGTATGTAATTACCTTAAGAATATTTTAGGTTACGCATAAATTTGAATAATGAATACTATTCTAAGGTCACTCAAGTAGACTATCATGCTCAATTTGCTCAACTTTGTGCATTTTATCAATTGTAACCATGCTATGATTTAATGTCTTCTTTTCATATAGCTATACATTATAATAATAGTATATACTCTTTCATCCATTTATTTTGATAATGAATTTTTTAAATTGTGAGACTTATGCCTCAAACTGCCTCAAGGCTTACATCTCGCCTCGTGAACGCAAAATGCCTCAATACCCAATTGCATAATTTTAAACATTGGTTGCAACAATATGCTAACTGGTGCATGGTGACAACTAGAATCTTGATTGTCATATGGCCCCACCACAAAAAGACGGGCACCTAGCCGTTTCTCACATCACCACCCCATGTAGGAGCATGGTCACGCTCGATGTCCAATTGTCAACACCACATTTTTACCAAATAATGAATTTTACTTCCAAGCCTTCAGCAAGGGTCAGATCCCCAATGGATATATAAATGGCAAAAAAAAAAGAACATCAACACATGCATGCACAAAATTACAAAAGAACAGCACTGCTCATGATAGATGATGCTCACATCAAACTAATATGTGCAAGTTTGATTGTCAAAAAAACAAAAATCCTTAGAAAGATTGCCATCAACAAAAATAATTTACAAATAAACCAAAAAACAGGGATGGAAAGCACCTAATTGAACAGCAGTGGAAAAAACTTACCACATACTTCCGCGATACTTGAGCGTGTAAGGTCCACTCTCCAAAGACCGATCGAAGTGGCTATGCACCTTGTGCTTCCCCTTCCCGCTCTGATCCACAAGCGTGAGCTCGAAAAGAGCCCTTACATCCGTCCCCTCGCTCGCAAGCGCGATGAAGACGGACACATAGGTCGAATTATCCTCCGGATTCTTGCCATCCGGGTAAAAATAGACCGCCCATTGGTAACCCCCCACCGTGAAGGTGTCGCTCGCGATGTGCTTCCCGATTCCCATGCCCTTCGCTAGGGAATAACCCTGGATCACAAACTTGTGCGATCCATTCACGGTCTCCGTCACTGAACGCGAGCTGGTGGGGGAGATAGAAAGGTCCCTCTCCGGGGGAAGAATGATCTCTGGAATCATCTGCAGAGAAACTCGCTTCGCATCAAAGAATCGGATACTTACAAATAAAGACCTGAGCCGGCAGGGCGGGAAATTAGGAATAGAAGCAGAATCTCACAAGAGTTTCTCAAAATTTGCTAATCGATCTATAGTTTCTCGGGGTGTTTTGAACCCTAGGAGGAGATCTGGAGCTAGGTCTCTAACTTTTCCCGTCGTTCTTTTTCCCTCCCGACCTCAAAGAGAAGAACGATGCCATTGAATTCATACATATTTATATATCTGTCATCTAAATTTAAAATTTTATATAAATATTACGTTCATTATACATGAAAATAAGAATATTGCTTCTAAAAATATTATGTCATATAAAAAATTTGATTATTATAAGTATTAAAAGGATTCATGTCATGATTATTTTTTGATGTACTTCAAAATTATTTAGTTAAGTTTAAAATAAATGTAGGTGGTGGTATTTTTTTTTTTTTTTTTTGATTTGAAGTGAAATTAAACCGATGGGGGTGGTTTTTTTTTTTTTTTTTTTTTGATTTGAAGTGAAATTAAACCGATGTAAAATTTGGCAATAGCAGGTATCCTAGGGATGGGAGATAATGTATATGGTTGTTATGACTATAGATTATGCAATTTATTCGAAAATAAGTCATCTCAGGTAATTTTTTTAAAAAATCAAGCTTTAATTAAATGGTTAATTCTAAATCCGCCAAAAATCTATATTGCATTTCATTTCCATCAAACCAAACATCAAAATTTAAAAATATAATGCGTTTGATTTGCATTGCACTTTCAATGAAGGCTACCAACAAACTTTCTAATACAAAAATAAAAAAACTTTGTAAAGCTTCATTCTTATGTTCACTTAAGTCCCACTAGAATCATCATTCACTTTTTCATAAGCTCTTCTCTCCCTTGTGAAATCATCTATATCACAAATGAATCCCATATAAACTTTTATCTCTTGCGCACAATTGAAAACCTATGAAATTTATCTCTCACACATGATATTATAACTCTTTGAACTCTCTCTCTCTCTCTCTCTCTCTCTCCTACACTCAAACTTGCTCCCAATAAATAAAATCTACATTTGTTTTTAGTGTTTTAGGGATGCTTTGCTCTGCTTTACATATCAAAGCTTTTGAAATTGGGGAAAAAGAAATTCCTATGGTATATCTTATATAGGGAAAGCTAATCCAAAGACAACAAAACAAAGGCAAGTGAGCTTGCAAGCAAGCAAGATGGATGATGGAGATAGCAAGACTTGAGACAACATTTGTTGTTGTCTCCTTAGGCCATCATCTTGCGAGCAAGTGTAAGGATGAGGATGTTTTAACTTCAACAAATTTGATAGAATTGATAAGGTTAATTGGGGAGGGGGCATGATCTTCATTTTCTTCTTCTTTAAAGCAAATAATGGAAACATTAACCTTAAAACTTGTTATGTCTTTTTTAGTAAGTTATAAGTTATCATGACCTTGCTCAAGGGGCTTGGAATTGTCAGGATTAGAATCGATGGTCAAACAGTAAAATTAATTTCTCGACCGCTAATGCTATCACAAATTAATAAATAGAGTCATACAAATAATCGAAAGAGGCAATAACAAATAAAAATAAAAAAAAATCAGTGATACTTGAATTTACCTCTCTTTGTTGGCTATGTTTATCTTTTCATGCATTCATTTTCTAACCAAATTAATACCTAAAATCATTAGTTTAAATTACTATGAGTTTTCAATAACTTGGAGAATATTGATATTTCTAAAATTACAATAATATAAATAATTTAAGATATAATATGCATGTTAGTTAAGAATAGTAAATCAGTATCAAATTATTATCTTATAAGTATGATTGTAAGAAAGATTCAAATAATTTTAAAAGTTATATTATATCTTATTTCTATCATTTTCATCCATCTCACGGTCATCTTCCAAACAATAACTAATACACTCAAAGTAGATGTGTGCCCCTTTGACATAGTGTGGCATATAACATGTCTATTATTGTGTGAGGTGAAAAGGCTCCTACTCATCCTTGGTAGACAAATCTCTAATTGACATGGAGGGGCAAGGTATTAATTTCATCATTACTTTAGTTGGAAGGAATACTTCAATACACAGAGGTATATTATGTCTCCAACCAATATCATAAGAAAACAAAATCCTTATTTCAACATATACATACAAGTGTTCATGCAAATGATATTACTTACATTCTACATTTCATTCACTATCTTTCTATCATTAACTCTATATAATTCATTCATTTCACATGTTATCGTGAAAACTCATTTCTATTAATATAATGCATACAATAAACTTATTTCATAAGCTTATAGATCTAAAATTCATTTCAACATGAATCAAATAGTGACTGTAAAGATAAATAATAATATAATGTGAAATAACATTTGGTACAATAAGTTTAAAAAATAGTAGCAAATGTATTAGGTTTATAAGAAGTGAAAATATTATTATAATTTAAAAGTATGAGTACAAATTTGGTCTATTCACAGTTCATGCAAGTGCGTGAGTCAATCAAGTAGTGATAATTAATGAAGTTCAAGATCGTTCCCATGAGCAGCTGATATAAACCACTATTTTAAAAACCAATTACTAGTTTCCAAAACCCTGAGTTGGTTGTGTTGACTCTATAGTTTTGAAGATAATAAATATATGGTTAGTGAACATAATATTTTTTATGAAAAATTTCAGGATCACGTGATTATATGTATGAAGGAAGCTTAGAGCTCGAATTTACATCTATAACTTAAATTAGGATTAAAAATTAAAAATTAGTAACTTGTTTTAAATCATTAAGTAACAATATAAACAATATAAAATATTCAACAAAAATATCACATTATTTTAAAATGATTATCTTACGAATTATAAAATCCTATCTCATAATGATAAAATGTTATTGTACATTTTCTAATTTTACTATAGCAATCCAAAATTCTAATTTTTTTATATTTTTAGCATTCCAAAATTTATATCCTTTTGGCAATTAAATATATAAATTTAATATAATATTTTTTTAATCAAAATATAACATCTTAAAACATGTCAATTTTTATGTCTTTATGATTTTCATGATTTGAATTGCTTAAACATCATTTATTATATGAATATATGAATTTCTATTACCCTTGGCTACATCACATCAAAAAGCATTTTCTTATATTCATTCCTAGAAAAATTATTGGGTGCGGTGTCCGATGAATTGTATTAAACCATTGGTTTGGGACTTCAAATTGATGAGTTATTGTCTTCCTAGCTCAAGTCCCTCACCTTAGGATCTTCCAAACTTGAGTGACTTCCAATTCTCAACAATTTGACAAATTACACTTTTACCCTTTCTGTAGCAAATGACATGAATTGATTTCTACTGAAAAAATTAGAATGGGCCCCACTCTAATAATAATAATGATAAAAAAATATTTTCAGTGGTCCTAATCAGACACCGCACGTAAATTTGTGTGCGGTGTTCGTAGCTCTCATTCCTCACACATATTGGAAAATGTTTTTGTTTTTGACTTTCCTTCTGTCTAGAGCCTCATGCAGTATATTAGGACTATATTTTCGTAATGTAATACTTTTTTCCATTCTTATTTTTGGCATATACAATTTATTTATTTCCATGCTTTTTAAATTTGCACTTAATAGATTAGAAATGCATATAATGGTTTTAATACAAATTCACTTCTTTCCTTATCCTATTCAAAAAGCTGCATATACAAAGAATATATTAATATTTTTTTATATTATGAAATGTTTTTATATTAATATGTCATGTTTTCTATTTGTTATTAAATTTTAATTGTTTAAATAATATATTAATTGTATTAATTCCATATTACATTTAAAATCATATATAGTTAAAGGGTTTCATTATGTCTAATTTGAACATATATTTGATTTATGTTATTAATAATTCTTTCTACATTTACAAATAAGAGCGACTTTGTAAGACACGGTGTAATGAAAAACTTAGCAAAATTTGTAATTGTCATTCTGCATCAAGAATGAGAAACTTTGAAAAGAGCATCGAAGCATCTTCAAGCTTGAGAAACATTTGCAAGTTCATTCAGAAACAACGAAGTGTTTGTGCAATTATTAACATGTCATAAGATTGATCGAAGTTTACATAAAATTTCAATTTGTTATAATATTTTGCTAAGTGTTAGAGTGAAACTCAAAAGTTATTTTTTTATTTTTTTAAACTTTATTTTGAAAGAGTTTGTATTTTAAATTTGTGATTTTGATTTGTAAGAGTTTCTCTGCCTTTACACAGTGTGAAGGAGATTTGTTAATTTGATAGTGAGATTCACTTATATGGCTTTGTCTAGGCGCGGAGTGGGCCAGTTTTTTAGGTTTGGCTGAACCATGAAAAAATTTTCATGCGTGTTTTGTGTTTTATGCACTTTGATTTTATAAAACTTTCTTACATTATAAATCCTTTAAAATGATTTTTTTAATTGAATATTAAAATTTGTAATACACAAATTAACTCTCCCTCTGGTTGTGTCATAACCTTCATACCAATTCACATAACTTTAGGCTTTAGTAGAAAAATGTTAAAAATATATATTGAACTAGAGATAAACCTTTGAATTTGTTAAATTTATAATTCATTTGAGGATTATTTTATAATCTTAGTTAATAATCAAAACCTCTAATTTCAAAAGTTCAACAGGCTATATATCCATGCGCTAAGAACTTTTAAATTTTAAAAATCCTCTCCCTAGTTAATTGTCTAAGGTCTGGCTGTTGTATGTCTACTCTCCCAAATCCAAGTTACTAAACAAAGTGATTATAGAATTGAATTAAGAAAATGAAATTGGCCTTAAATATCTCCAAAATTATACTGAAAGCATAAAGATAGAAGGCTCATCTACCTGATGCATAACTAACAACCTAACATTTATAAATTTAAGGAGTGATTTTGCTAGAAACAAACTTAGGAGGTTAAACCCCCCTAAGCAAAGTACAAACACCAAGGGACAGGGCATAAATATGTGCAAGGAAATGTGATATAAATAAAATATTTGTTATATTATAAAATTTCTAGATGGTATGAGAAAGATAAGATGTTTCTAATTAATTTTTATCTAATGGTTCTCAACAATTAATGAAGAAAAAGAATTTTGCATAAATAAATGATCATTGTGCTCACATGCCAACATATCCACCAAGACACATCGCATATGTATGTTATATAACTACTTTTTAAGTATGTATTAATTATATGAGTGTGCATGTATGTGTGTACATTTATAGTCAGTTTACTATTATGTCGTAAGGGAAAGATAGACATAAAAATCTTAAACAAATCCAATGATTTCTCAGAGTCATCACTCTATGGATCCATCGGTTTAGCAAAATTTTTTATTTTTTCAGTAATTTTAAGCTTTTCAATTTTTCTAATAATTCTTTCTAATTCAGAATTATAGGACACTAATTCTGTAGAACCTGAACTATGCATACATTACTACAAAAAGCATAAAATAAAATCACACAAGTAAGAACTTTATATAAAAACAACATTACAATATTCCTATAATAAATCTAAAAATTTAAATAAAACTTTATAAAAATAGAAATTTGCTTTCTAAAAATTTATTAAAAAAATTTAGTGTTTCATCCCCGACAATGGCGCCAAAAACTTGATCCCGACTTTTATATGTCAATGCGATGTATGTGATTATTTACTTAATATTTCCTTACTTATGATTCTTACTTTGCAACGTCATCCACAAGACAACAACTTGGATCACTAGCAACAGCTAGGCAAAAACTTGACTTCGAAGCAAATAATAATACAATTATTATATTTAAATATGAGATACTACACAAGTATACATATCGTTATTAAGTAATATAATATTTTTTTATTAAACCTCGAATATCGATCCCATAAAGACAACTACAATATACAACAAAAATCACAAGAAATTAGATAACAAATTCTACTTAGCAAAATATTCTTAGTCAAACTATAGATGTTATAATAAGAATGAAAATTTCTTTCTTTTTGTAATTTTTGATAATTAAAAGTAAAATAAACAACTAACTAAATTTAACTAGATATTTGTAAGAATAAGACAATATAAATAAAATATTTTTTTCCTTATCATAAATTTGTAATAAGTATAGAAACTTTATTGTAGAAGTATTCAAATTGTGCTGTTTCAAATATGAGGAATATTACTCTTTACCATTACTAGAGATGCTATAAATAATATTGGCTAATTTAAAGTTTGAATAGTCTTGAAGACATGTTAGGTAGGGAAGATACTAGCTCTCACTTTAGAGTTCACTCCTCTCACATCTCATATCAAAATCTAAAACTATAAATCCAATTATGTGTTTTAGCATGTAACTCTAAAGTCCTCTAATTCTACACCCTTTAAAATTTATTTTTCTATTCATTTGCACTCAATCAAATAAAGTACATTCTCATCCATACAACCTCATGTGATTCTTACCATTTGTTGACTGAGACAATACCATCTCGAATTTTACATGTTCTCACAACAAATATTAACATCTTAATTGGCCAAATCAAGAAATAAATGAAGTACAAAGTTTAAAATCATTACAAATTCTTCCAACATTAAAGATTAATACTTCACACAACTTCCATCAAATACTTAATCACTTATCATTTTAAGGAAAAAGATAAATAAAACTACTCAGAATTCAAGAAGAAAACACAACCACACTTAAGTTTGAAAATATAAATCATGCAAACAAACAAGAAGTCTAAATTAAAACCAAATAAATTAAAACAACCAAATGTAATCACAAAGATAAAAATTTATCTCAAATCCTCTCCACCAAAGTTTTGAAGTTCCATTAAATCTCTTCCTTCACTTACATACAAACAACAACTTGAATTAAAAAAGAAAAGTGGTGGCAGCGGTGGCTATGGGCAGTGGCGGTGGCGTGTGAGCGACTGAAAGGGGGTTGGCGATGATGATGGATCCTCTTGTCTTCTTCAATCCAAGTCTTCTTTTATAGTTTTTCAAAAGGTGTCTTGGTGTCTCTTTAAAATATTTCCACATTTAATGAATCTTCCAAGATTTGCCTTCTTTCAAAAGCCAATTGAATGTAATTTATTGTCCATTAACTATTTCCCATGTTTTCACTAAGGGTTGCTTCAAACACCTCTTCAAAAATTCATCTAAATTAATTGAATCATTAAGTAACTACTTCTGGAGCTTAAGCGCGAGGTACTGGGCGCTAAGGCGCGACCTTCTCTGTTTAACTGTGTGTAAGCACCAGTTCTGGGTACTTAGGCGCCTCAGTTCAATTGCACACCTTCTTCATTTTTGCTCTAAATTTGATATTTTTTCACTCCTTTCACCATTTTTCGTCCATTTTATTGTAGCTGAAAGAAAAACATACAAATACCTTACATTAAAGCGCAATATCTCAAAAAAATGTATAAAATTATCTACATAAAGACTATATATTTTAGGTGTATCATATATTTATCCAGAAAATAAAAGTATTTATGTCCAGTTAGTTTATCCAACATTTGATCTAGAAAATGTAGCGGAAAATGATCTTTTCTAGTGGCGAGATTTAATTTTCTATAATCAATGCATATTCACCACCCTATAACTTGTCTTGTTGATATTAACTCATTATGTTCATTTATAATCACAAAAACAACTTCCTTTTTCTATTAAGAATATCCTTTACAAACTTCACATAACTTAACATTTGTTCTAAGGCTTCAACAAAAGAGATATTAATTGTAAGTTTCTTAAAGATTCCCATAAATTGGATAAATAAATTTGAAAATTAGTTAATTGTAAAAATGGGTTATTCTAAATTGAGTATGGGTTATTCAGCTTGTTTTTTATGTCATTCAAAGTTTCTAATGATGCTTGAGAATCTTCTATCATTTGAATCTATCATTTGACCTAATGAATTATCTTCAATCATAGAAATTGGTTGAGAAAAATTCATTTCAAATTGGTCCAACTTCCTTGAAATTGCAGAAACTTGATTTGCCAACATAATAAATGCATCAAATTTATGAATATTGGCTACTTTCTTAGAATTTACCCTCTCAAAAGGCCATTAAAAATTATTGGTAGTCATTTCTTCAATTAAAGCTTAAGCATCATGAAATGGTTTAATTAACGAATATGCTTCAGAGAAGGGTTTTGACATCAACGAACCACCAGCAACTGCATCAATAATAGATCTAAGAGATACAATTAATCCATCATAAAAGTTTGGCTTATTAATCAATCTGGTATATCATGGTGTGGAGACTTTCTTAAGAGTTCTTTAAATCATTCTTTAAATAGTTCTTTAAATCGTTCTCATGCTTCATAAATATATTCCCCTTCAAACTGATTAAAAGATGTAATATCATTTCTAAGCTTTGCAGTTTTTTATGGTGGAAAGTATTTAACAAAGAATTTTTATGCTAAATCACCCTAAGTTTTGATAGATCCAGGTGCTAACGAACGCAACCACATCTTAGCTTCATCCCTTAGTGAGAAAGGAAATAACCTAAGTCTTATGACATCATCTGATACACCATCTTATTTAAATGTAGCGCACAATTCTAAAAAATTGGTAAGATGTAAATTTGGATATTTCTCCTTATCATGAATTAGTAATAAGTATTGAAATTCTGTTGTGGAAGTATTCAAATTATTTTGTGCCAAATATGAGCAATATTATTCTACCTAACTAGAGATGCTATAAATTCCTAGAGATGCTATAAAGAACATTGACTAATTTAAAGTTTGAATAGTTTTGAAGACCGGCTAGGCAGATAAGATACCAGTTCTCACTCTAGAGCTCCCTCGATTCCCTCAACCTGGGGGCTGACATCTTGCATCAGATCCTAAAACAATAAATCAAGTTAGGGGCTTTAGCCTGTCAATCTAAAGTCCTCTAACTCTACACCCTTGAAAGATTATTTTGCTATTTATTTGAACTACATCATATGAATTACATCCTCATTCATATAACCCCATGTGATTCTTTCCAAATGTTGATTGAGATAATACCATCCCAGTTTTTACATGTTCTCACAATATAAATGTTCTCACAACAAATTTTAACATTTGGATAGGCCAAATCAAGAAGTAAATGAAGTACATGGAATTAAATCATCACAACTTCTTCCAACATTCAAGATTAATACTCTCCATAACTTCCATCCAAAACCTTAATTACTTATCATTTTAAGGAGAAAGATAAAGAAAATTACTCAGAATCTATGGAAAAAATAAAACCACACTTTAGTTTAAAAGTAGAAATCATTGTCAAACCAACAAGAAGTCTTGATTAAAACCAAAAGTAGTTTAAAAACAAAGATAAAAACTTATCTCAATTCCTCTACCAAACTCCTGAATTTTTTTAGAGTCTCTTCTCTCTTAAACACTCTTAACTCTCACAATAAAACTAAAAAATAAAGAAAAAAAGTAAATTTGTGGTGTCTGAAAAATCTCTCCAAAAGTTTCTCCACGAACTATTTCAAGAACTTCTCAGGACTCCCCGCTTTTTTCTCTAAACTTCCTTCTTTTATAATTTTCCAAGAGGTGTCTTGGTATCTCTTCAAAATGTGTCCTGATTCGATGTATTTTCCAGGGAATGCCTCCTTTCACAAGTCTTTTAACCATATTTTTGTTTCTAGTGGTCATGACCACCCTGTGCCTCAAATGTCCCTTCAAAATTTAGTAAAATGAATTAACCCGTCAAATAACTGCCTCTAACGCTTAAGCGCGGGGCCTCTGGCACTTAGGCACAACCTTCTCTGTTTCACTGTCGCTTAAACGTCGGATCTGGCACTTAATCGCCAAAATTCTTTTGCACCATTTTTGCATTTTTGCTTTGCACCATTTTTGCCATTTTTGCATTTTTGCTCTAAATTTGATTCTTTTTCACTCATTTTAACATTTTTCATCTTTTTTACTTGTACCTGAAAGAAAAACACAAAATACATTCCATTAAATCGCAATATCTCAAAAATAGGTATAAAAATGTGTTTAAAAATACTATATGTCTTAGGTGTATCACTTGTCTGCATCAGAACTTATGAAATAAACAAATCATCTTGACAGGGATATCCCTATACGTCAGAGCTTACTGGGTCATAAAAGGCAGAGGGTGAATCACTGTATCTCAAATGAGTGGTGTCTCATTGGAAATCAAACCATCAATAAGATAATAACAAAGTCAAAGGAACGAAAGGGCTCAAAAGGGCTCAATAAGAGGATGGGTAGAGTAATCCTAAAACATAGAGGTAGTCGGGCCAGGTACCATGAACCCATCATCCAAAGCTACTAGGTCCCTAAGTCTATGTGGTCGTGAAGGTAGTTGACCCAACATATCCAGAATTCTCAGTCAGCAATCCATGAGTTGGATCGTCCACAGGGAACCTCAATAGCGCTAAGGTCAAAAGAAGGAAACTCTAGTCTAATGACCTACAAAGTGGAGCTATAGTGGATAATTCATTTCAACTTAAACCTACTATTATCCAAATGGTATCAAATAATAAGTTTAGGGAGCACCAACTGAATATCCAAATTTACATCTAGCCAATTTTTTAAAATTGTGTGCTACATTTAAATATGATGGTGTATCAAATGATGCTATAATACTTAGACTTTTTCCTTTCTCACTGAGGGATAAGACTAAGATATGGTTGTATTCGTTAGCACCTAGATCTATCAGAACTTGGGGTAATTTAGCGCAGAAATTCCTTGCTAAATATTTTTCACCATAAAAAACTGCAAAGTTTAGAAATGATATTAATCTATTTATGAAGCATAAGAATGATTTAAAGAACTATTTAGAACATGTTCACACCATACTATACTAGATTGGTTAATAATTCAAACTTTTTACAATGAATTAGATGGGTCTCTTAGATCTATTATCGATGTCGCGACTCATGGTTCATTGATGTCAAAACTATTTCATGGTGTTTATGCTTTAATTGAAGAGATGACTACTAATAATTTTCAATGGTCTTCTGAGAGGTTAAATCCTAAAAAAGTAGCCAATATTCATGAATCTAATGCTTTTGGAATGTTAGCAAATAAAATTGCTATAATTTCAAGGAAGTTAGATCAATTTGGAATGAATTTTTCTCATCCAACTACAATGATTAAAGATAATTCATTGATTATACAATGATTAAAGATAATTCATTAGGCCAAATGGTAGATTATCAAGCATCATTAGAAACTTTGAAAGCCATAAACAATAAGCAAAAAAACTCATATTCAAACTGTTATAACCCAGGCTGGAAGAACCATCCTAACTTTAACTGGAATAATACTTTGGGTAGTAATAATCAGCAATGAGAGAACAACCAGGTAAACCCATTAAAAAATTGGAACAACTAAGGTAATAGTAATTATAGACCTACTTCTCCTCTAGGTTTTAACAATAATTCACAATTCAATGAGAAAAGTTGTATATTTTGAGAAGTGGTGTTACAAATGAAAAATTAGTTACAAAGTCAATGAGCTACTTTTAAAAATATTGATAATCAATTGGGACAAATAGCCAATTCATTAACTAATAGATCCAAAATATTACTATTAAAAATATTGATAATCATTTGGAAAAAATGCCAACCCTACGGTAGATGAACTTCATTGTAGTATTAAAAAACCTACTGTAGTGGCTAATTCATAATTCATTTGAACTTATTTGAACTTAAACCTACTATTATCCAAAGGGTATCAAATAATCAATTTGGGGGATCACCAACTGAAGATCCAAATTTACATCTTGCCAATAAGATGTAAATTTGATGTATCAGAATGATGACATAAAACTAATCAACTTAGAATTGTGCGCTACATTTAAATACGATGATGTATCAGATGATGACATAAGACTTAGGTTATTTCCTTTCTCACTGAGGGATAAAGCTAAGATGTGGTTGAATTTGTTAGCACCTGAATTTATCAGAACTTGGGGTGATTTAGCACAAAAATTTCTTGCTAAATATTTTCCACCATAAAAAATTACGAAACTTAGAAATGATATTACATTTTTTAATCAGTTTGAAGGGAAATTTATTTATGAAGCATGTGAACGACTTAAATAACTCTTAAGAAAGTTTATACCAGATTGAGAAATAATTCAAACTTTTTTATAATGGATTAATTGGATCTTGTAGTTGGATCTCTGAGATTAATTATTGATGTCGCTGTTGGTGGTTCGTTGATGTCAAAAATATTTTCATGACGCTTATGCTTTAATTGAAGAAATGACTAACAATAATTTTCAATGGCCTTCTGAGAGGGTGAATCATAAGAAAGTAGCCAATATTCATGAATTTGATGCATTTACATTGTTCGCATTAGACCAATTTGGAATGAATTTTTCTCAACCAATTTCCATGATTGAAGAGAATTCATTAGGTCAAATGGTAGATTCTCAATCATCATTAGAAACTTTGAATGTCATAAATAACAAGCAGAATAACCCATATTCAAATTATTATAACCCAGGTTGGAAGAACCATCCCAACTTTTATTTGAATAATACTACAGGTGGTAATAATTAGCAATGACATGTTGGGAGCCCGACCGTGGGAGCTTCCGAACCACATGATTTGGGCGAGAATAGTGAATTTTGAACAAAGTTTCTCATAAATGGAGCAGGAGGTTTTAACAGTAATACACAATTTAAGGAGAATAGGTTGTCTATAGAAGAAGTGGTGTTACAAATGAGAAATCAGTTACAAAGTCAAGGAACTAAAATTAGAAATATTAAGAATCAACTTGGAAAAATCACAAATTCATTAAGTAGTAGATCCCTAAGAACAATTCCTAGTAATACTAAAATAAATCTCAAAGACCAGAATAAAGAGCAAGTAAAAGCTGTTCAACTTAGAAGCGGAAGAGAGTTGGAAGGTCGGGTTCAAAAAGAAATTGAAGTAGATAGAGAAGAAACCGAATAATCAAAAGGGGACGCTCTAAAAAATTTTGAAAGACCTATTTCTCTGTTGAAAATTGATTTGGAAAAACCACCACCTCCATTTCCTCATTTCCTCAGAGACTTCGTTCAACAGAAGTTGGATGAGCAATTTTCAAAATTTTTGGAAATTTTTAAGAAGCTTACAATTAATATTCTATTTGCTGAAGTCTTAGAACAAATGCCAAGCTATGTAAAGTTTATGAATGATATTCTGAACAGGAAAAGGGAGTTTGAAGATAATGAGATTGTTGCACTTAGTGAGGAGTACAGTGTTATAATTTAGAATTCCTTGTGCAATAGGAGACATATTTTATAGGAAAGTCTTATGTGATTCAAGTGCAAGCATTAAAGTTATGTCATTATCAATATTTAAAAGATTAGGATTAGGAGAAATAACTCCTACTACTGTAACCCTACTACTGTAACTTGTAACTTTACAGTTAGCAGATCGTTCGATAACATACCCTAAAGAAGTTATAGAAGATGTCCTAGTGAAGGTGATCAATTTATCTTTCCTGTTGATTTTATTGTGCAAGATATAGAGGAAGATAAAGAGATACCTATCATTTTGGGGAGACCTTTCCTAGCCACAGGAAGAGCAATGATAGATGTGCAGAAAGGGGAATTAACTATTCGCATTAATGATCAAACTGTTACTTTTAACATTTCAAGATCAATGAAATATCCTGCAAAAGGTAAAGATGATGAATGCTATAGAATGGATATTATAAGATATCTGATTGAATGTCATTTCAAAATAAATAATGAAAAAAAATCTAAAGTAAAAGATTTGGAACATGAATTTACCAGTTATAATTTCCTCAAAGTTAACGATAGAAGAAGAAGAAATATTGATGAAAATTTTTAAAAATTTCTAGAAAGTCTTTGGATGGATAATAGCTGAAATTAAAGGAATCAGTCCTTCAATTTGTATGTATAGAATTCATATGAAAGAGAACTGTAAACTAGGGCTCATCCTTAAAGGAGATTGAATCATGTTTTGTAAAGAAAGAAATTTTAAAGTGGTTAGATGCTGAAATTATCTACCCTATTTCAAATAGTGTAGGGGTTAGTCCAATTCACTGTGTTCCTAAGAAAAGAGGAGTAACTGTGACTGTGAATGAACATAATGAATTAATACTAAATAAACAAGTAATAGAGTAGCGAATATGCATTGATTATAGAAAATTAAATCTTGCCACTTGCCACTAGGAAAGATCATTTTCCATTACCCTTTCTAGATCAAATGCTGGATAGACTAGCTGGGCATAAATACTTTTATTTTCTGGATGGATATATTAGTTATTACGAAATTCAAATAACTCATGAGGATCAAGATAAAACAAATTTTATTAGTCCTTATGGTACATTTGCTTTTAGAATAAAGCCTTTTAGTTTATGTAATGCCCTTGCTACATTTCAAAGATGTATGATGAGAATTTTTTTGTAATTTAATTGAAAAAGGGATTGAAGTGTTTATGTATGATTTTTCAGTGTTTCGAACTTCATTTGACTTATATTTAGAGCATTTATCGGAAGTTCTTAAGAGTTTGAGGATAATAAGAGAGATGTCTTGATGTTGTTTTCTTTGATCTTTGTGGAATAATTATGGTAGCAGGAGGAATTGTATTAGGACATCAATTATCAGAAAATGGTATGGAAGAAAATGTATGGAAGTAGATCTTGCTAAAATTCAAGTGATTGTTAATTTACCTTATCCAATAAATGTAAAAGAAATTAGGATTTTTTTAGAGACTTGCTGGATTCTAAAGCCGATATATTAAAGACTTTTCAAAAATTGCTAAGCCTTTATGTTATTTACTGGAGAAAGATGCAACTTTCAATTTTAATGAAGAGTGCCTAAAAGCTTTTGAGTTATTAAAAGGAAAATTAATCACTGCACCAATTATAGTTTCACCAGATTGGGGAAAACCTTTTGAACTGATGTGTGATGCTAGTGATTTTGCTATTAGAGCTGTTTTAGAACAAAGATATGATAAAATTTTCAAAGTAATTTACTATGCTAGTAAAACTCTTAATGAAACTTAAATTAATTATACATCAACTGAAAAAGAATTATGAGTAATAGTATATACCTTTGATAAATTTAGATCATATTTAATTGGAACTTATTGTGTGGTGCATACAAATCATTCTACTATTAAGTACTTGATGAAAAAGAAGGGTGCTAAACCAAGACTTATAAGATGGATTCTTTTTTTGCAAGAATTTGACTTTGAAATAGTAGATAGGAAGAGAGCTGAAAATCAAATTGTTGATCATTTGTCCAGACTTGAGTTAGAAAAACCACTCCATTTTGAAAAAGAAATTAATGAGCTTTTCACTAGATGAAAAATTGAAAAAATGTTCAATATTAATGAGTGGTGTGTTCTGTGAAAATTGTTGGCGATGATAACCGATATTGTGAACTTTCTTGTTAGTGATATTATAATGGAATGACATACCAACAGAAGAGGAAATTCATTTCTGAAGCTAAGACTTATTTTTGGAAGACTTATTTTTGGACTTATTTTTGGGATGACCCATTTTTATATAAATAAGGAAATGATCTTATTATTTGAAGATGTGTACTTTTAGAAGAGACTAATGAAATTATCCAAAAATGTCATAATTCTGATTTTGGGGGCTTATAGGACTGCATACAGAACTTCTATAGGAATGTCCCCATATAGGCTAATATTTAGGAAAGCTTGTTGATCTAAAAAATGCTTATATGCAACAGTAGAACAATGACTTTAATTATAGTTTTCACTTATATTTCCTTATTTTACAACAATGTCAAAACTTGATCCTGAAGAAAATGAGAATTTAACTTTTCAATTTATATATATTGAGATATTAAGCAAGAATACCTATCGTTATCAAGTAATATATTACTTTTTGAAAAAGAACTAAATATTGAACCCACAGAGAGAATACACAATATGCATTTTTGAACATCAACTTTCTATTCTAAAAATATAATTACATAAACTATAAATATTTTTGCAGTATTTAAAATTCAAATCTTTTTGGTATTTTTGATATATTGATTTGATATTGGTATTTTTGATATATTGACAGAACAATAACAATTTAAAAAGATAACTTGAGTTTATGTAAAAGAAAAGTACTAAATTTGAAAAATATATTTATCTTATCATGAATCAGTAATAGTATAGGAATTCTGAAATTCCAATGGCTCCCAGAGGTGGCAGAAAACCTATGCATTTGCATAGTTAGCAATTATATTCTTTACCCTTACTCGAGATGCTATAAAGAATATTGGCTAATTTAAAGTTTGAATTGTTCTAAAGAGGAGGCCGGACTGGGCAGGGAAGATACCAGCTGTCACTCTAGAGTTCCCTCGATTTCCTCCACATGAGGGCTAATATCTTATATCATAACCTAAAACAATAAACCAAGTTGAGGGCTTTAACCTGACACTTTAAAGTTCTCTAACTTTACACCCTTCAATGATTATTTCCCTATTTATTTGCACTAAATCGTATGAATTACATTCTCATTTATACAACCTCATATGATTCTTTCCAATTGCTAACTGAGACAATACCAACCCGGTTCTTACATATTCTCACAACAAATTTTAACATCTGGATTGACCAAATCAAGAAGTAAAAGAATTTCATGGATTTAAATCATCACAACTTCTTCCAACATTAAAAATCAATACTCTCCACAACCTCCATCCAAGCTTTAATTACTTATCATTTTAAGGAGAAAGATAAATAAAACTACTCAGAATTCATGAAGAAAACAAAACCACACTTTAGTTTTAAAGTAGAAATCATTGTCAAACCAACAAAAAGTCTTGATTAAAAACAAAATTATTTTAAAACAAAAGATAAAAACTTATCTTAAATCCTCCACCAAACTCTTGAAGTTTCTTTAAATCTCTTGCTTTTGCAACACTCTCAAAATAAACTAAAAACAAAAAGGATAAAGTAAATTTTTGTCTTGCTTGAATCTCTCCACAAGATTCTCCACGATCTTCTTCTCATGACTCCAACACTCTCTCTCTCTCTTCAAGCACCCACTTAAAATGTAAGAACTTCCTTCTTTTACAAATCTCCAAAAGGTGCCTTGGAAACTCTTCAAAATATGTCCACATTTAATGAATCCTCCAAAGGATGCCTCCTTTCACAAGTCTTTTAATAATATTTTCGTTCTTAGTGGTCATAAACACCCTCTTAAGCCAATAGGTGCCTTAAATATCTCTTCAAAATTTGGACAAATGAAGAAAACCGCCAAATAACTGCCTCTGACACTTAAGCATGGGGCCCTGACGCTTAGACGCGGTCTTCTCTGTTTAACTAGCGCTTAAACGCAGGATCTGACACTTAGGCACCAAAACACTTTAGCACAATTTTCACCTCTTTGCTCCAAATTTGATCATTTTTCACTCATTTTAGCATTTTTCACCTTTTAACTTGTACTTGAAAGAAAAACACACAAATACCTTCCATTAAGCGCAATATCTCAAAAATATGTATAAAAATATATCTAAAAACACTATATATTTTAGGTGTATCACTTGTCATTTACTAGTTGAACTTGAGCATAAAACATATTGGGCGATTAAAGAGTTCAATTATAATTTGAAAGATGCCGGTGAGAAAAGATTATTTTAATTAAATGAGCTTGAAGAAATAAGGAATGAGTCTTATGAATGTGCTAAGATTTATAAAGAAAAGATGAAGATGTGAAGATGAAGATGTGGTGAATTCTTACTAAAAATTTTCAGTCAGGACAACAAGTTTTGCTATATAATGCAAGGTTAATATTATTTTCAGACAAACTTAAGTCCATGTGGATGTGCCCATTTGTTGTGATAAAAGTTTATCCTTATGGAGCTGTGGATATCAAAGATCCTAAACCTGAGAAAGTATTTAATGTGAATGGTCATAGAATGAAACCTTATTTTGTAGGGGATCATCATAAATTTAACGATCGAATGATGTTGGGTCAACCAGAATAAGCACTGGTTACGTCAGGCTGGCGACGTAAAACTAAGCGCTCTGTGGGAGCCAACCCATAGTTATCAGTGTATTTTTGGCTTTAATTGTTGATTGTGTGTGATTAAGAAAATTTGAGGTAGTATTTTTGAGACTATTATGTGTTAGTATTCATTTTAAGACTTTATTTAGTGATCTAGACATGTTAGAATGAGTATTTGGAAGTTAAGTTGACTGCTGCAAAATTTAGCACTGACGCTTAAGCACTAATATTCGACGCTTAAGCGGAATGTTAAAAATCATGTGCAAAATTCAATTTCTAGAAGCTTTAACCTCCTATTGGTTAACTTAAATGTTCCATGACAGGAAGTTATTTGAAGGATTTAGGCCTATAAATAGAAGGGTTCCGTGATGGAATTTCACCCCGGAATCATTTTTAGCCCAAAAAGTCTAAGAAAAGAGAGATTTTGAGAAAATGTCTTCATGGGAGATGGATTTGAAGAAAAAGGAAGAGGCCATGAGAAAGAGAGGCCATGAGAGGAAGAGGCCATGAGAAAGAAATTCATTAGTCAAAGTGTACAAGAGATGTATAACAATTTTTTAGCTGTTAGAATTGAAAGAATAGCGGAAAAGATCAACAAAATTGAGACTAGCGTGACTTTACTTGAGATAAAGGTAAATGAAGTTAATGCACATCTAGCGCATATTGGATGACAATTAAAAATGTAATTTATCCATACTAGTTATAGAGGAAGCGGATAAGACGATGTATCTTAAGCAGAATTGGATTGAAGAAGATTGTATCAGAGCTCGCCACCACCATCCATTTTATCAACTCTATATTATCCCATCCATTTTATCAACTCTATATTTTGAATGCCCAAGGAGAGACTAATGAAAGACAAGAATTTGTTCCAACAAATGAAGAATGAAATTAAGTTCAGTTTTAGAGTTTGTTTGATAGGAGTCAATGTTTTTATGTGTTAGTGTTAAATCTTTTTTTATTGTTTATGTCCGTTATGTGTTTAATTGAGTATGTTTGTTTAGTGTTTGTATTTAGGAAAATTTTCTCAATCGAGACTCTTTGGATGAGAATTATGTGTTGAATGTTGCTTGTAATAGTTCATAAATGAATATATGTGTTTGTTGGTGTGAAATATATGTGATAAATGAATATATGTGTTTGTTGGTGTGAAAATTTGTGTTATTTTAGCCTCGAATCAAATTAGTTATATTGGAGAATTTTGAGAGAGAAGAGAGTTAAAGGAGAGGAAAATAGTCATTTAAGTGTCGTAAGAACATTTATGAGTGGTATACTTAGGCTAATAGTGCATTCTACTTAAGTTAAAAAAATATCAAAAATCGTGCATTGGCACCTAAGCGCCACATTCTCGCTCTTAAGTGCGATGCAACCCGAGAGGCAGGCTAAGAGGCAGGCGCCTAAGCGCCACCTATCTGTGCTTAAGCGCCGGTTCACGAAAACCGGTTCGCAAACGGTTAAAGGTGAAAAATAACCCAAAAAATTGCCATTTTTACTCATGTCATCATCTTCTTCCTCTCGAGTTCGCGGTTTTGAAATTAGGGAAAGCCTTTTTGTGGAGATTTCTTGGTGGATTTGAACCAAATTTGCTAGATTTGGATTTCTTAATGTAGGAGCTTCACTTCTATGTAAAAAATTTTGGATTTTTACCATATATTTTGAGTACATTTGGAAAAACCCGAAAATCACTATTCATGGTGAAAAGTGAAGAAAAAACTATAGAAATTGCATAGAAAGTGTAGTTTATGCTTATAAGAGTTAAGTTTAGTAGCTTAGACTTGATTTTTGAAATTATTATGGAATTTTATGAAATTTATAGGATTGCCCCAAGAATGAAGAGGAGTAAGGGAAAGACCCACTTTGATTCGAGCAAGTTTGTGAATTCAAAAGCTCAGGACAGGTATAGTGACGCTCTACATTCACGAAAATTGATTCTTAAGAGGTGTTTTAAAAATCTAGGTGGATCTGTGGAAGACTTGATTGTTTGCCGACAATGGGAACGGTTCTGTTGTTTTTCTGTTGTGGCTGTGATATCTGTTGTACGGGAGTTTTGTGCAAACCTTCCTGAGGCGGAAGAGGATCGAGTCATGGTCAGAGGCAAATTGGTACCTTTTTCACTGGAGGTAATCAATATGATCTACCATTAACTGCATGATACTTTATGTTTTTATGAGAACTATAGTCCGACTGAGACGGAATTGGACGAGATTATTTCATATTTGACTGTTGGAAGGGGACTCTGGAAAATTACAAATGAGAGGAGAGTCAACTTTTCCATTTCAAAGTAAAAGTTAAGTGCACCATCGAAGGCGTGGCACTAATTTATTTCAGCTCGTCTATTACTAACAAATCATCTCAGTGAAGTTACGAGGGAGAGAGCAATGTTGAATTATTGTATTCAGGAAGGCAAGCTTATCAATATTGGAGCTTTGATTTATCAGACTATCATCAGTTCTGCCACTGCCGCTACTACTGCAGGTCTGGGATTTGCTTCCTTGATCTTTTCTTTGTGTGAGCAGGCTGGTGTGAGATATGATAGTTGGGAAGAAGTGTTGCTTCCTCTAAAGCCAATTACAAGTGTAAATGTGAATTCTTATTCTGAGTACTCTATTTTTTGGTTGAAGAGGAGAATTTTCGAGAAGTTATGGAATGTCGACGTCTGCTGTATCCACATATGCTTCTTCTACATCAAGACCATCTACCTCACGAGCATTTACTTCTAGAGGTGAGTCTATTAAAACTCAGGATCAATTCTTGTAGAGGATGATGGATAATATTAATTATACCGCATATAACGTTCAAAATCTAGAGCATTTTATAGCATTTTATAGAAAGAGCATTTTATAGAACATATTGATGGGTATGCTAGAAGACATAGTGATTATGAGGAGAAATTTCACTCATCTTTGGAAAACCTCATTAGGGGTAACCAATGAGTGGAATTTTCTTCATATCCAAGATACCTTGATTATGTGCCTATATATGTCTGGAACAATGACAATTCAGATGATGAGGAGGACTGAGTTATTTTTATATTTGTAATATGTGATAGACTACATGGTGTGAACTTGAGACATTTGAATATGTGTACTTGTTTGGACTATGTGATGTGTTAGTTTTTTTTAGTTTAATTATTATTGTGATGTTTGTGTTTTATAGTATTTTGTTTTAAATTCTCGGGTAGTAATTGTTGTTGTGTGTTGAGTAATGTGTTTTAGTTAGTTAGGATTGAACTAATTTCTCTGTCTTTTGAAAAGTTGAAAATCTTGCTAGCGTTAATTTTAAATTTTAATTTCAAAAAATTACTACCCTGTATTTTTCTTTTATCTTGTTAGTTTTTTTTTGTTAAACTGTGAAATCAAAGTTAGTGTGTTTGTTTGTTTTCATGTCTGTACCCACTTTTTAGAAGTCTAATGAATCTTTACATGTTGAATTAAAATTAAAATGATAGAAAATTGATCAAAAATTAATTTTACTCTTATTTTTAGTTTTATACTTGTATAATTAGGGTAGAAAAATTCCTTTAAGCATGTTATTTCAATTTGTATTTAAATTTAATGCTGTTTTTTTCTCTAATTAGACACTTATACATTTAGTTTTATACTTGTATTTACTCCTATTTTTAGTTTTATACTTGTATTTAAATTTAATGCTGTTATTTCAAATTGATCTAAATTTAATGCTGGTTTTTTCTCTTGCGTTGATTCTGAATACAGTAAAACAAATTGGTTTGCAAAAGCTTTACTTATTTAAAAAACAAAAAAAAATACAACTGCATTGTAAAATAAAATAAAAACACAAAAAATAAGTGTTACAGATTTCGGCTCGCTCGTTCGTTTTCGGCTCGTTTATACCCTTACGAACACGAGCTGAGCCTGGGCTCGCTCGTTTTCGGGTGTTTGACTCGTTTATACCCTTACGTATTTCATATCTAACCTTTAAATTTCAATTTTTACATATGCCCTAAAATATCTATACATGAAAATATATATATCAATTTTTAGAAATTAAAATAGTGATATTTTTTTATGTGATATGAAAGAATTAGAAGATTAAGATGTTGTGAAGTGTTACAGATTTACTATAAAAACAACATATTACATAAGATTTAGTATGATAAGTTCTGTTTTAAAAGTGAAACAGATGTTCTGAAGTGCAGTTTCAGCGGGACGTCTGGCATAAGGTCCATAATCCACTCAATATTTCTGACCCAAAGAATCGGTCACAGATACATACGAGAGCATAATCCGAGCTCTTCATAACTAATTATTGTGCTAATCTTCAAATGCATCTAATGCTATAAAATCAATATTGGAGATATCCAGGCCCCGTTAACTCAAGTTGGCGGCTATAGCAAGCTCTTAAAACTTGAAACTCCTGTTGCTCTCCTCCCAGCTAGAAGTCTTTCCATTTATTGTTCGTCCAATGACATTGCTAGCGCATATGCAAGGGATCCTGGCAGGAATCAAGCGGCGGCTATTCAGGAGCACGCCGAGAACGCCATATGACCGGCCACCGACGGCTGCACGCAGTCTTTATAATACCACAAGTGTGAATGAGAGTGATAATGATGGCCGGCTTTTGAAGTTTGTGGAGTCGGTGTCAAGTTTGATTACCAGGATAGCCTCCAAATTCTTCTCGTTTGTATGCCGTAAGCAACTCGCCGAGCATCCCGATGCTTCATATTGGATTGTCGTGATGTTTCATAGTTTTCATAAAAAAAAGGATTTAAATTTTCTAGTGATACTTTTATGATTTATACCGTTAGCAACCAAATGAATCAAAAGCTAAAAAAGAAACGGTTATTTATTATGGATTTTTATTGGCGTTTGTACCAAATTAATTAAACTAAATAGCATTTACAAAACCTTAAGAAATAATTGTTGTCATTTCAAACAACAACAGTAAAATTATAATTTTATTTTTTTAAAAAAATTATAAATCCATTTATTCCCTGTAAGCTTGCTCGACTTCCAATCACCGCTAAAAGCTTGCCTGAGAGAGAACCAAGGAAGGGCTCTGCTTCGTTTCGTCATGTCGATGGCATTTTTGTCGGAGAGGTCGTTGCGACAAAAATCCAGCAAGAAACCTCGACATGACGAAGCAGAGCCCTTCCTTGATTCTCTCTCAGGCAAGCTTTATAAAAGCTATTTAATACAAATTTATTGATATGCATTTATTTGGGATGTTATGATTGACTACTAGTTCGTTTCTTCCCCTCAAATTTTTTTCACTGCGCAACAAGCCTTCTGAAGAAAGAGTCCAATATTTTATACTAACAAAATGGTTGAAAATAGTGATTTTTTCTGCCAATCATTTGTCCACTTTTAGGTGTTAGTGATGATCACATTCTTATAAGAAAACTAATTTAAGTGTGAATTACTTCTACAATAAAATTATAGTCATTGCATAAAACTCACGTAAGCATGAAGAAGCATATAAAATTCCTAGCCTATTTTTAGTGTCAGTGACGAATATGAATAAAAGGTTGATCCTATCATTTGCTACAAGTTATGTTTACCCAAGTTTCAAACATCTTGAATACATTGGACATATTCATGTTAACTAATTTAAGTAATGCATTGTTATTTTCACTAGTCAATCCTCTTCTAATGTTTGTAATTATATATTGTAACAATAAACAACTATTAGCTACTCAAATATGATAGTGAAATGGAGAGAAAGATATAAGAAATTTACATATAAAAAGAACCATTTCTATAGCAATTTATTAATGAGTTGATATATCTTAAAATAATAAAGTCAATTCTGAGGTAAGTGCTCAACAGATTGAAAGCTATAACTAATCAACTCAATAAAAAAAAAACATAATCCATCCATTTTAGTATCTTAGTGATGAGTTGCATTATTTCTGACACATTGATTTGCATGCATGATTTGTATTGTCATATTGAATGAGTTTTTTACTTTGTTAATTTTTTGATCCAGCTTTAAGCTCATTTTCTAGTTTAATGTTTTTTTAAGTTGTTTGGAAGCTAAGAGCTCATCTCACATTAGTTTTGTTTCTTTTTTTTTTCATTTTCTTTTTTTATTTTAATTCTATAATATATTTGACTAGCATAATTTAATATATTTTTTTTTACAAATAGATCGACTTATTTTTGAAAATACTTAAAACACCTAAAAACTTTTATGTGCTTTTAAAATGAGTTACCTTAATCAAACATGTTTTAAGTTAAACCAAAATTAAAAGAATAAAATAAAAAAATTATCTCAAATGACCCTAATTTTCTCTTAAATGATTTCACGAGTTATCACTTTTTTTCTAGATGATTCAATTTGGATGGCTATAAAAAGGAGAGCATAACCAAACTCATTCCAAGGTTATTTAAGGTGTATTTATTCTTACCTCTAATGTATATTACAATCTAATTTGATCCCTTAACTTCTCATATCTTGCTTTTTCTTATCCCTTCCACAGTTTTCTTTGGTCTCTTAACTTTAATTTTTTGGTAACTTGAGAGAATACATTATAAAGAAAGCTTTGCAGTTAAAGTAAACACATCTTAAGTAATATATGAACTAATTTGCTCCTTTTTTATTATGGAAAGAAACATTCATTGATGACTAGATGAACGATTTGCTGATTCATAGAAAAATAATGTTTCAAAATATCTAGAGTAAATTTGTTTATTCATTGTCTTTCTTTAAACAAATGAATTTAAGGCTAAGAACTTAGGGTTTGATGGTCAATGCACTTATTATTATACTATGCTAAATTTTTGTTTCAACAATTTATTTTATTATCATTTTATAGTTGTATATTTGTTGAGCTAACTAAATGTTGATAAATTAAATAATTACCACAACTATTGCATCTTTGCAAACCTTAATTACGCTTGATGGTGATGGTGGCAGTGCTAATTTGAAAGATTTTATTTGAGCTCATGATCTTGTTCTACTTTAGATTTTCTTGTTATTTGTTATTTTTTGATGGTTGCAAAATAAAAAATATAAATTTATTAGCACTTCCTCTTAGATGATACTGACATCTTATTGTTCTTATCACGTTATTGTAGGCTCAAGGGAAAAAAATTTTGTTAAGCTTGATGCACCTACGGTAAATTCAGTTGTAAGTACTGTTAATAAGTTGAATATCTTCAATCATTTTTGTAATAAATAATAAATTGTGTAAAGTTTATAAATTTGTTATTTATTAATTTTAGTTTTTTATGTTTTTCATATGAAAGAATTGTACATTTTACAATAATTATTTGCTTATCTCTAAAATGCTCAAATGTTGGCTTAAATCTCAGGAACAAAGATTGGTAGAGGCTAACAATTTAAGTACATCAAAAGATATTGGAATATCTGATATTGAAAAACAGATTATACAAAGAAGGAATGAAAGGAAAGTTTTGTTTTTAAATTTTCTTCAATTGTTGTTCTCATGTACCATGACACTTTCTGATTGGTTATATACAAGATTTAGATGAGAATTTTAATTGACTTATTTGACATTTTTTCTAGTTTCTATTAAAAATTAGGTGCATCCATTGCCTTTTAAATTTCTTTAAATTTTATATTCTATTCCTTATATAAAATATTCAATAACCTTGGTAATTTTGTTTTTAATTTTCTTGCTATTGTTGCATGTTATACCGAAGATCTTAACTAATTGATGATAATGTATTTTAGAACAATATGGCCTTACATTGATTTGAAATATTTTTATAAAATCCTATTTTTAGTCATATTAATGAATTTTTTTATGAAAATAACCTATTGAATTTTTGTTTTCTAACAGGGCTAATGTTATTCATCTACTGAAGATGATCAAATCACAATCTTCAAAGATACATAATTCTGGAGTGCCGAAGAAGGTAATTATCTATTTTAGAAATTTAGTTTTGTTCTCCAAGTTATATAGAAATTTATCAAAACTCTTTTTTTGTATGGTCATATACTTTTTATATATTTATGATAAAGTATACATCATGTCATTGTGCTTGGCACATTACATGACTTTTCAAGCTAATTCAAATGCCAACATAAGCATTAATAAATCAATGAAAAATCATCTACTCATATGCTTGCGCATTTGTATTTATAGGTGCATTTTTATGTATCTTAAAATACCTAAAATGTTTAAGCAAAGTGTCACATACTATAACGTAAATTATTGCCCTTTTTCCAACATTGTTCCCATTGTTAAATTAAAAATTAGGCCATATTAAAGCACATGTTATTCTAACTTAACATTATGGATAATATGAGTGCATGATTAGTTATATAAATATTTGTAAATATGTGGATAAGATGATATTACGTCCCTTTAAATTAAATTGTTCTATAAAGCTTTGTGATATCAATTTCCAATCTTGCTTATGACATATTGTACTAGCACAATTAGTAAACAATAAAATTTTCTTGTTTTTTTCCTAATTTGTTTGGTAAATATTTGCCTCACCCATAATTATACTTTGTATTAATGAATCTACATTTTTTATGATTTAGCCGGCCTTGAAACGGGATCATACTTTTCTAGATGATGATGAAACTTTGTTATGTCGTCCACATAAAATTCATAAGAAATTAGGTGAAAAGGAAAAACAAGTGGTTGACAACATCCCATTTACAACAACTGATATGGTAGGTGAAATTACAACTAACAACAAGAATGATGCTTTCACTTCTAGTAGAAGTAGTTCGCCCATTATAAAGTCCACAAATACTGTTACTTCATGTCACGCTACACTTCCTTTACAAAGAAATTCTGGTGTTGAGGTTAGGCTTTTTTTTTTTTTGCAAAAATTTCATCATTTTTATTTTATTATTACCATATTTAAATTGTGATATTATATTTTTAAAGTTTATTGAACAAGACGAAGAAATTGACCAAGATGAAATGATTGTGAAGAATGTCCCATTCACAACAACCATATTAGAAAATGTAATTACAACAAATGACATGAATGATGCTTCCTCTCTAAGTAGAAGATCTATTATATCATCTACAAATACTTCAATTTCAAGTCATGTTGCACTCCCTTCACAAAGAAAATCAAGTTTTCTTATGTCAGCCCCTGAGGTTTGAAATTCTTTATTTATTTTAAAATTTTCTTTTCTTTTATTTTGCAATGATTAAATTTTAACTTTGCTCTTGTGTTTTACAGTTTCTTGATCTTGATGAGGAGAATGATGAAACAAATATTTATGCTCAGTTGTTCTTCGATTTGGATCAGCCTAAATTGAACTTACTAGAGCAAAAATCTTCAAATATACATAAATATGAAGTAGAAAATAAATTGAATAAGGTAATTATTTATTTTTAAAATATAGTTTTGTAGTTGAAGTTATAAAAATTTATCAGAACTCATTTTTCTGTATAATCATATATTTTTTATATATTTATGATAAAGTGTACACCTTGTCATCGTGCTTGGAGTATTATATGACTATGAAGAAAATTTAAATGACTCTCAAATGACTCTCTTTCACATTTCCAACTTAAGCATTAATACATCAATGAAAAAAGATGTACTCATATATTTGTATTTGTATTTATAGGTGTATTTCTATGTATCTTAAAATACCCAAAACGTTTAAACATATTGTTGCATATTATTATGTAAATGATCGCCCTTTTTTTAGAGTTTAATTATATATGCACCAACATTGTTCCCTTCTTTAAATTAGAAATTAGGTCATATTAAAGCACATGTTATTCTAACTTAACATTATGGACTTAACATTAATTCTAACTTAACATTATGGATAATATGAGTGCATGATTAGCTATAAAAAATTGTAAATATGTGTATAAGATGTGATTAGGTCCCTTTAAGTTCAAATATTTTATAAAGCTCTAACACAATGAGTACACAATAACTTTTGCTAGTTTTTTCCCAATTTGTTTGCTAAATATTTGCCTCACCCCTAATTATACTTCGTATTAATGGATTTATATTTCTAATGGTTGGGCAGGTATTGAAACGAGATCATACTTTTCTAGATGATGATGAATCATTGTTATGTCATCGTCCACGTAAAATTCACAAGAACTTAGGTGAAAAGAAAAAACAAGTTGTTGACAATATCACATTTACAACAAACCCTATGGAGAGTGCAATTACAACTAATGACATGGATAATGCTTTCACTGCTAGTAGAAGTATTTCTAGAAGTATTTCGCCCATTATAAAGTCCACAAATACTACCGCTTCATGTCACGCCACACTCCCTTTACAAAAAAATTCCGGTGTTGAGGTTCGATATTTTTTTTATTTTTTTTGTGTTTTTTTGCAAAATTTTCATCATTTTCATTTTAGTATTTTCATATTTAAATTGTGATATTTTATTTCAAAGTTTATTGGCGAAGACAAAGAAATTGACCAAGATAAAATGGTTGTGCAGAATGCCCAATTCACAGCAGCTATATTAGAAGATGTAATTGCAACAAATGGCTTGAATGATGCTTCTTCTCTAAGTAGATGTAGAGAATCTATTATATCATCTATAAATGCTATCATTTCTAGTCATGTTGCACCCCCTTCAGCCCCTGCGGTATGAAATTCTTTATTTATGTTAATTTTTTTTTTATTTTGATGTGATTATATTTAAACTTTGGTCTTGTATTTTATAGTTTTTTTATCTTGATGAGGAGAATGATGAAAACATTATTTATGTTCAGTCATCCTTGGATTTAGATCAGCCTAAATTGAACTTACTAGAGCAAAAATCTTTAAATATACATAAAACTAAAGAAGAAAATAAGCCTATGGTAATTATTTATTTAAAAAATATAATTTTGTGCTCCAAGTTATATAGAAACTTATAAAAACACATTTTATTGTATGGTTAGATATTTTTTATATATTTACGATAAAGTATACACCTTGTCATTGTGCTTGGCCCATGACATGACTTATTAAGATAATTCAAACGACACTCACATTTTCCAACTTAAGCATTAATAAATCAATGAAAAATGATGTACTCATATATTTGTATTTTGAAGTTTATTGACGAAGACAAAGAAATTGACCAAGATGAAATGGTTGTGAAGAATGCCCCATTCACAACAGCTAGGGGTGTAAACGAACCGAACACGAACGAACAAAGCTTGTGTTCGTGTTCAGTTCGTTTAAAATTTAGTTTGTTTGAAATAAGCTCGTGTTCGTTTCTTAACGAACGAGCCGAACACGAACCGAACACGAGCTGTTCGCGAACGACGAGCCAGTTTGACATCCCTAATATTAATATATAAAAATAATATTATATATTAATTATATAACTTATATTATATAAATATACAATATCTATACTAGTATATTACTACCATAGTATATTAATATATTATTATTATTATTATTATTATTTTATTATATATTATAATTTATAAAATTTAATGTTTTAAAATATAATAAATTTTTTATATATAATTATTTTATATTATTTTATATTTCAAACAATAACGATTCGAACACGAACGAACGCATCACTGTTCGTGTTTGGTTCGTTTAACTAACCGAACGAAAAAAAATTGTTCGTGTTTGTCTCGTTTACTTATCGAATGAATCGAACACGAACTCATTGACGAACCGAACACGAACTGTTCGCGAACAACGAGCTTTTTTGACAGCCCTAACAACAGCTATATCAGAAGATGTAATTGCAACAAATGACATGAATGATGCTTCCTCCCTGAGTATAAGTAGAATATCTATTATATCATCTAAAAATGCTAGTATTTCAAATTTTGTTACACTTCCTTCAACCCCTGAAGTTTGAAATTCTTTATTTAGGTTACTTTTCCTCTTTTTTTTTTTATTTTGGTATGATTATATTTAAACTTTGCTCTTGTATTTTATAGTTTCTTGATCTTGATGAGGAGAATGTTGAAACCAATACTTATGTTCAGTCGCTCATGGACTTGGATCAGCCTAAAACAAACTTACTAGAGCAAAAATCTTCTGAAGTAGAAAATAAGCAGAAGAAGGTAATTATTTAATTTAAACATATAGTTTTATGCTCCAAGTTATATAGGAACTTATCAAAACTCATTTGTTATATGGTCATATATTTTTTTATATATTCACGATAAAATATACAGTTTGTCATTGTGCTTGGCGCATTACGTGACTTAACAAGATAATTCAAATTACTCTCTCACATTTTCCAACTTAGGCATTAATAAATCAATGAAAAATGATTTACTCATATATTTGCATTTGTATTTATAGGTGTATTTCTATGTATCTTAAAATAACCAAAATGTTAAAACATATTGTCACATATTATTATATAAATAATTGTCATTTTTTTGTAAATGAGAGTTTAATTATATATGTACCAACATTGTTCCCATTTTTAAATTAAAAATTAGGACATATAAAACCACATGTTATTCTAACTTAACATTATGGAAAATATGAGTGCATGGCCAGCTATAAAAAATTTGTAAATATGTGGATAAGATGTGATTGAGTCCTTTTTTAGTTCAAATATTTTTTCATATTGTATAACAAAATGAGTACGCAATAAATTTCGGTAGGCTTTTCTTAATTTGTTTGGAAAATATTTGCCTTATGCCCAATTATACTTTGTATTAATGTATCGACATTTCTTATGGTTGAGCAGGTCTTAAAGCGAGATCGTTCTTTTCTATATGATGAAGAATCATTGTTATGTCATCCACGTAAAATTCATAAGAAATTAGGTGAAAAGAAAAAACAAGTTGTTGATAATATCTCATTTACAACAGCTGCTATGAAAGGTGCAATTGCAACTAACAACATTATTTATGCTTTCACTTCTAGTAGAAGTAGTTTGCTCATTATAGAGTCTACAAATGCTACTGTTTCATGTCATGCAACACTCCTTTCACAAAGAAAACCAAGATTTTGTATGTCAGCCCCTGAGGTTTGAAATTCTTTATTTATGTTAAATTTTTATTTATTTTTTTTATTTTGGTATGATTTTATTTAAAATTTGCTCTTGTATTTTACAGTTTCTGGATATCGATGAGGAGAATGATGAAACCAATATTTATGTTCAGTCGTCCATGGATTTGGATCAGCCTAAATGAAACTCACCCGAACAAAAACTTCCTTAAATGATAGATCAGCTTGTACTGACAGTTCTAATAAGCATGAAAGCTTCACATTGTGTATTTTTTATGTATTTACACACATCTAGTCTACTAAATTCCTACCTATTATATATTGTGACAATGACAAAATTCTTCGTATTGTTGATATCATATGAATTATGTTATTTGCATAACCATATGACATATCTAACTGTATTGATATAAAAGAAGCAAGTCTTCCTATCTAATTAATTAGGAGCACACATAAATAGGGCTGTGAAAACAGCTCGTTGTCACCGAACAGCTCGTGCTCGGCTCGTTAAATTCGTTCGATAAGTTAACGAGCCGAACACGAACTAAGATGTGTTCGTTCGTGTTCGGCTCGTTTTGGCTCGAAATACTACTCATCAAGTATATATATTTATTAAGTAGTATTTTAAAATAATCTAATTGACTACAAAGCTACAAAGATTTATAACCAATTAAAATATTGATTAAGAAAATAGAATAAAAATTATTAAATTAGATTTAAATGATGTTTTAATATAAATAATAATTTTTAAATCTTGCTCAAACCCTTATTGTCTTATGGCTGCTCGTTAAGCAAACGAGCCGAACACGAACACACTTTTTGAGCTCGAAATATAAACGAGCCGAATACAAGCTGAGCATGGCTCGCTCTTGTTCGGCTCGTTTACACCCTACACATAAATAAGTTAGTAGCTATTCAAATCAACGCCCTTTCCCTCTTCAATGAGGAGAAATAACTAAAACAAATAAGAAAACCGTAATTAAACTTGATATAAGAAAATCCCAACAATCAAGCTATCTGGAAGAAAGCTAACAGCATAACAGTGACATTCAACTTTAACATCAGCATGAGACTTTATACAATTTAAGCAAAGAAATTTATTGTTATTCTTTTTTTGCTTTGCAAGAAAATAAAATGCTAAATTAATTGTATTTGACAAGAATCAAACAAAAGCCTAACATTATACATTCCAATTGACTACTACACTTGAATTCATCTTCATTTTGACAGTTAATGAACCAACACATATTTGCACATATGCGTGTAACTTCACCCATATGCAAATCATGAAGCTTGTGATGCTCAATAGACTCAATTGATTCATGGTAAGATAAACTTAATACATTCCTGTTGGCATTTCAAGAAGAACCCTTCACATTTCCACAATTCATCAGTACTTCACCGTGCAAGAAGATATCTCATATTTACCAAGCAACAGGTTTCATGGTTCCAAAATGATGGAGGACAATCCATTCAAACCAAGTAAACTCAACAGCTATAGAAATTGATTTAAATCTTACCAATGAGGACATGTTGAATCTTTAGAAATGAATTAAATTCACCTAAGTCAACTGATTGCATCTTCTAAATCAATTCACATTCAGATTCAGAAGTTTTAATCAAGATATTTGCAAGATAAAAAAAATAAATTGAGAGGCTTGAACCTATCATGCCAAATCTATAAAGGCAAATGAGCTCTAACAAGAAAATTCCAGAAAGCGTAAATCTCAGAGAAAGCAACGAGCTCATTTCCATGGCTTCAATATATATACATGAATTTTCAGATTTTAATAAAACAAGGTGAGTAAGGTCCTCAATACACACATTCACACATGCCAACCAATTCTTCGTGTATCTACGCCGTGTATCTACGTATCTAGCACCTATATTTCATATTTATGGCATCTAAATTCCCCATAGCATACATATCACAAAGGTTACCAATATAGTTTTAGGTGTACGAGTAAAATGGTATATAGGTAAAGAAATTAATGATATGTAAGCACGTAGGAACTATATGATGTGCAAGTAAACCTTCCAAAACCCGGTATCCAACATATGAATGTGAGAATTCTTAACCTTTAAGCTATAAAATATATCAATCACCTGCCACAAAGCATCTATACATAAGTACTCTGAACACTAGAGAAAATTTCCTAAATATTGAGCCAAGCATTTAAATCTCACAAACCCCTTTAATAAAAGAAGTAAAAGTGGCAATAATTAGTGAATAACCAAATTGTACCATCCTTCTTGAAAATTCCCAATTTCAATTTCTATATACCCACATGATGACTAACCTTGCATTTGACATTACCATTATTCGAATTTTTCATACCACAACTGGATATCACCAACAAAATTTCAATGCCTGGGTGATGTGCTTGTGATGTGCAAGTATACCTTCCAAAACCCGATATCCAACATATGAATACGTGAGAATTCTTAACCTTTAATCTATAAAATATATCAATCACCTGCCACAAAGCATCTATACATAAGTACTCTGAACACTGGAGAAAATTTCCTAAATATTGAGCCAAGCATTTAAATCTCACAAATTTTAATAAAAGTAAAAGTGGCAATAATTAGTGAATAACCACTTTAATAAAAGAGAAAATTTCCTAAATATTGAGCCAAGCATTTAAATCTCACAAATTTTAATAAAAGTAAAAGTGGCAATAATTAGTGAATAACCACTTTAATAAAAGAGAAAATTTCCTAAATATTGAGCCAAGCATTTAAATCTCATAAACCCCTTTAATAAAAGAAGTAAAAGTGGCAATAATTAGTGAATAACCAAATTGTACCATCCTTCTTGAAAATTCCCAATTTCAATTTCTATATACCCACATGATGACTAACCTTGCATTTGACATTACCATTATTCGAATTTTTCATACCACAACTGGATATCACCAACAAAATTTCAATGCCTGGGTGATGTGCTTGTAAAGGATTATGAAATATGGTTATTGGGTATGTAGATACATGAGAATTGTAAGTTGCATATCAAACTTTCTAAATGCTGAAATAATTAAGAGCATATCATAATAATAAATCTCACCGAGAGAAGAAATGAAATCATAACCTCGAACAGCCGCTAACTTTACCATGCATTTAACAAAGTTTAGGAGAAGATATGCTATGTTAAACGAATTCTAAACATATGTGTACATCGCATCATAATCCTTTAGCAATTCTTGCAAATTTTGGATGGTTATAATAGCATTTCAATCATATCTCAATCATAAACGACTAGAATCAAGAAGCAAGAACACCCATTTACCTCTTCTCGAATCAGATTTATATGTTTTGATGCCAATGAAGAAGAGCTTCAGGTTTCCACACAACGAGTCACAAATTTCAGATTTTATGAACCAAAATTGTCAAGAAAATTAACATACACTCACACACTTACGTACATACTTCCAACTCTTTATATACTTACATATCTCACATCTAGGCTTTAATATTTACTTTTATGCCACCCAAACCATTCATATCGCATCAAAATATCACTACTCTTAAGTTTAACAAGATGAAATACACATTATTCATGTATGTAAATATCTCCTTGAAACAAGCCTCGGTGATAGGAGTGTAAATACGTGGAAGAAAGTGATACATGTGTAACTTATTAAAATTTTGTTCTTGAACATGTGGATAG
>NW_018164953.1:833187-902810 GCF_001263595.1 Phalaenopsis equestris | reverse complement strand
TGCTAGATTTGTAAATGTAAGAAAACGGGGTGGTAATTAAATAAATCTTCCCTTCTTTGGTTGGTCATGCTATTAATAGCATATATGCACTCTTCGCTACAGCAACAGCCCATTCATCTCAAGTCACATGAATCAGTAATAATGAACATGCAAGGGAACAAAGCCAAAATAGATATTAGAAAGCTAGTCATTCTCTACTGAGAACATCACCGAGGCATTCACATATATATGACCATATTCCTATGTACACTTAAACTTTGCTTCAAATTTTGATTTTATCAATCTTCTGGGAACATTAAGAATACCATCAATAAAACCAAGCGAAGTCATAAAGCAGATGCATACTAGTGCTACATTGTAGTCAACAAACCAGTTTGAGTCTGTTGTAAAGTTTAAATGCTGAAACGAAATAGCAATGGTCAAATAGGCAATTCCAACCACGATGTCCAATGATTCAGGCCTGAAATGACCAAGTATACCAAGTACAGCCATGGCCATTACGGCAAAGTAGCTGTATGTGTCACCAACAAATACTGAAGAAGGATGAAAGCAAAGAAAACGAGCAAGGGAAGGAAATAGAAAAAAAAAAAAAAAGCAAACAAGCAAGAACATCAAGCAAAATATCGAGCAAACCAGAAAGAAAACCGATCCGTCGAATAAACAAAAGTGTCGAGCAAACCAGCGAAAATGTCGATCAAACAAACAAGAAATCGAGTAACCAAACAAGAAAACATAGCAACCAAGCCAATGTCGGAATTCCATCATCGCAGCCCTAATCAGTTCTCTCACGAAGTGGAGAGGCAGAAGACCTCACCGGCGGCTCGGGCCGGCGGCGGGGGGGGGGGAGGAGCGCCGGCCAGCGAACTCAGGCGCGAGAGGGAGAAGAGGGCTTGTGCGGTGCGTGAGAGGGTTGGCTACTAGTGCATCGAGAGAATGGGAGAGAGCCGTTGTTGTGAGGGGGATAACGGCTAGGGCACTCCATCCATTTCAAATAGAGAGAGGCATGTGAGGAGCGGCTAGGGCATGCCAATGGGGTTCTTGGAGAGTGTTGTCGTGGAGAAATTATTGTGTGCCAAAATTGAATACAAAAAAATCATTATACTATAAAAATTAATAAAACTAAAAGCTTTTCTAACCTTAATAAGATCTAAATAGAAAAGAGTTGTTAAAGCCATCATGGATGCTAATTAATTTTATTTGGGAGGATTTGTGAAATTCTTTATTTTACAAAATGTTACTTTATGGCTTTATGTTTATATAATAGGATTTTATGCTTATTCAATTTTGGATGTAAGAAAAGATTTCTATCAAATGATAGGAAATAAAATTTGATGTTCATCTATTTGACATATTATAATTGATAGATGATTTGTTTCTTCAGTTGTCCCCACATGTAATTTACATGAATCAATATGCCTCCTAAATAAGGAGTATAATCTTTTATTTTCAGAAAATTAAATCTTTAAAGTCCTACTAAAGTTCATATATTACAGAAAAATTTTTACAGATAGCTTTTTTAGGCTTCCTAAATAAATAGTGTAATGTTTTATTTTAATAAAATTATTTCATTATAAGGCCACATTAATGTTCATGCTTTACAATAAATTCTAGACACATATGTTATTAATTTTCCCCATCAATTATTTTTTAAAACATAATAATGAAAAAAACTAACTGAATTTACAATCAAAACTTAATACAAAAAATTGTGAAATATATTTTTTTTCAGTTTTTGCTTTGACTGGGGTACTCTCCCACTTAAAATTTTATCAACATGACTTCTAATATTTGTGAACTCACTTCTTTTTGTTCATTTGATTCTCATTCAAAATATTTCTTTATTAAAGGTTGTTGACCACTTATTTCTAATGATGTACAAATCATCTAGCCAAACATTGTTGTGTAGATTTTTTTCTCAATCATGATAGCCAAATTTTTTCAAACTTCTCTTCAAAGTCACATTTTCTCATGAATTTGTAGAAAAGGTTGTTCATTGTCTTATTACTTACCTCTTAATGGAATTTGAAATGAAATTTTTTTATAGACATGCCGTTGGCATAATTTATGTCGTGTATGTGGCAGAGAATCTTATATAGCTCTTAACATTACTTAATCTTGACCAGTAAAAATTGTTAATGGATGCTTGTCATCCATGATATGAATAAATGTTTTGAATATCCAATTGAACGAATTAATCATCTCATCTGACAAAAATCCAACTCAGAAGAGAACATTTTTTCAATGGTCGTTCACTCCAACAAAAAGAGCACAACACAAACTATATTTATGCATTATATAACTTGTATAAAAAATAATGACATCCCTAAAACAGTCATAATCAATCTTGGACGTGTCATCACTCCTAAAAAGCCCCATCAACCTACCGTTCTAATCAATTTAGAAGTTCCATGCAAACATATTATCCTCAGTCTGCTTCTCCGTTAATAATTGTAATAAAGAATTAGTGTTACCATTTTCAATTCTAGTTTTTCTCTCTTTTTAAATGAAACTGAAGGCATCTCTCTTTGTATATTCAAGATTCTCTGCTCCTACAAATTCTGTAGCAAAGATGTTAAATGCATCTGTAGCTCTTATCCCTGATTTTGTCGTTAATCTGGGCACATCTACTTTGATTTCACTTATATTTCTGTTGGAACACAGAAGATGATTATAACTGGGGTTCACTAAGGAGTGGCTATGTGTTTCTTTAAACTTTTTAGCTATCTAGTTGCTCTGAACATCAACTACATATTGATCATTGTTGGACAATAGGTCATTGTGTCCTCTTTTTTGAACTTCACCGTGTTAGTGAACTTTAACTCTTTTTTAAAACTAGATTTACCACATAAAAAGTCCTTGATCTTAATATTCCTCAAACTCGACCAAAAACTATTGTTTTCTTTTCAAACGTAAATTCAATATGAAGAGCATAATCACAAGATAGTTCATATGCTTCTTTTTCATTGTGTACAATGATGCAAAGAAATATGTATAAAATTAGGCTCGCCAAAATGCACAATTGAAAATGCTAAGCTTAAACCCTTGACATCTCAATTCATCAAAAATAGAAAACTTTTCTTATTGGTAAGAAGACTGAATATATTTTATGCTCCACTTGGTTATATTTAGTTTCAAATTATTTGCACATATACCCTAGAGTTTTCATAATATGACTTTGTTATCTTTCAAAAAATTCAGTCTAATGTAATTTTTATTTTTTTATCGACTTTAATTTTGTAAAGTTAGTACTCTGATAGTCATTTACATTTTACCAATTTTAGATTTGGAGAATAAAATAAAATTTTGGATGTTTTGGTTCCTAAAGGGTTCCTTTGAAAACTGGTGGCATCACCAGCAGGCCGACCCAGTGGCCAATACAAGAAAGGGTTTCTGCCCCATCTCAAGTCACTCGAGTCAACCATCTTCGGTAAGCAACTCTCAACCATTCAAAACACTGATCCCGTAACTGTTAATTGGGTGCTAAATCCAAATAGATATGGTTTGATGACTACTGAACTGTGGGCCACTTCCGACAAGGCAAGAGACAAGGAAGTTAGACAAGGCTGCTCAATTTTCCGAGAAAGAGCTGTGAAAGAGAAATAGAGCAGGTGTTTCTCCTCGAATAGAAGTGGCCGAGGACATGGAAGAGGGTGACTCGACAAGAGATATAGTCCCATGTTCGAAACAAATACAGTCTCCAAAACTTTAGTTTTTATTGAGAAAAAAAGTTACTAAAGAAATAAAACTAATTCACCAAAAACCTATCATGACAAATTTGAGAGTTTTGAGGGACTGTCAGCAAAAGTAACCGACTCCCTCCTCCTTTGGATTAAAGACTAGGGAGTCACTAGAACGCCCGTCCATACGAGTGGCTTCCTGGCCATCTTCTCTGAAATCTCCATTGATACCTCCTGACCTAGTTAAGGTAGAGAGTTTGTAAGAAAGCTCTGAAGAGGAGCCTGTCAGTCGAAGAGGCCGAACGTCAGTGAAAGGGCAAGGCCTTAGCTTCTAATTTTGACTCTTTCATTCCATTGCCTCAAGAGAGTAAGAAGGGAGGCAAGGAATGCTTGATTCCCTTACAAAAAGAAATGATTGAAGGTTTTACTTAACTTAGAATTCAACTTTATACTGATAAACGTTTAAAGTGATTGATTCCCTCTTATCTTGGAGTCTTCTAAGTTAGTTACGACCATTGGGGACATTTTGTGGTAAACAGGTTTAGAAAAAACATTTGGACAACCTCCAAACTTTGGAAGTGTGTCATTTAGTTGACCGCCTTCAACTGCTCGGGTATGCTGCAACACACCATATGACGTTGCTCTACCTATCCATGAGAGATATGGCCTTGATGGTCAAAGCTAAGGCGAGAAAATTTAAGGAGTCGGAAAAAAGTGGATATTATTCGAACAGCTGAGGTAGATGCTCGACTGAAGGATATAGAGGTGGAAATAGAAATAACGTTAGAGTGGGTATCTTCTATTCAGAAAGAGAATGCCGAAGTGTCTGAGCAGATGACCCTTACAAAGATGGTTGAAGATTCCTAGATAACTAGGTAGACTGCTCAAAAGAGTGTAGGAGAGTAGTAGATGACTAGTTCATTAGACAGAGGATGGTCGATCACAAGTACTCCAACTATGAGAAATTCAAGAAGCTTGTTGACCCTTTATCAACATCAAAATGCTAAGATGATCAAAGGGTGATAACGTAGCGGATGACAGATCATCCAACCAATGGCTTAATGACTCTTAGTATTAGGCTCTTTTTATTTTCTTTTCTTTTTCTATACATGTCATTCATATTTCATGATTGAAAGGAGGTTTCTACTTAGTTTTATTTGATATCAATTGATGTTCTTTAGATGTATGATGTTTCTATGGTTGTGAATGTGATGATTTATGTTGTTTAGCTTTGGTTATGAGTTTCTTTTTGAAAAGTTAAGTTGAAATTATTCAGATTCGGGTAGAAGATTAGTCCTTTCGTGAGCTTATCGGTAATCCAGGCAAAAGGCAAAAATGCAAATGTCAGCCTATAGTTTGGGGAGACCTTTAAATGAATACAGACAGACTGATAGTATGTGTACCAACCCTAACTTATGTCACACTCGTCAACTGACATCATCCGCACTACTGTTGATATTTTGGTTGAGGTTTATCCTTCACTTTGTGTTTTGTCTTCTTTTGAATGGTTCGAATGCCTATAGTGAGTTGACCATAACACTGTCTAACTCTACAAAAGAAAAGAAGACTCAAGGAAAAAAAAAACCAAGGTTACTAGAACAACTAATTTATTTAAAACAGCCATGCAAAATAGCGTTAGTACACCCTAATAACATGTAAAGTAAATCTAAGGTGACATTTTGTAGGTTATCTCAAACAATCCTGCAAAATAGTGTCAGTTTGCTTTATTTTAATGTAAGAGAAATAAATGTGTTCATTTGGATTATTATCATTTTCTTATTTAGGACAACTAGGTCAAGATGCCCATGGCTTTCCATCATTTTGGGGCTGTCGGATGCCCTAATCTATTTAGTCCAGAGATGTGGTCAAGCCTACTCCGATTGGAAGATTCTTGTTAACAACCATGGGTTGCATCCTCCAGAAGATCTTTATAGACTCGGGCAGCAGTTTTAAAGTTGCGTTCAATGGTCTTTATTCATTAGGGGTTTCATTTTAATTTTAGTGTTTTTTTAGATTTTAAGGGGTTTAAAGTTTTAAGGTGCTTAAAACTTCTCGACTGATTAAATTTTGTGACTATTATTCATATTTTATTTTTTAAATGACCAAGTCAAGATCCTAAGGTTTCATCCTCCCTGGGTCATTGGGTCTGTGTTTTAATTATTCACGACTGACCATAAGGTACTTTCATTAGCAGCCATGGGTTGCCTCCTCCAAAGTTACTTCTCAAATCAGGTTGTGTTTTATGATTGAAGTTTAAGCTTTAATCATTTTTAGGGTGTGTTTTATGTTATGTCTTGTATCCATATTTTGCATTTCAGCCAGTGTCGTCTCCAGTGTGTGTTAAGTGTGTTATTATTCTCTTATGAGAGATTAAACACTCCTTAAATTAAGTGACATGACTTTAAGTTGAGTTAGGTCAAGTTAACTTAAAATTGATTTGAGTTAGTTAGGTCAGATTAACTCGGGTTTGTTTTAAGTTGATTTGAGTTAACCCTATCTATATTGGATTGACCCAGGTTTGTTTTAAGTTGTTTTGGATTGACCAAGATTGAGTTTTGATTGATTTGGGTTAGCCATATTATGCTGGGTTGACCCATGTTTATTTTAGTTGTTTTGGGTTAAACCAAGTTACATCAAGTTGGCCCAGGTTTGGTTTAGTTCTTTCAGATTAACTCAAGTTAGGTCAGGTTGACCCATAATTGGTTTAGGTTGATTTGCTTTAACTTGAGTTTGGTTCGGTTGACCCAGGTTGAATTTTGGTTGATTTGGGTTAGCCCATATTATGTTGGATTGACCCATGTCTGTCTTAGTTGTTTTTATTTAATCCAAGTTAGGTCGGGATGATCCATGCTGAGTTTTGATTGATTGGGGTTAGCCCAGGCTAAGCTGGGTTGACCCATGTTTGTTTTGGCTATTTCAGATTAACTCAAGTTAGGTTAGGTTGACCCAGATTTGTTAAATTGTTTTGGATTAACCCAAGTTGGGTCGGGTTAACCCAATATTGGCTTGAATTAATTTGGGTATCCCGAGTTAGGCCCGATTAACCCAGGTTGAATTTTGACTAATTCGGGTTAGCCATGTTAGGTTGGGTTGACCCAGATTTATTTAAAGCTAGTTTGAGTTAATCAGAGTTAGGTCGGATTGAGCCAGTTTTGTTTTTAGTTGAGTTAAGCCTAGGTTGGACTAAAACTTGAGTTAGGTTTTGGGATTCAAGATTTGAATTAGATAAATTTAGGCCCAATTTGGGTTAGACCTAAGTTGGATTTAGGGTTTGGTTAAGTCAGGTCCAATTAAGTCTTAATTGATTTAGGTTATTACTAAGATAAGTTTAAAATTTGAGTTGACCCAATTTGGGTTAGACCTAAGTTGGATTTAGGGTTTGATTAGACCCAACTTAGGTTTAGAGCTTAGTTTAGTGAGGTAATCTCACGACTAAAAATGTAATTACGATATTAACCCTCCCTAACTAACTTAATGTTTTCAAAAAGATGTAATCCTAAGATTTTCAAAGTTAACCTTTACATTTAATTTAAGTTTAGGAGAAGATTTAGGCTAAAATGTAAAATTTGTAATTTTATAGATTTACCCTTGAGGTTTTGGTTTTATTTTTGAATTCCCGGAGTTGAAAATGATCACTTTATTGCTTGAGTTGCTGGCATAATTCTTCTTTTTCATTTTCATTTAATTCATATTTTTTTCTGATTTTTATTTTAGTTTTTATAATTAATTTTCAAAATAAATATAATTTTTGTAGGAAATTTGACATTTTACTGTTAGGGAGATCCCCAGACTTTGGAAAAATCAAGCAATATCCTTGATGACAGAGGGGATAACCCCAAAAAATTTCAGATTTTTATTATTCATATTTAATTTTTAATAATTAAAAAAATGTCTAAGGACTTCAATTAATTAAAATTTAAATAAATGTCAATTATTTTATTTTTAATTTTTATTAGTTTAACCTATGTTTACTGAGTTTAGAGGTATTTTATTTTATTTTTTTGAATTTTATTTTCCAATTTATGAATTTTTGAAGTTAGAATGTATTTTTAGAATTTATTTAAATAAGAAAATTAAAATTTTCTACTTAATCCTACATAGTTCCACATCAGCCTCGTACGTGTATATGTTCTACATGGCGCACCATGGTTGGTTGCGCTTTACATGCGAGCACTGAGGTGGTTTGTGATCTGGTGCTCCGCTCCGTGCATTCCGTTGCTTAGGTTTGATCCTTGTTATTCAATTTGAATAAACAGAAATGGATGACATCCGTTCATCATCCCCACTGTACAAATAACCTAGAGCCATCTGCAATTAAACCCTTAGATCTTGCTCTACATTCAACAAAAGTGCATGAGGTTTGATCCTATAGCTTCATCTAAGTGAGATGAACCTATCTATATGGTTATGTGGGCATGCATTTTAAACACCAAACTAAGAGAAAAAAATGGTAAATTCAAACGATTACCTTATCCCAAAAGCTCCTCCATGATGGCTTGGGCTTATGTTTATGATTGAGCTTTTGTGTTTAAGCTTAGCCTTAGGTGATTAGGTTGGCCCAAAAGGATTAAGCTTAGTGAGGCTTTATAATTTAATTTTGATATTTAAGTGTTTTCCGACTTAATATTTTGAGTTGATTTTGATTTTATTTTCAAGAGTTTAGTTGTTCATTAATTGACTTAGTTAATTTTGGTGATTCTAATTTTTAAGGTTAGGTTTATGTGTTTAGGGTTTATGCCAGTGTTAGGGTAGATTGGTGTTGAGAAAACTTTAGGTGGTACCAAAGTTTGACTTTGGTGAATCACCCCTCCTCTTCTAGTGTTATATTTGGTGTCATGAGATTTTCAAAGTTTTGTAGGGTAATCTAGTCAGAGACAAAACCCTTAATTGGCCTAGGCCTAGCATCCTGTCTGATGGGTTTTTCTTAGGTCAATGAGATTTCTATGAGTAGTCAAAGGGTGATTAGAGGAATTTCCTAGGGCTCTATGCTCCATGGTTAACCTAGGGCATCCTCCACCGATAAGAATCCAACTTGAGCTTCTACTTAGCTAGATCCTCAACCACCTCAACCAAGGGTTGAGGATTTTGACTTAACCTCAGGAAACCCTAAGTGAATGCAAAATTGGTTTAAAATTTCTATATGGATGAGCTTCATCTCTAGTCATCTAAGAATGTCACTAGGAAACTCTAAGAAAAAATCCTAGGTTTCTATAGATAGAGAAGAGGTCCTCACAAAAGTGAAGTCAACAAATGGACCCTCAATTTGTGCGGTGTGCCCAACAGGTACTTTGCACATATTGACGTTGACCGAACTAGCCAATTAGGTCTCAGAGCATTCCAACAGCATGGAGGTCAAGTTTTGGGTTGAGTTTCCCATTAGGGAATCCCAAGACAGAGGTGTCCAGAAAAGATTAGGTTTGTGTTGAATTTGTCGTTGGTGATTTTTAGAAAAAAGTTTTCTAAGAAAGATCGGAGTTGAATTTTGTTGTTTCATTTGTTTCTTGTTATTTGATTGAGTAGACCAAAGCTTCCCAGAGCTCTTGTTAGGGGTTCCTTAGACAAGAGTTGTTTGAAGACGATTTTAGGAGGGCCTTACATGCACCTAGCGTGAGAGAATAGATGTCGTATTCCTTTAAAGGAGGTCTTACACTAATTCTCAGAAGGGTAAGGACATACATAAAAGATGGCCTTGCTAATTTCATTGTCATTGACAAAGAGGAAGATATGTAATCTCCATCACACTTGACAGACCCTTTTTAGGCACCAAAAGATCAATGATTGATTTGCAAAAGAGGGAGCTAACCATGAGAGTTAGTGATCATAGGGTGACTTTTAATATTATAAAATTAAATTTCTTCAAGGCTTTAACTTTAACCAATGACATAAGATAAATTTGATGCAAGGGTAATTGTTGGCTAATTTTTTTAAATATATGGAAGTGAACCCAAAGGAGCAAGCCATGATTGAGGATTATAATAAGAAAGCTAAGTAAGTATGTGCTCTACTTTTAGAGACAACCCTATATTTTTTAAGGATAAATTTGAGCGTGTGGACATGACTACCAAAGCTAAGATTTTAGTGTTTTACATTGAAGAAGCTCCAGAGTTAGAAGTGCAAATTCTCTCTAAACACCACAAGCATGCATTTTTATGAGAATGTTATGATTGGTCCTTCATTACTTTTTCTGAGACAAGTGAATTAAAAAATGGGAAGTTGTTGAGAGCCTTGAATCATGAAGTATTTTTTCAAGATCTATCATATGAGTCAACCCCCACACATCTTTCAGAAGATTACTACATCATGAGATGAATAATTATAGAAAATTTTGATTAAGGGTGAAGGGAGGAACATATGTATTCATGATGATCCGAGACTAGGACCGAGATTTGATGACTTAGGCAGTCCTCTATGATAGTCAAAATTTAGAAAGAATGATTAGGGAGTATAGGAAAGGAAATTTGATCTTGGTGAAATACCCTAGGATTGATTTAATTAGGTTGTGTTGGGGGACATTAAACTAAACATTACTTGAGAGGCAACCCAAATGTAATATTATGCTTTGATTTATGTTTGATTGTGATTTGTTTTTGTTTTTTATTTGAATTTACTTTGAATTTACTTTGTACATACTTTTGATTTGAAATTTGTTGTGCTATTGTCAAAAAGACTTGCCATAATTGAATTTAAGTTCATGTATTTTGAGACTATGTTATGCACTATTTTAATCTCCCTGTGATTTGCCCATTTATGAGATGTTCTATATTTTTGTGGTGAAAAGTTCCACGTGTGATGTTTTACCAGCAGTGTAGATGTGGATGTTTACATTTTTGTTGATGTGACATGATACTTATTTCATGCTAGCGACTTTTCATTCTTGCAATCATCCATGTGGCATGCATAAGATGGAAAATAAGTTTGGAGGAGGTGGGTGGTATGCATGTTGATACCGCTTCCAGGTGGACTCATACTATGGGGGCTCACACAAGTGCATGTTTCATATCAGTAATATCGGATTTTTGAGTCCGAAATGTTGATCACACAGGGAAAGAGAGAATTAGACTTACAAAAAAGTTCTAGCCTACTAGCTTTTGTTCTTTGCCTAGAATTGAGAATAGGTTAAAGTTCTGCAAACTACTCCTATTGAATTGCAAACTATTTTAAATTTTAAGCTCTATAAAAATCCTACATAACTTATTTGGATTGGTAAATATCAAGTTATAAAGTTACCCACCCAAGTAATGATTTGAGTCAAGCATGGGAAATGTAAAGTGTTAATTATAAATGTGGTTAATGATAAATCGGAACAACTCTCTTCTTTACCCTCTCCCGAGTGCATAAAGAAAATTGGTTTAAATGACCTTAATTCTTTAAATGAACCCATCTCTCTACAAAGTATTCAATGTGATTAAACTAGTTGATTTTATCATAACTCTCCCAAGTCATTATGGATCACAACACATTTTAACGGTTCACTTGGCAAGAATAAAAAAGTAAATAAAGTTCTAAAGGTTAATCTTACATTAAATAATTAGAAAAAATTTTGAAAACACTTTACAATCCTATAGATCCTTCTCAAACATCAAAAGGTAAGGTAACGAGTTCTACTCAGAATGCGTGAAGAACATACCACAAAGCTTCATTGAGAATAAGAGAAATCCACTAAATAATTGTGTACAAAGAAATACAGTAAATTGAATGCACAACACTTATCTTTCCCTCCTTTACAAAACTCTGAGAAATGCTTCACCAAGGATCTCTTGACTCCTTCTTGTTGTCTTGAACACTCCCTTTACTTTACAACTCAAATCCTCTCAGAATCCCTCACATAAGCCTATCTCCTTCAATCCTTCAGCAAGCTTATCATCCTATCACCTATATCTCTAAATAGACTGTCAAGCAAAGCATAAAAACCTCCCTTGGCCGTCTGAATAACTCCCCATGTCATGTGCTCGAACTATCCAAAACTGCTCAGGCAATTGTTGGAGCCTAGGCAGCAATATCATGACGCTTAGGTACCAACCTCTTTGGTTATCAGGCTGAGACTGATGCCTAAGCATCCAGAGGTCTGGCTCCTAAGCGCCAATTACCTGTTCCTTGTTCCAAGTCTCCTCCACCTTACTCCAAGTCTCCTCCACATTGCTTCACATTTAACACTCGTTGTATCAACAATAAAAACATGAAAATATCTTTTTAAAAGTACAATTTTATCCATAAAAATGTGTAAAACATAAAGAAATTTAAGTGATTTTTTCTACACATCACACGTATGCTTACGTTTGAAGTAATTTATATACCTAAGCTTTAGACATTTATGTGGAGAAGTGACTCATGATAGGATTTCTACTGATTTTTACTCATGAAGGATCATTAAAAGAGGGTTGGAATTAACTTCCTAATAATTGTCCCCTTCACTTTAGTTACTTTTACCTGAAGCCTAAAAGGTCCAAGAATAATTAAAAAATGTTTAATTAAAAATATAAGTTTTTAATCAAAGATAATTAAACCGTTAAATCTTAATCTAACCTTATTTTTTCAATGAATAATAATATTCAAGGATTCATTTCAAGAAGTAATTAGGAATTATCAATTAGGGGAGATTGGTCGTTCAAGATCATTAAGATACAGGCTTAACCAGATATAAGAATTCTCAAGAATTAAAACTATTTTTGGGTTAAAAAAAATAAAATAAAATTATGCAAGACCCTAATCTAAAAGAAAAGAAAAGAAAGAAAAATAAACGGTCAGTCTTTTTTGAGAAGAAGCTTGAGGTTAAGCATGCAAATAAAAAAATTAGTGTCCTAGTTCATTCCTAATTAATAAAATTTAAAAATTTTCTTAAAGAAATTCTTAAATATTATATTTAAGAAAAAAAATTAAGTAATTTTGGAGTGTTTGAATGATAATTAAAAGACTTAAGAATATTTCTGGGTAATGAAAATATTTTAATCACAATCACATCAGATTAAGAGCTTGGAGATCTGCTCAGGCTTTGAAAAAAGTGAGCCCTGTTCAGCTGCCTTTGTTTTTTTCATATTTTGATATCAATTTTAATTTGTCTAAAAATACGAGAATTACATATTCTGTGAACCTTCTTCTGTGCAGTTGTACCTTCCAGACTTATCCTCTTCATTATTATAAAAAAGGAAAATCATAAAATAGCCCATCTCTATGACAGAAAGAAAAACATCATTTAACCCAATTTTCAAATTAAATCCCATATCATTACACAATTTTATGAGCTCTGAGGGAGAAACACAGAATCAGAATCAGGCATGCATTCTTACCCCTACAGACTAATAAAGTAGACAAAAATAACTTAACAAAAACAAATGACAAAGAGCATTTTGTAAAAGACAAATCCCAACTAATTAATATAATGACCACTATAATGTATGATAATGAAACACACAATTGCAAAACAATTGTAGCCAGAAATATTATCTCATACACAAACTGTAAAATCCAAGACGATAACCAAACTTTCCTTTCTGCACAATCCAAAACAGCTTCTGAAACAGAGAAAAAACTGAAAATAAAAACAACAAAAAACATAAACAAAAGACGATTTCCTTTAGGACAACATATTCATATCTACCATGGCAGATATGGAAAATGGCAGAGTGGCCTTGCTACAACAAACCAGACAGTAACCTAATTAATGCAACCAACTCGCATCATCACATCTCCTCTTCCGAAGAGACATCGTTATCTTCTTCTCATTCTCGACGCTTAGCCTTTACTCCTGAAAGGTAATCCACAGCAATCCATGCAAAGCTCAGGCGAGGCAGCACTTCGCTGCCATCAGGTCCCCTCCTCTCCGCTGATCTCCGAACCCAATCTGGGTGATAAGTGACCTGATACCACGCCGAAGCTTTTCGCTCGAACAACAACTCCTTCTCCTCTCCAGAAAGCTTCAAATTGCCTGTTTCCAACGACTCAAACACCTGGCGGAATTCTTTGCAAAGAGCGGTGTACGTGCTCTTGATCCGTTCTTTTAGATCCCCTTGCTTCCGGCTGTTGTGTTTAGGCAACGATGATATTTGCCCGACGACAATCTCCGCCTCCGCCCTTATTCCGTATTGCCCAAGCAAAGCATCAACATATGAATCGTATACGCATTTGTTGTCCCAGGCGGCGGCGAGAAAATCCGAAGCGCCCGGCACCTCGAGATCTTTGTCGTAGCAAATGTTTTCGTAACTGAGTGAGAACTCGGGCATGGAGGTCTCATTCGAAGCATTTCGTATGGCGCGATAAAGCCGCCCGAGGATCTTTTCAGACTTGTAGGATTGGTGTTCGGGCTTCTCCATGAAATCAGGGTACAGTTTGGGCTTGAGGGAAGTGGGCATGGTCACGAGTTGGCCGGTTTTAGGGAAGTCAACAGCCGTGGACGCCAACTCAGCTAACTGGATGCATTTCTCGTCCTTGGCTCCATGCTCACTAAGGTCGGCGTGGACCACATGCGCGTTGCATATGACTCCTAGGTTCTCACTCACTATGTTCTTCACAAAGAATTCAATGACGTCCTGCATGACAGAAGTTACAGGCACAAGTTAGAAATAAAATTTACAGATTAAAGAGCTGGATGGGGGAGCTTGATGTTAGACATCTTGAACATAGTAAGCATATTGGGTACTGAGTTTTGTAACTCAGACACATTCGTTGAAATAGCAAATTTAAAGAAAAGAGGAAAAGAAAGAAGGAAAGCAACAAAGTGGGAGAATGAAAATAAACTGATCCCAAGCACATAACAGTAAATTTGATTACTTTTATATTGTAATAGAAACTAATTTGACAAGCAAATTAGATTTCAAAATCAAATATGAAGAAATAATAAAATAAAATTCTCATCAAGCCATAAGAGTATTAAATCAAACATGAAAAGAATAAATACTGTTGTAATTAGAGAAGCATGGTTCATGCGCAACAGATGTCAAACACGTACAAATGATGTGCTAAGACATGCTGAAGAAGTTTAAGGTATACAAGAAATATTGAAATTTGTTTCTGAAATTAAAAAGAAAATTTTATCAGAGCATTCCAGTGTCAAATATGAGCAGATTAATATATAATAGTGTTTGTATTTCATAGTGTATAAACTGAATAAGCTATTTCCTCGAACCAAACTGCCGAAGCGAATCCCGTTGCTTCCTCCCTCATGTGAGCCACTCTCACATCACTCAATTTGAACCAATGATGATTTGAGAAAATCTAAAATACAAAGACATACTCGAGCACATTTTGGAGCGTGAAGTTACGCCGCCTTGTCATCAATCCATTCATTTTATTAGAGTATTTTGAAAGTACCAGTCAGAGAGTGAAATAATTCAAAAGATTAAAGAGATGAGCGCAAAATACCCACAACTATTCCAAAATTAAGGTACAAATTTATGAGCCAAATTATTTTAAATTGAGCAGTATGTTATAAACTCAACCAACCATCTCGCCATAAGCAACCACCAAAGTGAAGCCTTCTGAACACAAATGTCACATAGACATAATAGTAAGCTAAGGACTACATTCTAACAAAATTTTAGAGAACCATTGAATCAAATGATGTCTATACTAAGTGGAACCTTAAATAAGCCCATATAACACTTTAAACGAAATAACAGCACATCTACAAAATAAATTATGACAATAACAAATTAAATAAATGAATTTCTCTAGTGAAAATATAGAGAGCAAACCTTATGGATGACACTGCGTGGGTGCAACTTCTTTTGTGCCGGAGCGTAACTCATCGGAGCCCAACTCTTTTTGCTTGGAGGTATCAAATTAGGTTCCCAAGTGACAAAATAAAGATCACCATCAAGGTCGCTACCAGACGCCTCATTTGAGTGAGGCCTCTCTCCCTTTTGAGGGAACACCAAGCAATCGACGAGGTGATGCAGCTCAGGTACGTCGACCGCTTCGAGAATCCGAACATCCCCAGGGTGAAGACACGGGTTCTTAGCAACAGCGACAGTACCCACAACAATTTTCTTCTCCTTCTTCGTTGTCAAGAATCTGGATCCATGCCTTGAGAAACAGTTCTCCAATGAGGGAGTGGATGCCTGAATAAAGCACTGGCCTTGTTCCAGTACCCCTAGTTCATCCAAGCAGCCCATCAACCACCTTCCATTTGGAATAAATATTCTAGCCTTCAATAGGAGATCCTTAAGCTGTGCAGCTCTGACACACAGAAGCATGCCTTTGAGATGGGGCTCTGTGTGAGGTTTAAAGCCGGCGGCCAGCATCATTGCGGCAGTGTTCCCTTGCTCAAGGCAGGAGGTGATGAGAACTTCAAGAGCGATATTGGCATCTTCAAGTATATGTTCCAGCTTAGAAATCATTTCCTCCTGCATTCTCGAGAAGACGATATCAGGCACATCCAAGGATGAAAGAAGAGTGACAATTTGACGGTTTAGGAAGCCGGGCTGGAAGCGTGTCCATGATACAATCTCAAGAACATTGTGAGTGGAGTCGAATTTCTGCATGGTTGGTCTGACTGAGAGACGAATTCCATCATCCTTCCCGGGCCAAACGGCTACCACACCCTTACAGCCGGCATAGCGTATTTGATAGGCAGAAGGAGGGTTGTCGGTCAGCTGCAGCGCTTCAGCAACTTCCATTCCCAGCTCTGGAGTGATCTTCCCAATCCCGTCGGAGAAGACGAAGCCATTCCTCTCAATATCCTCAAGCTCAAAATCAACTTCAGCAGGCAGCATCTTCAAGGTAGCATATGTTGAGGAGAAGCACTGCCCCATTCGAGCAGCAAACGTTGCGACATTATAGTTGGAGAACCTACCCATCCATTTCCGGATGGAATCAGAAGTTATATTCTCATAATCAGCAAAGAACCAAGCTGACTGATCCCTCAGTTGATTTGATGAGAAGGCCAGAAAGCGGTATCGCCTACCACATAAGTCAAAACCATTACTTGATATAGATTTGATCCTTCTAAAGATCGTAGTTTTCTGTGGAAATCCATTTGAGGTGATGTCCCGCACTATTGGAGCTACATAATAGTTCAGGACACTGGAATTCAGTTGCTGCATTGCTTCATCGGTAAAACTAACCCTCAAAAATCTATCTTCTACATTCCTGTAATGCCTGAGAACACGATTAGACACCTCCACCTCCGGCGGCAGACAATATGCTTTCGTTGGAGTGATAATCAGCCTCCTCACCTCCATGGTCCCATCGGCAATCCTTTGTCCCTTAACAAGCTTTGGATTTCTCAACAACCAATCCTGCACAAGTTTCAGCCTTTGGTATGCATCGAAGATGGGGCGCTTGTAAGCGCAAATATGTCGCAAAGCTGCGTCGTTTAATGAATCACTTTGGCTCCTCAGCAAACTGAACATTTTGTCAGTTAGTTGGTGCTGGTTAAAGATCCCCTTATGCAAAACCGCATTAACCATGAACAGTGTGGGAAAGCTGATACTTTTTACTGAATGATTGCAGAAGAAGTGATCAACCATAGAAACTCCAAACTCCGGCTCCTCGCGAATACGAAGAGGTCTGGACGGCCGAGACTCCGGGATTCTGTGATCCCTCAAATAATTCAGCGCCCGCAGGAGCTTTGGCCCGAATCGAGGAGAAAGCAGAATCCGAAAGACGCTACATCGGCCGATAGCTCCGCTGGGAGTGAAATCCGTGGTCCGAATCCACGGATCTTCGTCGTCTAAGAGGCTGAACGGTACTGATTCATAGATATCATCGTCGGCAGTTCGGTAATACACCAGCGGAGCGGAGGAGAAATGCAGTAAAAGAGAAAATGGTGCTTCGTCCATCCAAACCTTAACATCATCCAAATCCCTAACAAGAAACTGTACCTTCAAATCGCATTTGAGAATCACCGTCTCCTTCGCGTCCTTCTTCGTGAACGGGATTTCTTGAGAGAATAGAATCCGGCAACAACCATCGAACGGATCCACGACAAACTCGCCGGAAGAGCATTTCCACGCGAGCCAAAACTCATCGCGGGCAAAAAGCGTGCCGAGCTCGACGCCGACGGAGGAGAACTTGAAGGGATCGATGCTCCGCCGGCGCTGAGCGCGGTAAGCACTATCAGTGCCGGAGTTGACGCGGAGCACGCGACCGTCGAGAATAAGTTCCGATCGGCCGGCGGCGGCGATGGCTCGCTTCGCAGCGCCGGGGTGGGCGAAGTGAACAAATGCATGAGGGGTGACCACCTTGGCAACGGATTCATCGGCGGAGGGTCCCCGGTTAGGGGAGGAGATGGCAGCGAAGTTGGGGAAAAAATCAGGAGGGGACCATGTCTTCTTGACGCGGCAACGCCAGATGGCGCCGGCGTTGAGTTCGAGGAAGTCGAAAAGCTTCTTGGCGTCGACGGATTCTTCAAAGCCACCGAAGCTTACTTGGGTGACGACGAGGTCGTCTCTAGGGTCTCTTACAGCAGGGCGCAGGGAGCCCATGGCGATGGGAAGGAGATGGGGATGGAAAGCGAGGGGAAAATGGAATTTGTCAGGTGGGAGGCGAAGCGGAATGGAGGAGAAATTGAGATCGACGCGAAAGTTGTGATCTTGAATGTTTCTCTGGTTTTTGAAGAGAGAATCGTTCTGGGAGTGAGGAGTGGGGAGTGGGGAGTGGCACCCTTATAAAGTTAAGGGCTCAACGTTGTCGTGTGGAATTTGTAAAAATAGTTCAAATTGTACCAAGTAAAAAATAGATTTTTAAAGAAAGATTTACATGCTACCCAATTCTATGTGTTGATAATTTATCTTAGTTAGGCATAAAAAAAAATTTGATTTCAATTTTTGAAAGTTAAAATGATGATAATTTTTATGTTATATAAAAGATTTGAATGAAAAGAGTATAAATAGCATAATTTTGGTTTTAAATATATAAATAAATAGGCTATATATTTAAATGTCCCTTTTTTTAAAAGAAATAATTATATCTGCCACACAAATCTTATATATTTAAATTTTTAACACTTAAATTTTCATATTTATACACATACATTCAAATCTTTAGTATTGGACATCTGGAATGTGTTAGCGTGAATCTGACGGATATCCATCGACCCAAAAGTAAGAAAGTACAGCACCAGAGGGCCCGTTGATGGAAGACCAAAGGATCTACTTACCTGAATCAGAAGGCCAACCAGGTGTAGACCATCGGAATAAAAGGCTGAGGCTAATCAAGTCGAGGATAAAGCTGACTAAATATAGTCATCCGAGCCCGAACCAGAACATGACAGATGGGCATGCAAGCCAACTATACATAAGCATACAAGCCCACTATAAAGAAACCAACTGAAGCCGACAATCTACCTTTTCGTAGACCAGAGTTGAGGAAAGACTCAATTCCTTAGTATCATGTATCATCTCGTGGACGCTCTGGAGGCTCCCTTTCAGATATCGAGAGAGAATCATGTCATAAGAAGACTAAATCATTCTTCTGGCACTCTGTGTTTATGAGTTGGCTACTTAACGAATTATGGTAATTTAACCTCTTTCCGTTTATGACCTCTACTTGAAGCAACTCGCTAGCATTATTTCTTCTAATTTTGGGACTGCGAGGGCAATGGCACCAGATGTTAATCAGTCACTAATTTTGCTTTGAAAATATTTATGATGCTCATTCAGACGTTAATTAACACTTTTTCTATAGTGAATTATCATTTTCATTTTCCCGATTATCATTTGCCCAAAATTTGTCTAAATTGGGTAAAAATTGAGCACCAAAAGACTCTTTTGAAAGATTTTGATGAAATAGACACAATGGTGAACTCCATTTTAAAAATTAATGACTCGTTGAAAAAATTTTATGTAAGACCATTTTCACGCATGAAACGTTTACCAGGCAGCACTTACATATTGACCATCATATTGGTTTGCATGGTTCTTATTAGTTATAATAAGTTTCATACAACATTTAAAATCAGCTTTTGGGGCCTTGCAATGATCTTTAGAAAGAAATCAATAATTTTAGGGTTTAGCAAGATTCAGTTCAAATGAAGTCCAACGAGGCTTCAAGCAATGAAATAGGGGTTTACTAAGAGTGAGATCAACAATCAAAGAATTGTACATCAATTTCATCACATTAACACAGAAGTCAAGAGAGAAAAATAAAAATTTTGTTCTGAAGATATATAAATAAAAATTAAAAACTACTCCAAAAGAAGAAATTTACAAGTGGTTCATGCGTCGCTTTGCTTGAGACAAGCCCTCATCAAAATAGCCTCTTAAATAAAACCTCTCCCCTAAACTTAAATATGTCTACCCTATTCGTCTCAGCCTAGATCCGAACTCCAGACGTAATATTTTTTCCCGAATTAACACAGAGTCAATTTTAGTATTAGTTTCCATTACTAATTGCATATTTAAAGTGCTAAGAAAATCTCCTTTTTTGAAAAATGGCCTTATATTATTAGAACAAGGCTTGAGGTTTCTTGTTGGAGAAGTAAGAGATAATGGTCGGTGAGATTCCGAAGAAAAGCAATTATTTTTTATAATAAAGTTTAGCTACATATTTAATATTTTATTATTCATTATTTCCTAAATTAAAAATAAAATAATTTTAAAATATTGTTATAAAAAATGTAGGGTTCAAACTATTATACAAATTATGATACAATAATATTATATAATTAATTTATTGCTTTAATAAATTATTTAACTCATAAATAATTTATTTTAAATTATTAAACTGGTAGTTTTTTTTAATATATAATATATGATTTTATTAAATAACGCTAAACTAACAAATAAGTGGAAGACTTTAAAGTTTGATGCACAAGCAAACGACCAGATAATTGGTGACTTTCTAATCGGCATTTCGTTGCCTTTCATTGTCAACTTTTTATCCTTTTTTGATTTCTTGCAGGAGAAGTTATAGAGGTACATGAAAGAATGATTGTATGAAGTTGTGGGGTCCGCTATTCGAATCCTTTTTTATATTCTTTCGTATTATTGGGTGTTGTGTTTTTATTTAATTCTAATAAATTAAGATCATTTTTTATACAACAATAAAGTTCTTTTAGGTCTAACTCTATCTTTATTATCATACGTCAACTCTAGTTTATGAAAATATATCACTCACCTATATTGAATATCTTTTTTATTTTCATCTTTAATACACTTTCTTTGAACTAAATTTCTTATATTTTTATTTGACTACTTTATACACACACACACACACACACACACACACACTATATATATTTCACCCACTTTAGTCTTTAATATATTATAACAATTGTTAAAAGTAGAATTCTTAACATCATAAATTGTTCTCTGAGATTTACTATGGGTCAACATATATTTTTTTCCTAATTCTTTAAGCTTCGACATCTAAATCAATTTTTATAGCAAAACTTCTTATTATGTATCTTTTCTTACATATTATTATTCCACTACCAATTAGTTTATTCATAAGAACTTTTCTTTTGATCCTCTAAGCATATGTTTTCTAATTTGCTTGATATTGCTTGCTATTTAATTCACAAATTATTAGCTTCAACATGAACATCATAAATCTTAAGATCATAAAATTGTCATAAAAATAATTTTTTTGTGTCTATAAAGAGAACCAATCTGATTTTATGATAAGATTTTACTGTATTATGCATCTTAAAACCCGTGATCTTAAAATTCAAAACCAATAATCAATGTTGGGTACTTAAATTTTTACTTAGAATAACCTTACATTTTTTACAATCTTGATGATCTATTTTCTTATAAAAAAAATAATCAATTTGTGTTTTATTTTATCCATGCTTATATGTAATAATATGTTAATCTATTTTCTTAAATAAAATATTAGAAATAACAAAATTACAAGCTAAAACAAAATCTTATATAGCTTTATCTTCATCATTAGTCACTCCATAATCATCGTCGTAATCAATAAGTTTAAAATGTTCTACCATTCTATCAACAAGTTCATTTAAGGGCCCGTTTGGGCAGCTTATAAGTGCAGACGGTGTTTTCAAAACTTCGCTTCACCGTTTGGAAACCCCATTTCGATAGCTTATCCGAAAACGCAGTTGGGTTTTTACACTAAACACAGGTCGTGGGTCGAACTTGCGGGCCACTTGTGGGTCTCATTTCAGGATAAGCTACTTATTTGGATAAGCACATGCTGCCCCAAACGCGCCCTAAACCTCCTCAAATAAAATTCTTCCTTCAAGAGACAATCTTTTTTATTAATTTATCTAGACCATTCCATAAATTTTCTTTTAAAGATATATCCAACCCAACTTAGATGGCATAAACACTTATAATATTAAGAATCTTATAATCAATAATAATTTTTAAATTAATGACTTTATCTTCAAATCTTTTAATATTCATAATATTATCTTTCAAACCCATGTTTATAATTGCACCTACACTATTTCAATACAACTCCCTTGAATACTGAAGTTTTAAAACCTAAACTATCAAGCTCTCTAGTCTTTCTCCAACTCGTTTAGTTTCCTGAATTCATAAGATATATGTCTTTTTTTAACAATAATATCTACTAATTTCATTAATTTACCCGTGAGAGCACATATATTTCAAGTTCTTATCCTAATATTAATTTCATATATTAACTTATTTATTTGCATTCGTCTATAATGTGAGAATCATTGCTTATTTAATGTTGCACATAGGCATTAATGTTAGCGCTGGCGTGGAGTCCGATCCACCCAACCCGCAAACTCCCAAACCCGCCTCTCCTTCTGTTTTCGCTAAACGACGCTTCCGATCACGAAGGGTCACACCTCTTCACAAATAACCACTCCCTCCTTTCCTTTTTTGTAAAGAGAAGCATCCCTTCGCCAGGAAACCGTTCCCGCCTCCTCTTTTTCGCGAAGAGAAGCATCCCTTCGCTCCCTTCTCTTCGTGATAAAAGGAGAGGCTCTCCTTCATATCTGGATGATACAAGAAGTCATGATTTTCTTCTTTAGGTTTCCTCGGGATAGAGGAAGAGTTCTTCGGGTTTCCACGGGACAGTGGAAGAGAAGAAGTGCAAGGAGAAGTAGTTTCTTGCGGCAGAGGAAGAAGAAGGAAGAAGAAGAAGAAGATTGTTCTCCCTAGGCTTCTTCTTGGTGGCTTGTGGCAAAAGAGAAATTGAGTTTATTTCTCTTGTAAGTTTGTCTTCTTCGGTGTATCTCGATGTAAAGTTTTCTTCGGTGTATCTCGATGTAGAGAGAGAAGAATAAAGAAAGAAGAAGAGAGAGAGCAATGAAGAGTGAGTGATTCCTCTTGTAAGTCGAGGTGATCGACTGGTGTAAATTTTCTCAAGTAGTAAAATCCTCTGCAACTCCGTGGACATAGACAATTTGTCGAACCACGTAAATCTGTGTGTTCTTTTCTAGTGTAATTTTTCTCGTTCTATTTTTCGTTTTGTCGATCGTTCTTCTGTTTGATTTATATATATATATCACATCAACTCCTCTGATATATATTTCATAACAATTAGTGTAGCGATTCTTTCATATTTTTACTGTATTTAGGTCATACAACATGTTTTTTATTGGTAGCATTGACACAATGATTTTATACAGTCATGTCATATTTTTTTAAGAAAATTTATGTCGGTTGTCAACTATCTAACACATCCCTCTATTTTTCATATCTAGGGCTTGAGACCAGACAATAACAATCTTAATTCAGAATAATTCTCTCCAAAATGAATTTATAAAAATGAGAGCAAAATAATAATAATAATAATCACATGCGGTACATTATAGCTCACAAATACTTGGAACAACTATGATTGCCATAATAGAAAAAGAAGTGGGGTGATGAAGAGTAAAAAAATAGCCATATAAAGATAATCTATTAACCACTACAAAAAGAATTATATATTTATTTTGCTTGATGTTGATAAATTCACTATAAATTTTATGAATACTTCATACCATATTACTTTCAAAAAATGGTTGTGTTTGTACCCCTATTTTGTAGAGATTTTCTTTTTGCTCGCCTCTTTTAAATCTACTTTCCTAAGCAATCTCTCCTCAAAAGAAACAAAATGAGGAAAAGAAATGGAAAAACAAAGTTGGGCAAATATGAAAAAGAGAACAAAAATAACCTATATGAAGATATTCTCTAAGAAAATTCTTATAAGATTAACTGAAGAAGAGAGATGCAAAATGGATCAGGCCTTATTCCACCCAAGTAAATATACAAGAAAAGCCTTATAGAAGTCTTTCATAACTAAGTATAGGAAAAACATCAAATTTGTTTATTTTTTTAGGTTCAAAGAGTCCTTTTATGGTACATATCCTCATAATCAATTACATCTTGTAGGATATCTAAGAGGACTCTCAATAAATAGTATCATGCTTCCATTATACGACCATGTGAAAATAGGATGTCGGGACAATTTTTGGCACTTTCAACAACGAAAAGCTTTTGCTTCTTCATAAATATAACATATGGAACACCTACAAAGACTTTACAAAGGAGTAAAGTAGATGTCAATAATGGAGGAAATTCTAGATGCGTCTTGATAATGAATTAGTCATCAATAAATAATGTGTTTAGTAGTTAGAAGTAATTTAGTGGACTTAAATTCATAAGAAAGAGACGTCTATGCACCTACTACTCAATTCGAATAAAATAGGTAAAAATAGGGTTTACACCCACAAAGGATATGACATGGAAACCTATGAAGCGGAAAAGGAGTGATTGACTCGGCAACAAAATCGAATCATCGTACAAAAGACTTACACTCACATCTAGTCCAAGAGAACCTCTAACACCTCGTAACTTTCTAAATATATAAAATATAATTTTTTTTAATTATATTAACTTGTATTTAAAACGCAAAGCTACCAATGCAAGTTACACACACATTTGCCTATATAAATATTATATAAATTTTTAAAATTGACAGATATCAATATATATATATAAAGCCGGATAAATTTAATTTCAAGTCAACTTCAAGCTGAATATTTTTTTTAATTTAAATCAAATAATCTAACTCATTCAAATTCTACTCAATCAGTCTTAACTCGACAGAAAATGGCTAGCTTAACAATTTGAATAGAAGCTAATGAAGTTCGTGATTAAAAAAGGAGAGCTAAAAAGAATGCCACATTTAGGGACCGTTTTGCACAGTTTGGTACGAACGGTGCCTCAACGGTTTTCGTGTCCCTATTATCTGGCTGCCTCGCTTATTTGCAGTTCACAATTTGGTTGTCCTCTCTCAGGTCTCTGGCCTCCTCCTCTTTTCTCCTCTCTTGCATCTCTACCCTAGATATTTATCCTCTCTTGCTTTCCTTCGATCTTCGACACCGGTGACATGAGATTGCCTCTTCTTGGTTCTTTTGCTTTCCTCCGTCCTCTTGTATCCTCAACCCTTTCTCTTTGCGGTTTATTTTTTTTCTTGGTAGCTTTTCTCTTTGTGGTTTGTGGTTCAATGCGTTTTGTGGCTTTGCTCTATAAAGAAATTGAATGTCTATACTGGAAGTAAGGGAATTGGAATTTGCATTTCTTCTTTTTTATGATATGTGAAGGTTTCTCCTCAAGTTTACTATCTTTCCTAATTGGGTTGGTATTGGTGGGTTGTTCTCTCATAAACAAATCCAATTCCAAACCATGTTACTCTTTCAATTTGTTTCAAGCTATAAAGAATATCTCGATAACAAAACAAGAGAAGCAACAACCAACATGACTATTTCAGTTTCCATTTGATATTTATGATCATAATGAATTAAGCATCATGCTCAAGCTTTTGGAGATGTCTAAGAATTTTTTTACAACCTTCTCCATGAGATAATGTCAATGATGTCTACATGTTATTTATGATAATCAGTGAAAAGTACTCTTCGAGGCTTTCCTTAAATAAATTCTCAAAGCAAAGCTAAGGGCTATTAACACAAAAAAAATTCATAGGAATTTTAGAGTTGTTTGATAGATCATGTCAAATGACAAAAAATGCCTATGTAAATCCTACAGGTTCTTAAATCTTGTTTTTCCTCTATTTTTTCTTAAATTTGAGATTTATCAAATCCGGTAGGAAGAAGGATTTACTGAATTTAAAGAAGTTCAAGCTTCTGGAATTTAGTAAATCCTATTAAAGTTACCAAACAATTTATCAAGCTTTATCAAAATTTTACTTCCTAACATACCAAACAATTTTCAGGATTTAACCACATAAAGATTTGATAAATCCACATTTACAAAATTTACTATATCCTAATTACAATCAAACAACCGTTAATAAAAAATTATTTAACTTAAATCCTATTTACAACCAAATGCCCCCCATAATGTAAATCTAAAGTTCAGCCAAATATCCCCTTGGGCATGAAATCGTGTGAAAAAGAAGATGAGTAGTTACCTTAGTGAATCATTTCGAGCAAGAGTTGCAGTTGTGATCCCGTCATACTCGATCCCAACTAGCTAGGATTGGGGTGTGAAGGCGAGGGTCATAGATGAAACTGAGACAGTGCTAGAGTAAGGGCGAGGCTGAGACTTTTGGGAAGGGAGGGAAGAAGCTAGGTCGAGGGGGAGGGCGAGCGCGAGAGAGATGAGAAGATGAAATAAGAGGAAATTTGAGATTCAAGCGGGGTGGGCTAAATTAGCGTATTTATCGATGGCTTACCAACAGTCTAAAATTCGTCGCTTTGTAACATTATTACCAAAGATCATTACCATCGCTTATTAAAATAACTTGTCGGTTAACACCCTGCCAAATGGTGGGTTCTTAATTAAACAACGAACTATCGTCGTCTGTTCATCGTCATTTAGAATCGACGAGCTATTTTGTTGGTAATAATAAAAAATCGTTGGGAAAAGCATTACTACAGTTAAACGACAGTATATCTTGTAGTTAAGACATCTCTAATAGTCGACCTGATAAACCTTCATTATACAATTGGAAATTGGTACATTTTTTTATGTATATTTTTGTCATCAGTTATACCTCATTGTCATGTAGTGATTATACTATAGATAGTTACTCATCTTTCTATTGGATTTACTTAGCGAAGGCATTGACTTGTCGAATCCTACGCGGAGATTGAGTCAATGAACCAAAAAGTTTAGTTTTTTTTTTGTTTTTTTGTTTTTTTAGGCGTTCATGGCAAAAATAGGAAAGGTTCCTTATGAGAATTTTATTTGCTTCTGACTTAGTTTTAATTAACAAAATATTTTTCCCTTGAGCCTACAATAAAGTAATCATAATAAGAACATTAATATGGTGGCATCATCTAGAAGGAAGTATTGATGAAATATAAACACCCATCTAACAACAACAAACACAAAGCTATCTAAATTAGAATAAGATTATAAACTCAAATAAAATCTTTATAAGTAACATTGCCACCATCACCATCAAATTTAAGGTTGTGCAAAGATGCGTTTGATATAGCATTTATTCAAATTTTCATTGTAGCTAACTCCAAGAATAAAAATTATAACAATGATAATAATGAAAAAATTATAGAAATGAAGATATGGCATGGTAGAATAATAAGTGCATTGACCATGAAATCATAGTCTTTAGCCTTAAGTTCATTTGTTGTAAGAAAAGAAATGAATAAACTAGTTAGCTCTAGAAATTTTGAGAAGCTATTGTCATACAAATGAGCAAATGGTCCATCTAATCATAAGAGTAGGTTTCTTTCCACAATGAAAAATGAGCAAACTAGTTCTTGTGCTACTTAGGATGTGTTTCTTTTAACAACAAACTTTTCTTTTTAATGTTCTCCCTCAACTTACCAAAAGTGTAAGGTTAAGAGACTAAAGAATCATGTTGAAGAGATAAAAAAAATTCAAGATATGATAATTTAAGTGATCAAATTAGATAATAAGATACATTTTAGGTCAAAATAAATAGACCTTAAATAATCTTGGAATGAATTTGGTCATGTTTTCCTTTTTATAGCCATACAAATTTGAATTCTATTGAATAATTGATAACTCATGAAATCATTTAAGAGAAGCTTAGGGGACATTTAGGGTCATTTTTTATTTTTAATTTTTTAAGCTCTAATTTAGATTAAAATATGATTGATTATAGTAATTATTTTTAAAAACACTTAAAAAAAGTTTAGGTGTTTTGATTATTTTAAAAATAAGTTGATTTGTTTTTTTAAATAAAAACAATATATATATATATATTATACCAATCAAACAAATTTTCAAAAATAAAATAAAAATAATATAGGGAACAAAAGTGATGTTAAATGGACCCTTAACTCTCAAACAACTTAAGACTCGAAATTTAGATTTTTTTCAACTTGTTATTAAGGAGGCTTATTGCTCGAAGTGAAAATACATGCGAGGACAATTGGAGGAACAAACAAGTAATCGATTACAATAACCAATTCACATGGTTAGATTTAGTCATATATCAGTGTTGGATAAATTTTTAGAAATGAACTAAATAATAAATTAATTAAATCAACAATAAACTTATATTTCTTATTTTAAAAATAAAATTTATAAGTCCAATATATGAAGTTAGTTTAGTATGTAGCCTTCAGCATTGTGGTCTTATCTATTTTTTACTCAAAGTAGCTCTCATTGCCAGCTTCAGTCATGTGAAGGCTACGTGCCGCTAACGACGGCATGTAGTATGGCATTCTCGTTGTGCTCCTAAATAATCGCCGCTTGGCATACTTGTCCGAACCTCCTTCATATGTCGGCAATGCCAAGATAGTCTCTACTAACTTTAGAAGAAAATTAAATTGAAGGGTCTCTCGGTTAGGAGCAATTATTAGGTGTGGACAATGTATGCATGCGAAATTCAGTAAAAAATATACCGCTTGATAAGCACCTGAGAACATCTATGTATCATTTTTAAAACTGAACTTGCTACAGTAAATCTAAATTTTTAACCTGATATGAAGAGATTGTTTATTTTTTGTGTATTTTTTAGGTGATTTTTTTCATAATATTTTTTGGCATGTAATCAATGCTGTCTTGGTAAGATCATTTTTTTAGTCAACAATGTTGAGCATCACCTCTCATTTTCAAGAGGGGAAAATTTTATTTAGCTCTATATTCAAATTCTCCATGCATTTGTTTATTGAAGTGGTTTGATGTGTCATCAACAAATTTTTTATTAAGCACAAATGCCAATATATTTTATATGAAGAATCATCAAAATAAATTTAAGATTAATCGGGTCCAATTTCACAAAGTTTATAGTCAAACCCGTCTTGAAAAAAAAACCGAATGATATCAAAATTGGTTTAATTACTGTCTAATCAATCCATTAAAGCACTAAAAAATTCTTCTAAGCCTATTTTCAAAAATTGGATTATTTGAGAGCAAATAATACATAAGTTTGACAGAATTTGATGTGCGGTAAAAATATAACATTTTGTGATGTATTTTATCTCATTTACTTAATATTTTTAAGCTGGTGAAATGTGTATTTGTTATTTTATGAAGAGTAAAGGTCGAAAGATCAATTAGATAGCAAATAAGGAGAATTGGATTACTTATTAATCGAGCCTCTCTTCTCGATATCCCTAGTAACTCGTGTGTCCATCATTAGCGTAGATGTATGTGGAAGATAGAAAAATAGGGAAGTAGACATTAGATGCCCGACACCCCCTTGCCAAGACCAATGACCCATCTCCAACCATACCAACACCCACTTGTCGGATGCCCTAGATTGAGGATCAAAGCCATGTTTGTCTAGCAGGGCACCCTCATTCAGGGACAGTCCCCCCATACCCTTGCACCTAGAGACATCACACTCGCAACCAACGATAGTTCCCATTCAAGCATTTTGACCGTTCTCCTTAGTTTCAAGTTAGTTTGAGGTGTAATTCACATAAAACCTTCTTTAATCCATAAAATAGATGTGCGTGTAAATAGAGTCGAGAGGAAAGCTTTCACGAGGACATTTTGAGAAGAGCCAAGAATCTTGGGAGATACTTGAGAGAAGTCATTTGTAGTGTAGTAAGAGAGTGCTTTTCTCTATTACAAATCAGTGGGGTTGTAAATGAATTAATGTACTCAATGAGCAACTTGTAAGACTCGATCATGTTTATTCAATCTAGTAAACAAACAAAACTTGAACTTTTTTTTAAAAACTGAAATCTTAAATGAACCAAATATGAACATAGTGGAAGTTGTTCACTGTGTTCGCAAACAAACTCATTTGTTGTTCAACAAATAACTTATTAAATACTCAATATTAAACTTGGCTAAAACTTATTTAGATGTAGATTTAACAATATTATATTAATATACCAATAATATTTTTAGATTAATTATTAACTATATATTTATTTTATTATTAATTATTAACTATTTGAAAATTAACATCATAGAATTCTGAAGTGAACATTACATTTTGTTCTGCTCTTTTATTATTCTTAATTTGACTGTATTTGATTTTTCTTAATTATTTCTACAATTGATGAAAAGTTTCATGTTATGAGTTACTTTGTAATACTAATTCATTTTGATTTTTTTGCTTGTGTTTCAATTTTTTTTCTATCTTATAATTAATTTTTATGAGAATACACTACAAAAATTATGATTATTAACCATGGTAAAAAATTGTCAGTGATAATGGATTAATAGAAGGTAATATATTTACCGACGGTTTTAGCTACTTTAAAACTGACGTAGAAAAAATGCTTAACGGTAATTAAATTACAGACGGATTTAGCAGCAGTCTGTATTAACCAGCTGACAAATGATGCAATATAACTGTATAACTGTCACTATAGATCCAAAAACATAACATACTTAACCACAGCTTTACCGTCAGTTATTCAACCGACATAAATATTCTTAAGAAAAGTGTTGTAGTTCTATGGAAAAGTGTCGTGGTTCTGTCAGTCAACTGTCGCTAAACAATCAGTTAACCGTGGAAATTTACTGATAGTTTTGTTTGTAGCAAAATGCAACACTTTGCGTTGACGACTTGTTCGATAAATCATCGGTAAATAGTCGACACATAAGTAAGGAGTCGTAAAATCGTTGGTAAGCTGTCGAAATCCTGTAGCATCAGAAAAAAAATTAAGGCCCTCTTTCAATGCTACAATATACTTGTGAAGCTGAGTATATTGTTGCAACTTCATGTGTCTGTCATGTAACTTGGCTTCGAAATTTATTGAATGAGTTAATATTGCCACAAGAAGAGCCAACAAAGATTTATGTCAATAACAAGTCAACTATTGCTTTGGGCATGAATCCCGTTTTTCATGATCAGAGTAAAAATATCGACGCACGCTATCAATTCATTAGAGACTGCATCATGAGAAAGGAAGTGCAAATAGAGAATGTGAAGGCTCATGATCAAGTAGTTGATATATTCACCGAGCCGCTCAAGTATGAAGATTTTATCACGATAAGAAGATTGGTCGGGATGACAAATCAAGTTTAAGAGGGAGTGTTGAAAATTAAACATGATTTAATTTAGTTTTTAACTGAGACATAATCTAGTATAGTCTTTAGAAAATTTTAGAGACTTACTTTGTGAAGAAAGATTTAGAGGATTTTAGAGATAAATTTTAAGAAAGTGATTTAGAGAATTCAAGAATATGTAATTAAACACTTTTGTAACGGAAAAAAAAAAGAATATTATTGACGGTCAATAGTAGCAATTGGATTGAAATGTGCTCGCATAGTCCTAATGGGTTATTACTAGTATAACTAAGTGTGGTTTGTTTGAGTTTTGTATCAAATAAAATCAAGAAGTGTAAGATTAAAATAAAAATGATTTTTTTCCAAGTGTTGCTCTTCTCTTTTTAGCATTCTTCTTTTTACAATTCTCTTATCTTCCAACAGAAAAAAATTATCAACTCGATATTAAAGTTAAGATTATATCATTCCAAAGTCTAGATCGAACGCGATAATCCTTAGAATATGTAGAGACCCCAAAGTTTATTGTTCAAAAGGACAGCTGTTCTTGGGACAAAATTGTACTATCTTGCACTCAAACTTAAAGGAAAGAAGATCTTTCTGCCATAACATAACAATACCACCTTATTGCCATTGCTTATTAGCTTCTCCGGCATCTAGACTCTTCAGTGGCTTTCTCCTATTTTGTGTAACCATTTTCCAAGGACCAACATTCTTTCAATTCATCTCATTGGTAGTGACATGAGAAGGAGTGCCATCCATCTCCTCATCAGGTTGCTTTTTTCCACCCGAGGGGTAAGCAACCACAGAGTGGAGGTTGAAAACCCATTCAATTCCTTCTAATTTTCTCTAGTAGTATTTCCCCTTCCTTCATATGGTTGTTGGTCGACAACCGATCCACACAAAGTCCCCAGATCACTTATAACAACCTTGGTCGCACCTTCCTCAATCTTGTTAGTTGTAATATTACCATGGAGCTTCATCAAATTCAGAGGCATAAGAGCTTTGTTGCATTGAGAAATTTCGTGGCCAACCTTACCACAATTGAAACATCAGTAAGAGAGCCCTTTATATTCAAAACGCTAAATGAATTTGCCTTTGTACTTGCTACCAATTTCTTTGAGGGATCTACCAATACACAAACACGAGCACAAGTATTCGGACCCCAATAGTTGGTTCGAGCATCAATCCACATCACTTGCCCGACTATACCGGCAATTTGGACAATATTGTCATTGTCACAATATAAAATAGGTAAGAATTCAGTAGAGCTTCTATAGTCATACGCATTCCACCAAAGCATGAAACTACTATATATATTCATCACTAACTGACAATAAATGAGCAAGCTAGAACGAAATAACTTGTAGTTGACCGACTTTATTGCATTCATAAAGATTAATGTTAATTCTGATTTACTACTACTTCCAACCAAATGAATGAAAGACCAAGTTTCATTATATTTCAAAACAAAGAGTCATTTACATACATACCACCAAATTCTTATATATTTATAGATCTTGCACAAAAACGTTCATTTTTAAATCAATAAAACTTATATTTTTAAGATCACATAAAAAATCTCGCCAACATTATATTTTTAAAAGGGAGACACCACTATATTATAAATGGAAATATCAAATTTTGATATATATAACAAAAAATAAATTGTGATATATATATATATATATATATATATATTTATATATAGTTTTAAAAAAAATAAAAAAAAAGAAGAACTTGGAGGCTATCTAACTGATGAAACACTCCATGAACTTTGGCAATCAGCCACCATGCCAATCTAAAAGGCGATGCATTTGCCATGGGTGGTGTGGGAGGGAGAGAATAATCACAATGTGAAGCTTTCATGCTTATTAGAACTGTCAATACAAGCTGATATATCATTTAAGGAAGCTTTTATTCTAGTGAGTTCGATTTAGGCTGATCCAACTCCAAGGACGATAGAACATAGATATTGGTTTCATCATGCTCCTCATCAAGATCAAGAAACTGTAAAATACAAGAGCAAGGTTTAAATATAATCATACCAAAATTTTAAAAAAAAATGGATAAAAATTTAATATAAATAAAGAATTTCAAAACTCAAAGACTGACGTACTGAAACTTGGTATTCTTTTTTAAGGGAGTGAGGCATGACATGAAGCAGAACTATTTGTAGACTTTATAATGGACGAAATACTTCTACTAGAAGTGAAAGCATCATTCATGTTGTTAGTTGCAATTGCACCTTCCATAGCACTTATTGTAAATTGGATATTATCAATAGCTTGTTTCTTCTTTTTCACGTAATTTCTTATGAATTTTAAGTGGATGGCATAACAATGATTCATCATCTTCTAGAAAAGAACGATCTCGTTTCAAGACCTGCCCAGCCATAAGAAATGTCGATTCATTAATACAAAGTATAATTGGGGGTGATGCAAATATTTACCAAACTAATTAGGGAAAAAATAGCAAAATTTATTGTGTATTGATTGTGTTAGTACAATATGTCATAAGTAAGGTTGGCAAACGATATCACAAAGCTTTAAAGAGTATTTGAACTTAAAAAGAACCTAATAACATATTTACAAATATTTTTTTTTGCTAATTTTGTGCTCATATTATTCATAATGTTAAGTTTGAATAACATGTGCTTTAATATGGCCTAACTTTTAATTTTATAATTGAAACAATGTTGGTACATATATTATTAAACTCTCATATACAAAAAAAGGGGCAATCATTTACATAATAATATACAATATGTTTAAACATTTCGGGTATTTCAAGTCATATATAAATACACCTATATATACAAATACAAATATATGAGTACATCATTTTTCATTGATTTATTAATTCTTAAGTTGAAAAATGTGAAAGAGAGTCATTTGAATTATCTTGATAAGTTATGTAATGCGCCAAACACAATGACAATTTGTATATTTTATCATAAATCTATAAAAAAATATATGACCATAAAATAAAATGAGTTTTGATAAATTTCTATATAACTAGGAGCACACAACTATATATTTAAAATGAATAATTACCTTCTTCGGCTTATTTTCTACTTCAGATTTATGTATCTTTGAAGATTTTTGCTCTAATAAGTTTGATTTAGGCAGATCCAAATCCATGGACAATTGAACATAAATTTTTGTTTCATCATTCTCCTCATCTAAATAAAAAAACTCTAAAATACAAGTTCAAAGATTAAATATAATCATACCAAAATAAAAAAAAATAAAAAAAAATTAACATAAATAAAGAATTTCAAACCTCAGGGGCTCGCATAAGAAAACTTGGTTCTCTTTGTGAATGGAGTGCAACATGACTTAAAATGGTATCATTTTAAGATTATATAATAGATCTTCTGCTTCTACTTGGAGAGGAAGCATCATTCATGCCTTTTGTTGCAATTACATCTTCTGAGATAGCTGCTCTGAATGGGGCATTTTTCACAACCATTTCATTTTGGCCAATTTCTTTGTCTTGGACATTAAACTTTAAAATACAATATCAAAATTTAAATATGGTCAAACTAAAATAAAGATGATGAAAATTTTGCATGTTCATTATTACTGATTCATGTGACTTGAGATGAATGGGCTGTTGCTGTAGCGAAGAGTGCATATATGCTATTAATAGCATGACCAACCAAAGAAGGGAAGATTTATTTAATTACCACCCCGTTTTCTTACATTTACAAATCTAGCAATTAATCTTCAATTTTGCGTACCTACCAGTCAAACTAATAGGCTTTCATGGCTAGTCATATCCCATTTACATATTTACCACCTAAGTGCTAATATCTACATGCACGCCGCATATCTCCATTATTTATGTGCGCGACACTTAATTTCCATCTATCCACATGTTCAAGAACAAAATTTTAATAAGTTACACATGTATCACTTTCTTCCACGTATTTACACTCCTAGCACCTAGGCTTGTTTCAAGGAGATATTTACATACATGAATAATGTGTATTTCATCTTGTTAAACTTAAGAGTAGTGATATTTTGATGCGATATGAATGGTTTGGGTGGCATAAAAGTAAATATTAAAGCCTAGATGTGAGATATGTAAGTATATAAAGAGTTGGAAGTATGTACGTAAGTGTGTGAGTGTATGTTAATTTTCTTGACAATTTTGGTTCATAAAATCTGAAATTTGTGACTCGTTGTGTGGAAACCTGAAGCTCTTTTTCATAGGCATCAAAACATATAAATCTGATTCGAGAAGAGGTAAATGGGTGTTCTTGCTTCTTGATTCTAGTCGTTTATGATTGAGATATGATTGAAATGCTATTATAACCATCCAAAATTTGCAAGAATTGCTAAAGGATTATGATGCGATGTACACATATGTTTAGAATTCGTTTAACATAGCATATCTTCTCCTAAACTTTGTTAAATACATGGTAAAGTTAGTGGTTGTTCGAGGTTATGATTTCATTTCTTCTCTCGGTGAGATTTATTATTATGATATGCTCTTAATTATTTCAGCATTTAGAAAGTTTGATATGCAACTTACAATTCTCATGTATCTACATACCCAATAACCATATTTCATAATCCTTTACAAGCACATCACCCAGGCATTGAAATTTTGTTGGTGATATCCAGTTGTGGTATGAAAAATTCGAATAATGGTAATGTCAAATGCAAGGTTAGTCATCATGTGGGTATATAGAAATTGAAATTGGGAATTTTCAAGAAGGATGGTACAATTTGGTTATTCACTAATTATTGCCACTTTTACTTCTTTTATTAAAGGGGTTTGTGAGATTTAAATGCTTGGCTCAATATTTAGGAAATTTTCTCTAGTGTTCAGAGTACTTATGTATAGATGCTTGTGGCAGGTGATTGATATATTTTATAGATTAAAGGTTAAGAATTCTCACGTATTCATATGTTGGATACCGGGTTTTGGAAGGTATACTTGCACATCGTATGGTTCTTACGTGCTTGCATATCGTTAATTTCTTTACCTATATACCATTTTACTCGTACACCTAAAACTATATTGGTAACCTTTGTGATATGCTATGGGGAATTTAGATGCCATAAATATGAAATATAGGTGCTAGATACGTAGATACACGAAGAATTGGATGGCATGTGTGAATGTGTGTATTGAGCACCTTACCCACCTTGTTTTATTAAAATATGAAAATTTGTGTATATATATGGATTGATTCATTTATGCTTTGCCTATTTCTCAACTTATTTTTTAATTATAGATAACCAAAGCCAAGTTTCTGTTAGTTGTTCAGATTTGACATGAAAGGTTGAAGCCTCTCACATTTTTTTTTTATCTTGCAAATATCTTGATTAAAACTTCTGAATCTGAATGTGAATTGATTTAGAAGATGCAATCAGGTTGACTTAGGTGAATTTAATTCGTTTCTAAAGATTCAACATGTCCTCATTGGTAAGATTTAAATCCATTTCTATTGCTGTTGAGTTTACTTGGTATGAATGGATTGTGCTTCATCATTTTGGAACCATGAGACATGTTTCTTGGTAAATGTGAGATATCTTCTTGCATGGTGAAGTACTGGTGAATTGTGGAAATGTGAAGGGTTCTTCTTGAATGCTAACAAGAATGTATTAAGTTTGTCTTACCGTGAATCAATTGAGTCTATTGAGTATCACAAGCTTCATGATTTGCATATGGGTAAACTTACAAGCATATGTGCAAATATGTGTTGGTTCATTAACTATCAAAAAGAAGATGAATTCAAGTGTAGTAGTTAATTAGAATATATAATGTTAGGCTTTTGTTTGATTCTTGTCAAATACAAGTAATTTAGCATTTTATTTTCTTGCAAAGCAAAGTAATAATAATAATAAATTTCTTTGCTTAAATTGTATAAATTCTCATGCTGATGTTAAAGTTGAATGTCACTGTTATGCTGTTAGCTTTCTTCCAGATAGCTTGATTGTTGGGGTTTTCTTATATCAAGTTTAATTACGATTTTCTTATTTGTTTTAGTTATTTCTCCTCATTGAAGAGGGAAAGGGCGTTGATTCGTATAGCTACTAACTTATTTACGTGTGCTCCTAATTAATTAGATAGGAAGACTTGCTTCTTTTATATAAATACAGTTACATATGTCATATGGATATGCAAATAATATAATTCATACCATACCGGCAATATGAAGAATTTTGTCATTGTCACAATATATAATAGGTAGGAATTTAGTAGAGTTAGATGTGTGTAAATACATAAAAAATACACAATGTGAAGCTTTCATGCTTATTAGAACTGTCAGTACAAGCTGATCTATCATTTAATGAAGTTTTTGTTCGGGTGAGTTTCATTTAGGCTGATCCAAATCCATGGACGACTGAACATAAATATTAGTTTCATCATTCTCCTCATCAATATCCAGAAACTGTAAAATACAAAAGCAAAGTTTAAATATAATCATACCAAAATAATAAAAAAAAAGATAAAAATTTAGCATAAATAAAGAATTTCAAACCTCTGGGGTTGACATATAAAAACTTCGTTTTCTTTGTGAAGGGACTGTTGCATGACATGACGCAGATGCATTTGTAGACTCTATAATGGGCAAACTACTTCTACTAGAAGTGAAAGCATCATTAATGTCGTTAGTTGCAATTGCACCTTCCATAGGAGCTGTTGTAAATGAGATATTATCAACAACTTGTTTTTTCTTTTCACCTAATTTCTTATGAATTTTAAGTGGAGGACATAACAATGATTCTTCATCATCTAGAAAAGAACTATCTCGCTTCAAGGCCTGCTCAACCATAAGAAATGTCGATACATTAGTGCAAAGTATAATTGGGCATAAGGCAAATATTTACCAAACAAATTAGGAAAAGCCTAGTGAAATTTATTGCGTACTCATTTTGTTATACAATATTAAAAAACATTTGAAGTAAAAAAGGACTCAATCACATCTTATCGACATATTTACAAATTTTTTACAGCTAGTCATGCACTCATATTTTCCATAATGTTAAGTTAGAATAACATGTGCTTTAATATGTCCTAATTTTTAATTTAAAAATGGGAACAATGTTGGTACATATGTAATTAAACTCTCATTTACAAAAAAAAGGACAATTATTTATATAATAATACGTAACAATATGTTTAAGCGTTTTGGTTATTTTAAGATACATAGAAATACTCCTATAAATACAAATGCAAATATATGAGTAAATCATTTTTCATTGATTTATTAATGCCTAAGTTGGAAAATGTGAGAGAGTAATTTGAATTATCTTGTTAAGTCACGTAATGCGCCAAGCACAATGACAAACTGTATATTTTATCGTGAATATATAAAAAAATATATGACCATATAACAAATGAGTTTTGATAAGTTCCTATATAACTAGGAGCACAAAACTATATTTTTAAATTAAATAAATACCTTCTTTTGTTTATTTTCTACTTCAGAAGATTGTTGCTCTAGTAAGTTTGTTTTAGGTTGATCCAAGTCCATGAACGACTGAGCATTAGTATTGGTTTCATCATTCTCCTCATCAAGATCATGAAACTATAAAATACAAGAGCAAAGTTTAAATATAATCATACCAAAATAAATTAAAAAAAAAAGTAACCTAAATAAAGAATTTCAAACCTCAGGGGTTGAAGGAAGTGTAACAAAACTTGAAATAGTAGCATTTGTAGATGATATAAAAGATCTTCTACTTATACTCAGAGAGGAAGCATCATTCATGTCATTTGTTGCAATTACATTTTCTGATATAGTTGTTGTGAATGGGGCATTCTCCACAACCATTTCGTCTTGGTCGATTTCTTCGTCTTGGTCAATAAACTTCAAAATACAAATATATGAGTACATCATTTTTCATTAATTTATTAATGCTTAAGTTGGAAAATGAGTGTCATTTGAATTATCTTAATAAGTCATGTCATGGGTCAAGCACGATGACAAACTGTATACTTTATCGTAAATATATAAAAAATATCTAACCATACAATAAAATGAGTATTTATAAGTTTCTATATAACTTGGAGCACAAAATTATATTTTTAAAATAAATAATTACCTTCGCCTTATTTTCTTCTTCAGGTTCATGTATATTTAAAGATTTTTGCTCTAGTAAGTTCGATTTAGGCTGATCTAAATCCATGGATGACTGAACATAACTAATTTTTTCATCATTCTCCTCATCAAGATAAAAAAATTGTAAAATACAAGGCCAAAGTTTAAATAAAAAATATAATCATAACAAAAAAAAAAAAAAACATAAATAAAGAATTTCAAACCGAAGGGGCTGAAGGGGTGCAACATGACTAGAAATGATAGCATTTGTAGATGATATAATAGATCCTCTACTTCTACTTAGAGAGGAAGCATCATTCAAGCCATTTGTTGCAATTACATCTTCTGATATAGCTGTTTTGAATTGGGCATTCTCCACAACCATTTCATCTTGGTCAATTTCTTCGTCTTCGCCAATAAACTTTGAAATACAATATCACAATTTAAATATGGAAATGCTAAAATAAAAATGATGAAAATTTTGCAAGAAAACATAAAAAATAAAAAAAATATATCAAACCTCAACAACAGATTTTTTTTGTAAAGGGAGTGTGGCGTGACATGAAGCGGTAGTATTTGTGGACTTTATAATGGGCGAAATACTTCTACTAGATGTGAAAGCATTATCCATGTCGTTAGTTGCAATTGCACTTTCCATAGGGTTTGTTGTAAATGGGATATTTTCAACAACTTGTTTTTTCTTTTCACCTAAGTTCTTGTGAATTTTACGTGGACGATGACATAACAATGATTCATCATCATCTAGAAAAGTATGATCTCGTTTCAATACCTGCCCAACTATTAGAAATATAAATCCATTAATACAAAGTATAATTAGGGGTGAGGCAAATATTTACCAAACAAATTAGGAAAAAAAATAGCAAAATTTATTGTGTACTCATTGTGTTAGTACCAAGGTAGGAAAATGATATCACAAAGCTTTATAAAATATTTGAACTTAAAGGGACCTAATCACATCTTATACACATTTACAATTTTTTTATAGCTAATCATGCACTCATATTATCTATAATGTTAAGCTAGAATAACATGTGTTTTAATATGACCTAATTTTTAATTTAAAGATGGGAACAATGTTGGTACATACATAATTAAACTGTAAAAAAGAAGGGCAATCATTTACATAATAATATGCGACAGTATGTTTAAACGTTATTTGTTACATAATAATATGCGACAATATGTACTCATTGGGTATTTTAAGATACCTAGAAATACACCTATAAATACCAATACAAATATATGAGTACATCTTTTTTCATTGATGTATTAATGCTTAAGTTAGAAATGTGAAAGAGTCATTTAAATTTTCTTCATAAGTCATATAATACGCCAAGCACGATGACAAGTTGTACACTTTCTCATAAATATATAAAAAAATATATGACCATACAGAAAAATGAGTTCTGATAAAATTTTATATAACTTGGAGTACAAAATTATATATTAAAAATAAATAATTACCTTATTCGGTTTATTTTCTACTTCATATTTATGTATATTTGAAGATTTTTGCTCTAGTAAGTTCAATTTAGGCTGATCCAAATCGAAGAACAACTGAGCATAAATATTTGTTTCATCATTCTCCTCATCAAGATCAAGAAACTGTAAAACACAAGAGCAAAGTTTAAATTTAATCATTGCAAAATAAAAGAAAAGAAAATTTTAAAATAAATAAAGAATTTCAAACCTCAGGGGCTGACATAAGAAAACTTGATTTTCTTTGTGAAGGGAGTGCAACATGACTTGAAATTGAAGTATTTGTAGATGATAGAGAGGAGACATCATTCATGTCAATTGTTGTAATTACATTTTCTGATATGGTTGTTGTGATTGGGACATTCTTCACAATCATTTCATCCTGATCGATTTCTTCATCTTGTTCAATAAACTTTAAAATATAATATCACAATTTAAATATGGTAATAATAAAATAAAGATGATGAAAATTTTGCAAAAAAAAAAAAAAAAAAACCTAACCTCAACAACAGAATTTCTTTGTAAAGGAAGTGTGACGTGACATGAAGTAGTAGTATTTGTGGACTTTATAATGGGCGAACTACTTTTACAAGAAGTGCAAGCATCATTCCTGCCGTTAGTTGCAATTGCACCTTCCATATCATTTGTTGTAAATGGGATGTTGTCAACAAATTGTTTTTCCTTTTCACCTAATTTCTTATGAATTTTATGTGGACGACATAACAAAGTTTCATCATCATCTAGAAAAGTATGATCCCGTTTCAAGACCTGCTAAATCATAAAAAATGTAGATTCATTAATACAAAGTATAATTATGGGTGAGGCAAATATTTACCAAACAAATTGGGAAAAAAAAAGCATATTTTATTGTTTACTAATTGTGTTAGTACAATATGTCATAAGCAAGATTGGAAATTGATATCACAAAGCTTTATAGAACAATTTAATTTAAAGGGACGTAATATCATCTTATCCACATATTTACAAATATTTATATAACTAATCATGCACTCATATTATCCATAATGTTAAGTTAGAATAACATGTGCTTTAATATGGCCTAATTTTTAATTTAACAATGGGAACAATGTTGGAAAAAGGGCAATAATTTACGTTATAGTATGTGACACTTTGCTTAAACATTTTAGGTATTTTAAGATACATAAAAATGCACCTATAAATACAAATGCAAGCATATGAGTACATGACTTTTCATCGATTTATTAATGCTTATGTTGGAAAATGTGAAAGAGAGTCATTTGAATTATCTTGAAAAGTCATGTAATGTGCCAAGCACAATGACATGATGTATACTTTATCATAAATATATAAAAAGTATATGACCATACAAAAAAAGAGTTTTGATAAATTTCTATATAACTTGGAGAACAAAACTAAATTTCTAAAATAGATAATTACCTTCTTCGGCACTCCAGAATTATGTATCTTTGAAGATTGTGATTTGATCATCTTCAGCAGATGAATAACCTTAGCCCTGTTAGAAAATAAAAATTCAACAAGTTATTTTCATAAAAAATTCATTAATATGACTAAAAATAAGATTTTATGAAAATACTTCAAATCAATGTAAGGTCATATTGTTCTAAAATAGATTATCATCAATTAGTTAAGATCTTTGGTATAACATGCAACAATAGCAAGAAAATTAAAAACAAAATTACCAAGGTTATTGAATATTTTATATAAGGAATAGAATATAAAATTTAAAGAAATTTAAAAGGCAATGGATGCACCTAATTTTAATAGAAATTAGAAAAAATGTCAAATAAGTCAATAGAGAGGAATAAAATTCTCATCTAAATCTTGTATATAACCAATCAGAAAGTGTCATGGTACATGAGAACAACAATTGAAGAAAATTTAAAAACAAAACTTTCCTTTCATTCCTTCTTTGTATAATCTGTTTTTCAATATCAGATATTCCAATATCTTTTGATGTACTTAAATTGTTAGCCTCTACCAATCTTTGTTCCTGAGATTTAAGCCAACATTTGAGCATTTTAGAGATAAGCAAATAATTATTGTAAAATGTACAATTCTTTCATATGAAAAACATAAAAAAACTAAAATTAATAAATAACAAATTTATAAACTTTACACAATTTATTATTTATTACAAAAATGATTGAAGATATTCAACTTATTAACAGTACTTACAACTGAATTTACCGTAGGTGCATCAAGCTTAACAAAATTTTTTTCCCTTGAGCCTACAATAACGTGATAAGAACAATAAGATGTCAGTATCATCTAAGAGGAAGTGCTAATAAATTTATATTTTTTATTTTGCAACCATCAAAAAATAACAAATAACAAGAAAATCTAAAGTAGAACAAGATCATGAGCTCAAATAAAATCTTTCAAATTAGCACTGCCACCATCACCATCAAGCGTAATTAAGGTTTGCAAAGATGCAATAGTTGTGGTAATTATTTAATTTATCAACATTTAGTTAGCTCAACAAATATACAACTATAAAATGATAATAAAATAAATTGTTGAAACAAAAATTTAGCATAGTATAATAATAAGTGCATTGACCATCAAACCCTAAGTTCTTAGCCTTAAATTCATTTGTTTAAAGAAAGACAATGAATAAACAAATTTACTCTAGATATTTTGAAACATTATTTTTCTATGAATCAGCAAATCGTTCATCTAGTCATCAATGAATGTTTCTTTCCATAATAAAAAAGGAGCAAATTAGTTCATATATTACTTAAGATGTGTTTACTTTAACTGCAAAGCTTTCTTTATAATGTATTCTCTCAAGTTACCAAAAAATTAAAGTTAAGAGACCAAAGAAAACTGTGGAAGGGATAAGAAAAAGCAAGATATGAGAAGTTAAGGGATCAAATTAGATTGTAATATACATTAGAGGTAAGAATAAATACACCTTAAATAACCTTGGAATGAGTTTGGTTATGCTCTCCTTTTTATAGCCATCCAAATTGAATCATCTAGAAAAAAAGTGATAACTCGTGAAATCATTTAAGAGAAAATTATGGTCATTTGAGATCATTTTATTTATTTATTATTTTATTATTTTAATTTTGATTTAAATTGAGACATGTTTGATTAAGGTAACTCTTTTTAAAAGCACATAATAGTTTTTTAGGTGTTTTGAGTATTTTCAAAAATAAGTTGATCTATTTTTAGAAAAAAAAAATAATTAAATTATGCTAGTTAAATATATTATAGAAATAAAACAATAAAGAAAATGAAAAAAAGGAAACAAAACTAATGTCAGATGAGCTCTTAGCTTCCAAACAACTTAAAGAAACATTAGACTAGACAATGAGCTTAAAGTTGAATAAAAAAATAGATAAAGTAAAAATCTAATTTGAATTGACAATACAAATCATGAACGCAAATCAATATGTCATAAATAATGCAACGCATTATTAAGATTCTAAAATGGATGGATTATGTTTTTTTTTTTTATTGAGTTGATTAGTTATGGCTTTCAATTTGTTGTGCACTTGCCTCAGAATTTGGCTTTTTTATTTTAAGAAATATCAAGTCATTAAGAAATTGCTAAGGAAATAGTTGTTGTTATATGTAAATTTCTTATATATTTCTCTCCATTTCACTATCATATTTGAGTAGTTAATAGTTGTTTATTGTTACAATATATAATTACAAATATTAGAAGAGGATTGAAAAGAATAAACATTACACTTGTTATTTAGTAGGCATATACATGCAAAGAAAACTGAAGAAAAAAAGTAGTTGTTAATTATATTACTTTATTCATTTGATCGGTTGTAATTATATATCATCTTTAGTCAAAAATTTAGAAATCGACTAATTAATAAATTTGTACTAAATAGCTTCTATAATATTATATATATTGTTTCTTTTTACCTTTTGATTCATGTTGCCTAATGATATAAATCACACATGCTTCTAATGACTTTATTATGATTAAGAACTAATTGGCTCTTGTGTTTGTCCTTAGGTGTCTATTTTGTTGTCACTCATGAATATTGATAGTTAACTTCTTGCTTCTCTTGACATGTATATGCTTGTTATGTTATATCTATCTATTAGGCATGTATCAAATATCTATAATAATAATAAAATACATTCACAGCTCCAGCAAAAATAGATTAATACACACTTAAATTAGTTTACTTATAAGAATGTGGTCATTACTAACACCTAAAAGTGTACAAATCACGATTTTCAACCATTTTGTTAGTATAAAATATTGCACTATTTCCTCAGAAGACTTGTTGCGCCAGTGAAAACGATTTGAGGGAAAGAAACAAACTAGCGGTCATTCATAACATTCCAAATAAAGTCATACAAAGGCTCATTTTCGTAACAAGAAAAAAATAATTATTTTTTAAATACTGAAAATTTTGCATAATTTAATCTTTCAGAGTAACATTGTAACAATCCTAGAAACTTGGTTGAATCTTGAACATGCATATACATGCCACAACATGCATGAAGTAGCAACTCAGATTCATCCCTGATCGCATAAAGTAGGCAAACGAACCTATTATCCAACACATGATACCATGAAGATGAATTTTGCAGTACTAATGTTTACTTTTTAATATATATATATATATAATATATATATATATTATAGGGTTTCTGGCTGGAGCAACCACATCTCCGACAAAAAAGCCATCGACCTGACGAAGCAGAGCCCTTCCTTGGTTCTCTCTCAGGCAAGCTTTTTGCGGAGATAGGAGTCGAGCTTACAGGCAATAAATAGATTTATAATTTTTTTTATTTAAAAAATAAAATTATAATTTTACTGTTGTTGTTTGAAATGACAACAATTATTTCTTTAAGGTTTTGTAAATGCTATTTAGTTTAATTAATTTGGTAACTAGTCAAATTCTAAATTTTTTTCTCAGCATTTAGGGTTAATCTCTATAAACGCCAATAAAAATTCATGAGAAATAATTGTTTCTTTTTTAGCTTTTGATTCATTTGGTTGCTAATCATATAAATCATAAATGAATCACTAGAAAAAACAAAATCCTATTTTTTAAAGAAAACTTTGAAACACCACGACAATCCAACCAGAGGCATCGGGATGCTCAGTGAGCCGCTTACGACATACAGACGAGAAGAATTTGGAGGCTATCATGGTAATCAAACTCGACACTGACTCCACGAACTTCGAAAGCCGGCCATCAGTATCACTCTCATTCACACTTTTGGTATCACGGAGGCCGTGTGCCGCCGTCGGTGGCCGGTCATATGGCGTTCTCGACGCGCTCCTAAATGGCCACCGCTTGATCCATGTCAGAATCCCTTTCATATTCGCCCGGCCATGTCATTAGACGTACAATAAATAGAAAAGACTTCTAGGCAGGAGGAGAGCAACAGGAGTTTCAGCTCTCAAGAGATTGCTATACCTGCCAACTTGAGATAAAGGAGGCTGGATATCTCCAGTATTGGTTTTATAGCATTAGATATATATGTAGATTAGCACGTAATCAGTTACAAAAAATTCGGATTATACGCAGGTTACCGATTCTATTGGTCAGAAATTGTTAGTGGATAATGGATCTTTTGCCAAATGTCCCGCTGAATTTGCATTTAAAAAAAAAATCAAATTTTATATTCATCTTTTCTAGTTATTTATAAAATAAATATTGCATCTTTTCAATACAAGGAAACATAGAAAAAAATTACATATGCCACTTTGTGTGGAGTGGATTTTCCACACGTTGTAAGCACGGAGCATCGCGTGGACAACGGCTGCGATACAGCTAATCGCAAATGCTGTTTTTTTTATGGGAGAATCATAATTGTTGTTTCGTACGGTGTTCTCCGTGCGGACAAACGCATGAAAGAAATTTTTCTGTGTGTGAGAGTTGTTTTCTTTTAAATGACTAATAAAAAATATGTTAAGCTATGTTTGAATAAACTAAAAAATAATAATTCAATCAATTTTCTTAAAAGGGGGGTGTTCAAACCCGGTACCTTGATATCCTTCATTTTGTTTCAAACCAAACTGTTGCGCATTCGAGCACAATTTCATTATTTAATATTTATTTTAAAAAAGATTGAATTAGTTTTTTTTTATCTGTGTGCAAGTAATGCAATAATGTTAAATTTGTGTCTTGTTGATACTAATCCCTCTTGATTCAAGTATTTTTCATATGGTATTGGATTGAGCTCATATTAGATCAAGTTGGATTATTTAAGGTTACATATTATTGAACCCATCTTTGTACTTGAATTACAACAAAGTAATAGAGTAGCAGGAAGGAGAGAGAATAAGGGAAGAGAACAGAGCTGGTTGAGGAAGATTAGAGGGAATTCATAAGAATAAAATTTAGTTGAAAGATGATGCTCATCAATCATATATTTGACCACTAGACCCAACATTGAGAATGAATAAATAATATTGGCTCTACCTCCCGAACATGGCTAATAAACTAACTTAAACAAAAAATAGGTTTTAGTAACATCGACCCATCCACAATCGACCCAACCGGGAATAAGGAATGAAAAAGACCTTTCCTCTTATTGTCCTGAAAGCGATTGTGTGACTCATTGAAGCATAATACTTAAATAATCCCAACCCAAAGAATGCACACATTAACTAGAGTTGTAGTTCTTTACAAGGATAACATTCTCCTCTATTTAATGAGAAGAGGTCTTTTAGTTTTGCTTACCCACCTCAGCCGAAAGGACTAAACTGAAAAAGATTAGTATAAATCTTCCTCCTGAAATAGTTTTGAAGATTGAATCCAAGTGATAGATGGAACATTTGTTGCAATGCAAGATCATTTTACCTCTTTTCTATCAGATTGATTGTGCCCTAGTGAAATCTCTCTTGCTCATGCAAGCAAATTGCTAAAGAACATCTCACTAAAAGAATGTAGTAATACATGTGAGGGAATTTAAGTGGGAGAAACACGAAGAGTCAATAAAGACAAATTTTATTTCTTTAATTAACTTTAAAAGCACATGAAATGCTTCCATGACTTTACAAAGAACATGAAATGTTAATAAAAGAAAATAAATGAGCATAAAGCTCACCCATAGTATTCTGTCGAGTGTCTCGCGTTGATTGGAGGCATTGGATGACTGCCATCCATATCAACCAACATGTAGGCTCCACTTTATTAAACCCTCTCATTGATGAATGATCCATCGTACGTCGGCTCAAATTTGTCAATTATGCACCGGTTGGATAAAATAGAGAACCTCATAACAAGCACAAGCTCTCCAATAACAAATATTTGCGATCTCACCAACCTATCATGAGCTCTAATCATGTGAGCTTGGTATAGTTTTAGACTACTGTACATTATATTCTAAGCTTGTCCAAATTATCCATCTCCTCCAAGAAGAGGCGAGTATTCTTTATAGTATCCAACTTATGGCTTAGAACCACACATAATAATGGTAATTCAATTTCTAAAGGAAGGGATGCCTGAAACCCAAAGTTCATTGCATATGAAATTAAAGATGGGATAAATTTAAATCTATTTCTAAAAACTTAAAACTAAAAAAATACATCAATGCGTATGTTTGATTAAAAGAAAAATCATGATGTAACTGACTTATAAATTATTACACTATTCATGTCCTAACAAATTGACTAGATGAAAAAAAAAAATATTTCTATTTAATTTATTTTATATTAGTTAATCATGTTGATTCAAGTTCCCTCATATTACTTTGAATTTCAAACTTATTCAATGGTGCATGCTTCTCTTTTCTTTTTGGGTTTCACCACTTATTCCTTTCAAAGCTCCACTCTTGATTGTTGAGTTTTTTCCTTTTACTTAAATTCAAGTACAATAATGGAAAGAAAATAAATAAAAATGCAATGTATGTGGAGAAGTTGATAGAGAGTCTTCTCTCCAACTATGAGATCCAGGTTTGAAGCAAATTCTAATCAGTAGTTTCTAACTTAATTGCTATTATTACTCAATTTAAGAAAGAAAAAAGAAAAAAATAAAATGATACATAAAATAAATGTCTAATAGTAGTATTTTTATTATTTAAAATTTTAAAATGGTATGCTTATAAATTAAAGGCTCTTAAGTTTACGATAGATAAACTAGATGTTTAAAGTATTATGTGTGTGTGTGTCTATATATATATATATATATATCTATCTATCTATGTGTGTATTTATATATCCTAATAAATTTAAAAATAATTAAGAAAATAGAAATTCATTTGGAATAATTTTAAGATAAAAATTTTTAGAAATTATAATCAAGAAAATAGATTTTTTTATATTATTTTGTGCAATATATGTTTTACCAATTTTAAAAAAGCAGATGATAATATCTTGTGGGACTATTACACTTTGATAATTGTAAATAAATAAAAATCTTATTTTTCATTAAATAAAATTCAAAAAATAAAAAAGGAAAATGAGAAAAGAGTTATAATTAAATAATTTCTCCACGACAACAACACTCCAAGAACCCCATTGGCATGCCCGAGCCGCTCCGCACATGCCTCTCCCTATTTGAAATGGATGGAGTGCCCAAGCCGTTATCCTCCTCACAACGGCTCTCTCCCATTCTCTCGATGCACTGGTAGCCAACCCTCTCACGCGGCCGCACAAGCCCGTCTTGTTTGTTTGATCGACATTTTCGCTGGTTTGCTCGACACTTTTGTTTATTCGACGGATCGGTTTTCTTTCTTGTTTGCTCGATATTTTGCTTGATGTTCTTGCTTGTTTGCTTTTTTTTTTTTTCTATTTCCTTCCCTTGCTCGTTTTCTTTGCTTTCATCCTTCTTCAGTATTTGTTGGTGACACATACAGCTACTTTGCCGTAATGGCCATGGCTGTACTTGGTATACTTGGTCATTTCAGGCCTGAATCATTGGACATCGTGGTTGGAATTGCCTATTTGACCATTGCTATTTCGTTTCAGCATTTAAACTTTACAACAGACTCAAACTGGTTTGTTGACTACAATGTAGCACTAGTATGCATCTGCTTTATGACTTCGCTTGGTTTTATTGATGGTATTCTTAATGTTCCCAGAAGATTGATAAAATCAAAATTTGAAGCAAAGTTTAAGTGTACATAGGAATATGGTCATATATATGTGAATGCCTCGGTGATGTTCTCAGTAGAGAATGACTAGCTTTCTAATATCTATTTTGGCTTTGTTCCCTTGCATGTTCATTATTACTGATTCATGTGACTTGAGATGAATGGGCTGTTGCTGTAGCGAAGAGTGCATATATGCTATTAATAGCATGACCAACCAAAGAAGCGAAGATTTATTTAATTACCACCCCGTTTTCTTACATTTACAAATCTAGCAGTTAATCTTCAATTTTACATACCTACCAGTCAAACTAATAGAATTTCTTTGCCCATTTACAAATTTACCACCTAAGTGCTAATATCTACGTGCATGCCGCATATCTCCACTGCGCGACACTTAATTTCCATCTATCCACATGTTCAAGAACCAAATTTTAATATGTTACACATGTATCACTTTCTTCCACGTATTTACACTCCTAGCACCTAGGCTTGTTTCAAGGAGATATTTACATGCATGACACTTTGACGCTCTAAACATATACATGAATAATGATACATGAATAATTACATACATGAATAATGTGTATTTCATCTTGTTAAACTTAAGAGTAGTGATATTTTGATGCGATATGAATGGTTTGGGTGGCATAAAAGTAAATATTAAAGCCTAGATGTGAGATATGTAAGTATATAAAGAGTTGGAAGTATGTACGTAAGTGTGTGAGTGTATGTTAATTTTCTTGACAATTTTGGTTCATAAAATCTGAAATTTGTGACTCGTTGTGTGGAAACCTGAAGCTCTTTTTCATAGGGATCAAAACATATAAATCTGATTCGAGAAGAGGTAAATGGGTGTTCTTGCTTCTTGATTCTAGTCGTTTATGATTGAAATGCTATTATAACCGTTTTATAATCATCCGAAATTTGCAAGAATTGCTAAGGGATTATGATGCGATGTACACACATGTTTAGAATTCATTTAACATAACATATCTTCTTCTAAACTTTGTTAAATGCTTTGTAAAGTTAGCAGTTGGTCAAGGTTATGATTTCATTTCTTCTCTCAATGAGATTTATTATTATGATATGCTCTTAATTATTTCAACATTTTGAAAGTTTGATATGCGACATACAATTCTCATGTATCTACATACTCAACAACCATATTTCATAATCCTTTACAAGCACATCACCTAGGCATAGAAATTTTGTTGGTGATATCGAGTTGTGGTATGAAAAATTCAAAAAATGGTAATGTGAAATGCAAGGTTAGTCATCATGTGGGTATATAGAAATTAAAATTTGGAAATGTTCAAGAAGGATGGTACAAGTTGGTTATTCATTGATTATTGCCACTAGAGAAAATTTCCTAAATATTGAGCCAAGCATTTAAATCTCACAAACCCATTTAATAAGAGAAGTAAAAGTGGCGGTTATTCATTGACTATTGCCACTTTTACTTCTTTTATTAAATGGGTTTGTGAGATTTAAATGCTTGGCTCAATATTTAGGAAATTTTCTCTAGTGTTCAGAATATTTATTTAAATGCTTAAATGGGTTATTCATTGATTATTTTCACTTTTACTTCTTTTATTAAATGGGTTTGTGAGATTTATATGCTTGGCTCAATATTTAGGAAATTTTCTCTAGTGTTCAGAATATTTATTTAAATGTATAAATGGGTTATTCATTGATTATTTTCACTTTTACTTCTTTTATTAAATGGGTTTGTGAGATTTATATGCTTGGCTCAATATTTAGGAAATTTTCTCTAATGTTCAGAATACTTATGTATTGATGCTTGGTGGCAGGTGCTTGATATATTTCATAGATTGAAGGTTAACAATTCTCACGTATTCATATGTTGGATACCGGGTTTTGGAAGGTATGCTTGCACATTGTATAGTTCCTACGTGCTTACATATCGTTAATTTATTTACCTATATAACATTTTAATACCTATATACCATTTTACTTGTACACCTAAAACTATATTGCTAACCTTTGTGATATGCTATGGGGAATTTAGATGCCATAAATATGAAATATAGGTGCTGGATACGTAGATACACAGAATTGGATGGCATGTGTGAATGTGTGTATTGAGGTCCTTACCCACCTTGTTTTATTAAAATCTGAAAATTCATATATATATATATATATATATATATATATATATTTATACAAATATTCATTTTTTGGAAGCCATGGAAATGAGCTTGTTGCTTTCTCTGAGATTTACGCTTTCTGGAATTTTCTTGCGCGAGTTCGTTTGCCTTTGTTTAACCTCAAGGGAATTATAGATGTGCCTTAAATATTGCTTCAAGCCTCTCAATTTATTATTATTATTATTATTTTTATTATTATTATTATTATTATTATTATTTCTGAATCTGTTGGAAACTGAATGTGAATTGATTTAGAAGATGCAATCAGGTTGACTTAGGTAAATTTAATTCATTTCTAAAGATTCAACATGTCCTTCTCATTGGTAAAATTTAAATCCATTTCTATAGCTATTGAATTTACTTGGTATGAATGGATTGTGCTTCGTCATTTTGGAACCATGAGACCTGTTTCTTGATAAATATGAGATATGTTATTGCATGGTGAAATAATGATGAATTGTGGAAATGTGAACTGTTCTTGAATGCAAACATGAGTGTATTAAGTTTATCTTACCATGAGTCAATTAAGTCCATTGAGGATCACAAGCTTCATGATTTGCATATGGGTAAACTTACACACATATGTGCAAATATGTGTTGGTTCATTAACTATCAAAATAATGAAGAAGAATTCGAAGAATTCAAGTATAGTAGTCAATTGGAATGTATAATGTTAGGCTTTTGTTTGATTCTTGTCAAATACAAGTTATTTTACATTTTATTTTCTTGCAAAGCAAAAAAAAAAAAAAAAAATCTTTGCTGAAGTTATATAAATTGTCATGCTGATTGTGCTTCGTCATTTTGGAACCATGAGACCTGTTTCTTGGTAAATATGAGATATCTTCTTGCAAGGTGAAATAATGATGAATTGTGGAAATGTGAAATGTTCTTCCTGCATGCAAACCGGAGTGTATTAAGTTTATCTTACTATGCAAACAGTATCACAAGCTTCATGATTTGCATATGGGTAAACTTACGCGCATATGTGCAAATATGTGTTGGTTCATTAACTATCAAAATGAAGATAAATTCAAGTATAGTAGTCAATTGGAATGTATAATGTTAGGTTTTTTTTTTTTATTCTTGTCATATACAAGTAATTTTGCATTTTATTTTCTTGCAAAGCAAAAAAAAAAAAAATTTCTTTGCTGAAATTATATAAATTGTCATGCTGATGTTAAAATTGAATGTCACTGTTATGCTGTTAGCATTCTTCCAGATAGCTTGATTGTTGGGATTTTCTTATATCAAGTTTAATTAAGATTTTCTTATCTGTTTTAGTTATTTCTCTTCATTGAAGAGGGAAAGGACGTTGATTTCCTATTTTGAGTAGCTTTTGGCAATTAGTATAGCTACTAACCTATTTATGTGCGCTCCTGGTTAATTAGATAGGAAGACTTGCTTCTTTTATATCAATACAGTAGATTTGTCATATGGATATGCAAATAATATATTTCTTACTTTTGTTTAATTATTTCTGGAGAATTCATTTGATATATATATATGTTTATAGAATTAGCATTTGGGTGATTTTATTTGAGCCATAGAATCGAAATATTGAGAATTTGACCAGAAGAATGCCTTGCGGGTTAGTGTTCTACCATGAATTCTAACATTTGAATGAGGATTTAAAAAAAATGAAAGAGAGAGGGTGGTTGATTTGTAAACAGTAAACTTGGAATAACTTCTTTGGAGACTAATAATCTTTTTTCTTTTCTTAAGGTGTTTGTATGACTTCAAAACCTGTTGGTTTGGAAAAGCTTGAAATTCCTTTTAGTCCTTGATCCATAGAGATTTCGAAGCTTGAGAATGAAGCTCAAACATGGACGATTATTTAAAATTCCATCTCTTTCAGCCTTGTGGTGTAGAATACGTAAATCATTGGAAAATGTGATTATCCAAGGGGCTTGTAAGTTGAAAAATATGGGGTAAAGACGATGATGCAAAAATTATTCTTAGTTTTTTTTTTTTATAGCTGAAATGGTAATTCTATCCATGTCCTTATGAAATTTGTGAACTAACAGCATATACTACATACAGATACCGCACTTTTGAAAGTTCAGATATTACTTACAGGTTCACTCACTGATTAAGTGAAAGGGATTATAATTACCCGATTGTAGAATGATTTGCTGGTGACTTTTAATTGATATTGATATATATAGACTTTGACTTTTTATTGATATTAATATTGATATTGATTTGTTGGTGTCTTTGGGATTATCAGAATAGAAAGTCTACTGCTGAGCCTACGCCCAAATTGAATTCTTATATCCCCACTTTGATTTTCTTATGCTTATTGCTTATTCTTTTATACTAAATTTTATTTTTTAATATCTATACACTTGTAATATGCTAATTATTATTTGCTTTGAAGCATTAACAAGATCAGAGAGGTGCAAAACTATTTCTTTTTCTTTACTGTACTTTACTACACAGCTCTTTCCTTTCTTTACTTTACTATACTGTATACATCCACCTGTCCTCATGCTTTTAATTATATCTTTTCTGGCAAGTTTATATAATACCCTAGGGTAGCAAATGTAGAACGCATGCTTAGGATTAGATCCTATAGTATATAACAAAAATACCACTTTTAATTTCAACATTTTCAAAATTCCATAATATACATTAATATAACCACAAAATAATGTTTTAAATTTCATTTAACCCATAACAAAAAACAAAAATCTGTAATAAGTTGCTTAACATATGTTCTCTCTTCTATCTCTCCTTTTCTCGGAACGAGACAACGACATGGTCGAGTGATGATTTATCTCCGAGCAGCGGACGAGGCGACAACAGAAGGCAGAATGAGGAGCTTCAAATGAACTTCCATAGATTTAAATAACATACACCCATAGAACGTCAATGTTGTTCGTCTAGTATGATGTGAATCCTCACATCATCTTTTAGGACTTCTTGCGATTGTATATCGTACGATATAAGCCCTAAACTCTATTTAGGATTCCGAGGTCATCGTTCGTGCGACATAAATCCTTATATTTTTTTGAACTGTCTGCATATGACATGCAGACATAAGTCTCGAATGTCTAAATAATTTGTGGGATTGAAACATTAAATTTGATTTCCCTTTCAAAGATGTAAAGTCAAACCATATGATAGCTTGAGAAGTCATTGAGGTTCTCCTCAAAATCTGTGACAACCCGTAGTTTTCCCCCTTTGGATTCCATAACAATGTTATAAATTTGAGCCTTTCTCATGCGACACTCCTTGATCTGAAGTCCTACCCTTTAAAATTCTTGAAGACAATACTTTCTGATCTAAATCGGAAGTTTTCTTAGGTGACCTTAGTCATTTAAGATTGAATTGACTGTATGAGCTTGCTCTTATAAGAAACTTTAAAACCTAGCTTAATGTAAACTTTATCTAATCTTTTATATTAGATAAGTGAATTTGTAAGATGTCATAAATTCTTTAATTATTTATTTGAGCCTCATTAACAAGTGATGTGTCTATTTCTCGAGGTAGATGCATCATTTGCGGTATTGTGCTCGTTTATTTAAACTATTATTTATATGAGATCGGTTCGGTCTCGTATTATCAAAAATTAAAATATTACTTTTCAAAAATAATATATATTATATTAAATCAAATATCTTTTTTCTAAAAAGGCGATCGACTATTTCTGGCGATTAGTTTCACTCTCCATTATGATTAGAAAGTCTCGTCTTCATATATCAGTAATGTGTCTCTGTTCCTCATGGACCATATTATGATTCTTCAGTTGGCAATATTTGCTCATTTCTTTCTTAGGCAAGTACGGTCAACTTTTTTGGATTCCAGAGCCATTTGTTTAATCACCTTTAAATAGACAGGCTCAATAGTCCGTTAGCTTTTTCTTGTTGTGTGGGGTCGGGCCTCTAATAGGTGTGTTGGTAGAATAACTCCGCCCAGACAATGTACATTGTGAAGTTGATCTCGCACTAGGTCCTAAACTTCGCATTTTCCTCTTATCTTTCGGGTTTGGTTTACTATTTTGCAAATTGAGCCAAGTTGTTACGTCTTTTAATCTCTCGTTTAATCTAATTAAACCTTTCGACACAATAATTACAAGAACAAACGATGAACTTGAAAATACCTCTTAAAGTTCAAATGAAATACGAAGGGATGCCCAGTTCACAAGATAAGTGCGTTAATTCGAGTACTTCCGCTGAAATTATGAGGCACGCGACGTCACTGACTTCCAAAATTCTTCAAATGATAAAAATGATGACATCGCTGAAACTAATTTTCACATTCACCAGGGAACCACTCCATGACAAGGCTGTCCACAAGTTAAGCTGTGAGGATCAACAATTGGAAAGGACATCAACAAGATGATGTGTAGTTAGCCTAACCCTCCCACTGTAATAAAACAAAAAAAGAGAAAAGGGAAAAGACAGAACTCGTTGGTTGCTCAGAATTTTTCAATATTTGAAGAGTTAAATCAAAGAATGTTCGAAGCTCAACAATAAGACAATCGAGAAGGAAGTAATCCAAGGCAAGACATCCGACTCTTTAACAAGATCATGACTTAAGGGAAGAATCAAATTAACGCCCTAATAACTGAGTCCTTCAATTTAAAGAATTCGGATTGGGTCCTAAGTAGATTTCAAAATAAAATAGTCTATTTGAAATACGAGTAATTCACTCGGGATATTGCTAGTCTTTTAATTTCCTGTCATGTCATTGGGTCTCGACTTTTGAACGAGCTATAATATCTCATAATTCATATTAAAAAATATTTGAGAATTATTAATTAAGAGAGTTTAATAATAAAGACGAGCATTCAAAATTAATTTAAATAATTCATATTAATTAATTCACATTCAAAATTGTTAAAATATGTTTCACTAGATATAGTAATTCTCCGTAAAAAAGAGGAGTAAAAAAAATGGGGCTCCCTGAGAAGAATCTTAAGGAGAGCATAAAATAAAAAATTGGTGTCTCAGTTCTCCCCTAATTAATAAAATTTGAAAGGTTCTCTTGAAAAAATACTTATGATATTATACTCTGAAAAAGGTTAAGTGATCTTGTGTTTTTTAGTTAGCTATTAACGAACTTTAAAATATCCTTGGGAAATGAAATATGTTTTAATCACATGAACATAAATTTTGAAATTTTCTTAGGCCCAGGAAGAAAGAATTAAAGAAAGGACGATGATATTAGCAATTAATGGAAATTCAACCTTGAAGTCATATCCTTTAGTGCCAAGCAAATACAACTCCAACGTCAATTCGAAGAACGTCAGAGCTATTTCTTAAAGATAACTTGAACAACATTTACAGGATCAATGTCAAAGCAAACAAAAACTATTACAAACTAAGCTACGAAGTTGCGGCCTCTTCAGTTGTGGTGTCCTTAGAGATAACACATCTTTATAGGTACTTGAAAAATATAATTCTGATAGTACCTTAAAGAGTGGGTTATTCTCTAACGCTTGTCTTTAGTCAGCGGACGATACTTTAAGAAGTATCGTGCCTCGTGATGTTTCAGAGATAAAGACTCGTTTTTAGAAACTCATATGTCGCACTTGTCTAAAACTGGGTCCAAATCCTAGAAAAAAAATACAACAAAATAAATCTCAACATCAAACAAAATAAAAGTCAACATTAAAACAAAACTCTGCACCTCATATTTTTTTTGTAAATCTCTACACAATGTTCCACATTTTCCACACTCTTTCTTCGAATTCTCCGCACTTACGATGCTCTTGGGATCAATACCTAAACTCTGATTCTCATATTCAAAATGGGTATAAGACCACCTTAAGCCCCTAGACATCATCATCAAAAGAATAATACATGGGCAGAAGAAAACCCCATGTATGCAAAAAAGTATAGGGCGGCATGCATGTAAATTTCCTTTTTCTTATAAAGTTTTAGAAATATAAATAGATGAGAATAGAGTGGCATGCCTGAAATTATCAAAGTTTATATTTGTTGATATGGAAATATGTAAGAATTAAGCGGTAGGCATGTAAATATGTGAGAAGAGTGTGATATACAGGTATATGTGAAAGTTTAGGTGGCAGATAGGTAAAAAAAATAATAATAAAAGGAAGAGAGGAGCTTACCTTGTGTGTTTGCCGGTGAAGTGCTCGGCTACGGAAGGAGAAGATGTTGGGGAGTGAGCTTGTCTTTTCTTTTCTTTTTTTTTTGTTGGTTGTTGGAGAGGAGTAGTGGAGTGTGAGAACTTGAGGTGGGTGAGGAGTTGCTGGGTTGGAGCTTGGGGTTTCTTGAAGTACTTGTTTGGGAGAGAAGAAGAGGGAGGAGTTGAAATCTTTGGCTGAAGTGGAGGAGAATAGGGAAAGGAGAGCAGCCGGAATATCAAATGGAGAGGGAGGAGAATCGGGCAAGTATGGAACTGCTTGCTGTTGGAGAAAACAGGAAAAGAGAGAGACAGAGAATCATAAAATAATATAAGCCAAACCCTTTCTCTCCAAAACCGTGAGCTAAAACTGTATTTTATTATCATTTATTTATTTATTTTAAACCTTGTTTTCTTCTTCCCTCTTTTTTTTTTGTTTTATTAAACATATTTAATTTTATTATTTTTTTGGAGTGATGTGTCATGAGGAGATGGCTTGATATTTATTTTTATTATATATATTTTTGATATTTTGTGGTCATGTGAGCTTTGACTTGATTTGTAGGGAAGTGGACTTGGCTCATTTTTTGGATAGTTTTGGTCTTTGCATGAAAATAGTTTGTTCCTGCTTGTCATGAGGATTTGGCTTTATGAGGGCTTGGGTGAACAAGTCATAATCATGGGAATTTGGGCATTAAAGTGGTTAAACACTTTTGGGAAATCAAAAAAGGTGGTCACATTTGGCTATAAGTGGTTTGATGGCTTGCATGATGCTTTGGCATGGCTTGGTGGCTAACATGTGGCTTGGTGGCTAACAAGTGGCTTACATGGCTTGCATGAAAATGGATTTAGAATTTTTGGATTATTATATGAAAAATTGTCATGAGGCTAAATATAGGTAAAATCAATTATGTGTGTCATGGTCCAAAATTTGATTTTTTATTTAAATGAATGAGGGGGAGATTTCATGTCATGAGGGCTTGAGTTATGGGCTTTAAAAAATGAATCATGGGTGACTGATTCAGGATTGAATTTGAGCTTTTAAAATTGAGTAGGGTGGGCCTTTTAAAATTAAGTATAGTAGGGTTTTAAAATTATGGATGAGAGGGTTAATTTTCGGCTTGATGAAATTTAAGATCGGTCATGATAAAATTGAGACTTGAATTTTGTGAAGTTTGTTTTTGGCTCATGAGTTCAAAACATTTCTCAAAGACAAAATGAACGATAATTCGAAGAACGCGATTTCTCAAAAATAACTTGAACAACATTTACAGAATCAATGTCAAAGCAAACGACAACTACTACAAACGAAGCTACGAAGTTGCGGCCTCTTCAGCTGTGGTGTCCTTAGAGATAACATATCTTTATATGTACTTGAAAAAATATAATTCTAATAGCACCTTGAAGAGCGGGTTATTCTCTAAAACTTGCCTATAGTCAGTGAACGATACTTCAAGAAGTACCGTGCCTCGTAATGTTTCAGAGATAGAGGCTTGTTCGTAGAAGCTTAGATATCGCGACTGTCTAAAATTCGGTCCAAATCCTACAAAAAAAATTGGATCTATGGTTAATTTGGGGTGGTTTTGGATTTAAATTTGGACTTGGAATTGAGTGGGATTAGATTTGATTGGGAATTTCGATTGATTTGAGGTGGATTTAGGGAACTTTAGTGGAAACTGGGTAATCTTGGTGTTTTGGGTATTTTTTGGGATTTTGGAAATTTAGGGAATTATGGGCAAATTTGGTTAAATTGAGGGTTTTGGATGTGTGTGAGAATTTGTGGTGAGTTTAAGTGTGTTGTGTGTATGTTCAAGCCACCTAGGGTTGCCCTAAAGCCTGACAATTCTGAGGTACTCATTTTGAGCTTCCTTATGTCGGTCTCAACATTCTAAGTGCTAGATGACAAAAAACACACATATGAGACTCCAAGGAGAACAAAGAAGTGGTTAGAATTTCTATATGGGTGGGCTCCAGCATTAGTCCTTTGGGATAGTCTAGGAAAGTCTTGTGGCTAGATTCTAGCCTTTTAAGAGAGAAACAAAACTTCACCAAAAAAATGAGGTTAACAGGTATCTGGACACTAATACAAACAATCATATGTGCAAAAAAAAAATCATGTTCGTGAAGCTTGATGAGTCAGTGAGTGAGAATGTATCCTTTGAAGATGACTCCAAGGTAGCTATGAAGGGCAAAGATAATATCCTTATCCGATTGAAGAATGGAAAACACCAATTTATTTCTGACGTCTATTATGTACCATATATGAAGAACCATACCTAAGTTTGGCTCAACTCTTAAAGAAAGGTTCTGATATTCATTTGATAGATAAGAACCATTATATAAGATACAATATGAACAATCTATTTGTTAAGATACCAATTTCAAGAAATAGAATGTTCTCATTTAACATTCAAAATAATATTGCCAAGTGTCTCAAAGATTGCTACAAGGATCCATCTTGGCTCTGACATCGTCGATTTGGGCCTCTTAATTTTGGAGGACTGGAGCTATTATTAAAGGGGAAATTATGAGGGATCTATCCTGCATCAATCACCCTGACTAAATATGTGAAGTTCGCTTGCTCAGGAAGCAATTTAAAAGAGCTTTCCAAAGTAGTCAAATTCAAGAACATAAAAGCCACTTGACCTCATAAATAAGGATGTATGCGGTCCAATCAAGCCAAGCTCTCTCGGTAAGGATAATTACTTCCTTCTCTTCATAGATTTTTTTCAAGAAAAAATTGGATATATTTTTGAAGTAAGAAATTGAAGGTCTTTGAAGCATTCAAAAAGTTTAAAGCCTTGGTAGAGAAAGAGATCGGTCTTTAGATCAAAGCTATGTGATATAATCAAGGAGAGGAGTTTACTTCAAAGGAATTTCAAGAATTTTGGAAGCCAACGTATACATTGACCATTGACCATCTCAAGATCTCCTTAGCATAATGGTATGACAGAAAAAAAGATTTGAAGTGTCATTGACAAATCTGAAAGTATGCTCCAGAGTAAGAGGCTACCTAAGGAATTTTGGGCCGAAGCTACCATGGATTCCAACAATAAGTGTGTGGGGAATGACATCATAGGAAGCATGGAGTGTTGAAGCTTGGGATCTCCCATCTATTAGATAAGTTGCGAAGTAAGCTGGATGACAAGAGTGAGAAGTACATTTTCAATAGTTATGACTCCTCAAAAGTCTACAAGTTAAACAATCGAAACACTGTGAAGACATTCATCAGTCGTGATGTCATGTTTGATGAAAAAGGAGAACATGTTTGGACACACTTGATGATCACTACAACTTCTTTGAGGATCAAGAAGGGAAGAAACCAAGGATGAACTCAGAAAGAAATGAGCCCACTACACCACCAAGTACACCAATTGCAAATATTCAGAAGAACCCATCTTCTTCATCATTTTCAAGTGGAGGTTCAAGTAAAAAAAGTACCACACTTTAGAAGTTTATAGGAAATTTACGAGGAAAATGAGAATCAACACAATCTAACTCTCTTTTGTCTCTTTGTTGATTGTGAACTCATGAATTTTCAAGAAGCCATGCAAAGTAAGAACTGTAAGAATGCAAAGGACGATGAAATTAAGGTGATCGAGAAGAACAATGCATGGGAGCTAATTTTACTTCCAACAGAGCATAATGCAATTGATGCAAAATGGGTGTACAAAGCAAAAAAGAATTTCAAAGAAGAAGTCGAGAAATAGAAGGCAAGATTAGTGGTGAAAGGTTACAGCCAAATTGCTGGCATCAACTATGATGAGGTATTTCCTCTTGTTACCTGACTTGAAACTATAAGGCTAATCACTTTTTTGGCAGCTCAAAATAGGCGGAAAATACCTCAAATAGATGTAAAGTTTTCCTTTTTAAATGGTTTCCTTGAATAAAAAGTGTGCATTCAACATCCATTGAGCTATAAAGTCAAAGGGCAAGAAGACAAGGTTTTGAAGCTGAAGAAGGCTCTCGAAGGATTAAACTAGCACCTAGGGCATGGAACAACTGCATCAACAAGTATTTCCTTGAGAATAACTTCATCAAATGTCTTTATGAGCATGCCTTCTGCATCAAAGTCAAGAATGAGGATATTTTAATAGTGTGCTTGTTTGTGGATGACTTGATCTTCACTGGAAGTAATCCAAGTATGTTTAAAGAATTCAAAAAAGTGATGGCTAAAGAGTTTGAGATGACAGACATTAGACAAATGATGTATTATCTCGGTATTGAAGTTCAATAAATAGAAGAAGGCATGTTTATTTCTCAAGAAAACTATGAAAGAGAAATACTCATTAAATTAAATATGAATGATTTCAACCTTATAAGCAGTCCGATGGAATTATTAGTCATCATATGGAGGTGACAACTACTACTCACTTGAATGCCTCCAAGACGATTCTTTGTTATACTAAAGGTAAGATAAACTTTGGCTTATTTATTCATTAACAAATGATTCAAGCTAATTGGATATAGTGATAGCGATTGGGCTGGAGAATTGAATGAGTGAAAAAACACAATATGGAAGACACTAGTTTTACTTGAATGTCAAAAAAGTGATGGCTAAAGAGTTTGAGATGACAGACATTAGACAAATGATGTATTATCTCGGCATTGAAGTTCAGTAAAAGGAAGAAGGCATGTTTATTTCTCAAGAAAACTATGAAAGAGAAATACTCATTAAATTAAATATGAATGATTTCAACCTTATAAGCAGTCCGATGGAATTATTAGTCATCATATGGAGGTGACAACTACTACTCACTTGAATGCCTCCAAGACGATTCTTTGTTATACTAAAGGTAAGATAAACTTTGGCTTATTTATTCATTAACAAATGATTCAAGCTAATTGGATATAGTGATAGCGATTGGGCTGGAGAATTGAATGAGTGAAAAAACACAATATGGAAGACACTAGTTTTACTTGAATGTCAAAAAAGTGATGGCTAAAGAGTTTGAGATGACAGACATTAGACAAATGATGTATTATCTCGGCATTGAAGTTCAGTAAAAGAAAGAAGGCATGTTTATTTCTCAAGAAAGCTATGAAAGAGAAATACTCATTAAATTAAATATGAATGATTTCAACCTTATAAGCAGTCCGATGGAATTATTAGTCATCATATGGAGGTGACAACTACTACTCACTTGAATGCCTCCAAGACGATTCTTTGTTATACTAAAGGTAAGATAAACTTTGGCTTATTTATTCATTAACAAATGATTCAAGCTAATTGGATATAGTGATAGCGATTGGGCTGCAGAATTGAATGAGTGAAAAAGCACAATAGGGTTCGTGTTTTATATGGAAGACATTAGTTTTACTTGAATGTCAAAAAAGCAAGCAACTTTTTCTACTTGTGAAGCTAAGTATGTTGTTGCAACTTCATTTGTGTGCCAGGCAATTTTGCTTCTAAATTTATTGAATGGGTTAAGATTGCCACAAGAAGAGCTAACAAAGGTTTATGTCAATAACAAATGAACTATTGCTTTGGTTAAAAATCCTGTTTTTCATGATCGAAGTAAACATATTGACGCACGCTATGACTTTATTAGAGTCTGCATCACGAGAAAGGAAGGGCAAATAGAGTATTTGAAGACTCATGATCAAGCAGTTGATGTATTCACCAAGCCACTCAGGTGTGAAAATTTTATCAGGATAAGATGATTGTTTGGGATGACAAATCAAGTTTATGAGGGGATGCTGAAAATTAAACATGATTTAATTTGGCTTTTAGTAGAGTCTATAATCTATAATAGTCTTTAGAAACATGATTCTAGTGATAAACTTTAAGGGAGTGATTTAGAGAATTCTAGAATATATAATTAATCACTTTTGTAACAGAAAAAAGAGAATATTCTTGATAGTAAATAGTAGCCATTGGATTGAAATGTGCTGGCACAGTCCCAATGGGTTATCACTAAAATAAATATTTGTGGTTTGTTTTAGTTTTGTATCAAGTAGAATCAAGAAGTGTAAGATTGAAATGAAAATGATCTTTTCAAAGTGTTCCTCTTCTCTTTTTAGTGTTTCTCTTTTTACAGTAGCCTCTTTTCTTCCAACAGATAAAAATTATCTCCTTGTTTTTAAAGTTAAGATTATATCATTCCAATGTCTCGTTCAAACGTGGTAATCTTTAGAACATGTAAAGACTCCAAATTTTATTGTTCGAAAGGAAAACCGTCCCCGGGACAAATTGTACTATATTGCACTCCAACTTAAAGGAAAGAAGATCTTTTTTTCCCTAGCATAACAATACCATCCGATTGGTGTTGCTTATTAGCTTCTCGTGCATCTAGATTCTTTGGTGGCTTTCTCATATTTTATGTAACCATTGTCCAAGAAAAAACATTCTCCCAATTCACTCCTTGGTAGTAGCATGAGAAGGAGTGCCATCCATTTCATCATCAGGTTGCTTTATTCCACATGAGGGGTTAGCAACTCCAGAGTGGATGTTGGAAACCTCATTCAATTCCTTCTATTTTTTCCAGTAATATTTCCCCTTGCTTTCAAATGGTTGTCGGTCCACAACCGATACATGCAAAGTTCGCATACCACTTATAACAACCTTGGCCACACCTTCCTCAATCTTGTTAACTATACTATTACCAATGGAGCTTCATCAAATTCAGAGGCTAACGAGCTTCTTCGCACTGAGGGATTTTGTGGCCAACATTAACACAAATGAAACATAAGTAGGAGAGCCCTTTATATTAAAAACGCTAAAAGAATTTGCCTTTAAATAACATTGATCTAGGTACTCACTCCCAGTTTCTTTGAGAGATCTACTTGTACACAAACACGGGCATAAGTATTCGGAACCCAATAGTTGGTTTGAGCGTCAGTCCACATCGGTTGCCCGGTCATACCGGCAATAGGAAGAATATTGGGTAAGAATTTAGCAAAGCTTCTAAAATCATTGACATTCTAACAAAGCATGAAAAAACTAACTATATTCATCATTAACAACAATAAATAAGCAAACAATTCTATGGTCTACATCCTAAAGCCATACATTAACATTTTGTAAAATAAAGAACTGCACAGATACTTTTATTGAGTCTTGAGATTCAGCTTCCTAATCAGAATAAAGCCTGCTTGAAAAGAGAACAAGTGTACAAGTTCAAATTTGCTCCTATTGGCTTTTATTGCATTCATAAAGATTAATGTTAATTTTGATTTACGGCAATTTCCAACCAAATGAATGAATGACCAAGTTTCATTATATTTCAAAAACAAAGGGTCATTTACAAACATACCACCAAATTCTTATTTATTTATAAATCTGGCACAAAAAACATTCATATTTAAATCAACAATACTTAAATTTTTGGGTGTTAGATGTGTAAATACATTAAAAAAAATATACAATGTGAAGCTTTCAGGCATATTAGAACTGTCAGTACAAGCTGATCTATCATTTAAAGAAGCCTTTGTTCTAGTGAGTTTGATGTATGCTGATCTAAATCCATGGACAACGAACATAAATTTAGGTTTCATCGTTCTCCTCATCAAGATCCAGAAACTGTAGAATACATAAGCAAAGTTTAAATATAATCATACCAAAATTAAAAAAAAAAAGATAAAAATTTAACATAAATAAAGAATTTCAAACCTCAGGGGCTGACATACGAAAGCTTGGCTTTCTTTGTGAAGGGAGTGTTGCATGGCATGAAGCAATAGAATTTGTTGAATTTATGTGAAATTAATAATGTATGGTTTTATGTAATTTCTTTCTAATTATAATAATACCTATTATGTTTTCTAAAATTAAATAATGTATAGTTTTACGTAATTTTCGCAAACTAATTATCTAATTGACTAAATACCTAATTTATCTCCGACCTTGAAGGTCTTGTTGGAAACCCAAGTGCTGTAATCCACACCGGTCGTCCACCCCAGAGAGTCGCCCACGTTATAATTACTGCTAAAGCCGACCACATCGCCGCTCCCGCCGCCATGAAAATAAATAACGGAGCTCTCCTCAAACCAGCCATGGCTTCTTTCACAGATTCTCTCACTTCTGGGTGATTTGGGGAAGAAGATGCAATAGAGTGCTTTATAGGCAAAAGATAAGGGTGGTGCATTATTTCGAGAGTCCGCATGGTGTAACATCCCCGTCCGATGTACGATCGAACGGTCAGGATCCTCCACATGCCACTTTTTATTTATATGGTCACTTTCTAAAACAGACTTTCAATTTGCATAACAGAGATTTTGCTGACACGAAGACAAGTTATTTGTAAATAAAAAAAGTTTGGGGTCTTCTTCGCATACATCTTAAGCTTTTAGCTGATTTGGCATTATAGGCTGTGCGGATCCGTCGTTTTCGACATGGAAGTAACCAATTATAGCAATGAGAACTCCTCTCATTCACACTTGTGGTATTATAAAGACTGCGTGCAGCCGTCGATGGCCCGGTCATATGGCGTTCTTGGCGTGCTCCTGAATAGCCGCCGCTTGATTCCTGCCCGAATCCCTTTCGTATGCGCCAGCGATGTCATTGGACGAACAATAAATAGAAAAGACTTCTAGGTAAGAGTAGAGCAACAGGAGTTTCAGCTCTTAAGAGATTGCTGTAGCTGCCAACTCGAGTTAAAGGAGGCTGGACATCTCCAGTATTGGTTTTATAGCATTAGATAACCTTAAGATTGGAGGAATAGATTAGTGTATGTGCTTTCAAGAGTAAAGCCCACACATTTCATAAAATCAGTGATACAATGCAAAAGCAAGCAAGCTATAAAATATTACAAGAAATTCAATTTAAATTTATCTTTCTAATTGTCTAAATTTTTATTTAAAAATGAGAGTATTAATTTTATATATATATATATATATATATATGAATAAAAAAAAATCAAATTTTATATTCATCTTTTCTAATTGTTTATAAAATAAAAATTACATTTTTTATTTAAGAGGTTAATGAACTCCAGACATTTTACAGCATTTAAAATATAAAAAATAGTTAAATATAATAAATGTGTCAATATTTAATTTGATACGAAATCTTAACATGAATTCAATGCAATGAAAAATAGAAAAAAAAAATTGATTTATGTCACCTTGTGTGGAGAGATTTTTTATTTGTTTGAAATATATACGAGCCGAACACAAACAACTGTATTTTTTAACAAGCCGAACACAAACTGAGCCTTGACTCATTTATAAATACTCATATGCAAAAGCATCGACTCCGTCAATAATAAGAACTTGCTCCGGAAGAGCCAACGGGGTATGACCAAATCCCTCTAGCTAAAGGAGACAGCCAATAATGTGAAATAAAATAAAAATGTTGATTTTACTTGTTATTTTTTATTCTTTTAAAATTTAAAAATGTCAAATAAGTAAATCCTCAAATTTTGATGTCAAATATGTAAATTGTAAAATTTTTAGTGCTATCTAAATACATTGCACATAAAAATTTTAATTTTGTGATCCAAAAACATTGGAAGCAATGTTGTGTAAAACAATATTTTTTTGGAGACAATTATGTATGCATTTACCGTTAATAAGAAATTAATTTATTTAAAATATAATATGTTAATTGGTTTATTTTAATACATAAATGAAAATGCACAATGAAAGTGGACGTGCCGGAGTGGTTATCGGGCATGACTAGAAATCATGTGGGCTCTGCCCGCGCAGGTTCGAATCCTGCCGTCCACGTTGCTTTTTTTAATTTTTTTTTTACATAGCCTTTTTTTTTTCATTAAAAAAGGGAGTATTCTCATTAAAATACAATAAGATGGAATCACTATATATATATATATTATATATATGTATATATTTATTTATTATTTACACATCTCTCCCCGAAACTTTCATAATTTCACGAAATATTTAAATATTTAAAATCAAATAAAACATTTTACTATTTAAAAATTGGTTTAAAACTCCAAGTGTTATGAATGTAAATATGAATGTTTTGGTGTTAGTTATGTAAATTTTCGTTAAAAATATATTCTTATAATTTAGATAATGTGATAATAAGTAAATTTTGAAAATCACATTTTGCTTTATTTTGCCATTTTTAAATTAAACATTCTATTTGTAGCTATCTGATCAAAAATAAAAAAAATAAGAAATTTATCAAAATTAAAATTGAGCTGCTCATAAAAAATGAGATTGGTTTATATTTTCAACCATTAATTGTGGAGCTAACCAAGTTGTTGGGAGAACCAGTTAACAATTGAATCAGTCGGACTGACCAATCTTACCTATTTTTTTAGAGTAAGGAATATACTAAAAATATGTAATTTTTTAGTGTATTTTTTTGTAAAATAGGTGATAACATAATATATTGTTGAACCCAAATTTGTCGTTGAATCACGCCCAAAGAATAGAATCATTTAAGAATGGGAGATTGAGCAGTATGTAAGAGAGAGATGTTTTTTTGGATGACAGCAGGTGATCCAAAATAGGAGTCGAGTGCAAAAGGTTGAGTACAATAGGCTAAGTACAATGGTCGAATGCAGAAGACCGAGCACATCAAGTCAAGTGCAAGAGCCAAGTATAGAACATCGAGTACAATAGATCGAGTATGAGTGGTATACATATTTAATTCCATGATTTTCTTATAAGCATGAAACTATACGTTGCTCATCTTTGTATGACAAGTGTATATTCTTTGGTCTAAGGATAAATTTATGAAATACGTTATTTTCTCAAAATACAAGTGAAAATTTTTCAAGTAAATGTTAGTGATGTATTTCTCTGTGCTTACTATTTGTTCGGTGGCTCTTAGATATTTTACAGGAAATCATCCTAGGGCACTTTGGCTGCATTTATAAGATTTTGTCCTCAGAGCATATTGACTTACATTCAAAGAGTACTCGCATAGATTATAAGTTCATCTTTATTATAGTTTAGTGGACTTATAGGGAAAGTTCCCAAGTATTATCAGTGAAAACGAGTAGAGTGTCCAGATGCAGAAAAAATAAGGGTAGAACGAGAAAAAGAGAAGTGAGTAGTTGAGTCAAGATAAGATATGAATGACCAGGAGAGGAAAATTATGAGGTTTTTCTTTAGTTCTAGCAAATGGAAGATTAAATATGGGATCAAGAATTCAGTGTTTGAATTGAGGATCCAAAATTCTAGTATATAGATAATACCCAATATGTATAGAGGTTGGCATTCTCATAAATGTTATATTTAGACCTATCTCACTCCTAGGCATTTAGATATATATAGTTGTCTTTCATGATCATATCCACACTAAAGTTGGAGTCTTTGAGAGATCCTCTTCTCGATGACTTCTTTGCCAAGAGAATGTTCTTTGCTTATAGTGGTTCTTATAGTCATCACTCAACCTACAAGTGCTTTATTGACTTATGTTCAATCACCTAATCTTTCAGGTTGGCCTTTTATTGTTCACTTCTGAACTCGTCCGCCCGACTGGTTCTTGTTGGACTAATCGAGAGCCATTTGGCCCACTATTGGTCCGAGTAGTCGCTCCTAGTCGTAATAAATAGGGTTTAAAGCTACTCGGTCAATGCTTGTCTGAGTAGCCGCTTTTGATCATACATATTTGTTATTTATGTAATATATATTTAAACATAAACTCTTTTATTTAAAATAATACATTGGATGGGTGCTCGCAATTTTTTTTTTATCGCATCTGACACTTGTTAGGTATATGTAGTACAAAAAATCTTTAGAAGTACCTATAGAATAGAGATGCAAGTTAAATACAAAAAGGATGAATATGAGGAACTGAACGCTATGCCCTTATGGGACCTCTATTTATAAGTTCAGATTGTTGTACACCATATATATATATATATATATATATATATATATATATATA
>NW_018164953.1:829930-833155 GCF_001263595.1 Phalaenopsis equestris | reverse complement strand
ATATATATATATATATATATGGATATGGTGTACAACAATCTGAACTTATAAATAGTAAGATGTGTCGCAAAGTGCGTTTGTTTTTCACCCTTGTGTTGTTCTAGGCGAGCCTCAAACCTAGGACACCCGGGGTCTTACATATTCTACCTACCAAAGAGCCAGCAGAAATATTAACAATTTGAAAAATAAATTTAGCTACCCTGTAGAAGAGTAGAACTTACTGAAAACTCCATGACTCACTGAGCTCAAGTCAGTTGCTAGGAATGAGTTGAAAGGTTGAGCTAATTGTGCTCGTGCCTGGGCAAGTAATCTTGACAAGTTGAGGTGACTTTACTATTGTGTTATGCTCTCCCTTATGGAAAAAATATTAAGCCGGAGTCTCAACGCGAGCTAACTCCGAACAACGACCAAGTATGCTTGAATAGATGCTTTCCGCTAACTCGGCATCAAGTTAGCCATATTGCTAGCAACTTCATATAGTTGATCTTCACAACTCGACCAATTAGTCTCAACTCGTCCTAGATGCCATTCAGATGTACAGAACATGATTCATTTTAGTAGAGGTGGAGACAGTTATTAGCATCAACCATTCACCAGAAGTCATTGCAGGAGCACCGCCCATCACTAAAATGATGAAAGCGGCTACGATCTCTAACAACAATTTCACGGCCCCATAACTTGGCAATCATCTTTATTACCAAATGGCAATCATCACAGACCCTCAGGTTCTTGATGATATGAATTGGTAACCCTTTTCCCAATCTCATGATCCCAAAAGCAATGGCTATCCTCTCACTGTGCCCAAAAAGAGCCTGCTCCATCTCCTCCTGATCCACATCCACAGCCACCTGCGACATGACTGGCGAGTAGCCGGATTCCTTCAGCCTCGTCATGACCTCACCCATCGTCTCCTGGATCTCCATCACCTCAGGGTGCGACCGGTCGCCGGCAATAAACTTATGAACCTCTCCATTGACTGTAATCGAGCTAAAAGCTGCAATCTTTTTAATTCCTCTCTCTTCCATTAATCTCCTAATTTTAGCAGCATCATTCAATCTCCCAACATCTATGTAAATATTATAAAGCTGAACATATCCAACATCTTTATCTGGTTCCAAGGCAATGAGTTCCCTTGCTGACCTCTCAGCCAAATCCATATTCTTATATACTCTGCAAGATCTCAATAAAGAAGCCCAGATAACATCACTGGGTTCCATTTTCATGCTCCTTATAAGCTTCTCAGCTTCTTCTAAAAGCCCAAGTCGACCAAGCAGATCAACCATGCAGCCATAATGCTCAATCTCCGGTTCTAAATTATACAACACCAACATCTCTTTAAAATGTCTGCGGCCTTCTTCTACAAGGCCAGAGTGGCTGCAAGCATTCAAGACACCAATGTAAACAACAGCATTTGGGTTAATGCCTTCACTCTTCATCAAAGAAAACTGCTCAAGCGCAGGCTTCCCCATTCCATTCATGGCTAAACCTGAAATCATAGCAGTCCAAGTCATCAAATCCTTTGTTTTCATTCTATCAAAAACTAAGATCGATTGGTCCATCTTCCCACATTTTGCATACATGTCAAGCAGGGCAGTCCCGATGAAGATGTCGGATTCGGTGAGGTTAACCTCAATGTAAGCATGCAAGATCTTACCTTTGTTGAGTGCACCCAAGCCGGCACAAACTGAAAGCAAACCAACTATGGTGTATCTGTCAGGAAGGAGACCAGATGTTAGGAGATCAGCAAAGAGGGACAGTGCTTCCTTGAGCCTGCTACACTGAATGTAGCCTGTTATCATTGAGTTAAATGTGATCAGATTACGGGATTCCATTTGATTGAATAGGGAACAAGCTTCATCAACATTGCCCATTTTGCAGTATCCGTCGATGATTGCATTCCATGCCGAAAGGGTGTCGTGACCGATCAAATCAAAAACAAAGCGAGCAAGGTCGATGCGACCACATTTGGCATACATGTCAACTAGGGTCACAATGAGATTCTCATTCAGAACAATTTTACTGTCTTGAATGAGCTGATGAACCCATTTTCCTGCTTCAAGATCCCGGCTTTGGGAGCAGGCCGAGAGTGCTGACAAAAATGCAACTGTGTCTGATAAAATTCCTTCACCGAGCATCTTTGTAAACATCTCCATGGCCTCCGCAGGTCGTCCTGCTTTGGAATATCCTTTGATCATGACTGTCCATGAGATGACATTTTTCTCAGGCATATCGTCAAACAGTTTCCGGGCATCATCAAGCAAGCCAGCTTTCTCCAAACCTGATACCATTGTAGTCCACAGAAGAACATCTTTAGCAACAATTTCATCGAAGGCCTTCATTGCCTCATCAATATGCTGGAATTTTAAATACATATGAATCAAGGAAGTCGAAGCTAAGTGTTCAGAATCAGAGAAGAGTCTGATAAATTGACCATGAGCTGCGTAACCCAGCTTATCCAGGGAAGAAAGGGAGCAAGATTTGAAGAAAAACTGGAACGTGTATGAATCGGGCTGTATGCCTTTCCGGCGCATTTGCATGAAAATTTGGACGGAATGTTCGGGGAATTGATGAAGGGAGCAAGCTTTCATGACTGTATTGCATTGAAAGGTGGAGGGGTTGTGGAGATGGTAGAAGAGGCGGAGAACAGAAGAAAGGTCGCTGCTTTCGCAGTTTACGATGGATCTCAGAAGAAGATTCGCCGCTGCTGGCCGGCGGAGAGAGCCCGAAACAACCATTTGGGCTTGGAGCTGTGTGGATTGCTTCAGGGACGAAGGAGTCGGCCATGGCAAGAAGTAGGAGAATCTGAGGGCACAAGAAGAAACCATTCAAATGGTTGCGGTAGTTTTCGGCTCGTTTATAATTAGAGCTCAAAAAGTATGTTCGTGTTCGACTAATTTGCTTAACTAGTCGAACACGAGCTGTTCACGAACAAAGAGTCCTCTTAACAACTCTAATCATGTAGCCATAAGACAATAAATATTTGAGCAAGATTTAAAAATTATGATTTATATTAAAACATCAATTTGAATCTAATTTAATAATTTTTATTCTATTTTCTTAATCAATAATTTAATTGATTATAAATCTTTGTACCCTTGTAGTAAATTAGATTTTTTTAAAATACTACCTAATATATATATATATATATATATATATGTGTGTGTGTGTGTTGATAAATGCATACATAAATTATAAATTGGCACAAATTTCATTATCTGACGTTGT
>NW_018164953.1:829241-829904 GCF_001263595.1 Phalaenopsis equestris | reverse complement strand
CGTTAACTTATCGAACAAAATTAACGAGCCGAACACGAGCTGTTCGCGAACAACGAGCCGTTTTGACAGCCCTGGTTGGCGGTTAGCCTTTTTCTTAAAGGAGCGGTAATATTACATTTTGCGTTAGCAACTCAAAGGTGGGGCGCCACGTGTCAAGTGTGCCTCATCGTAATATAAGAATGGTGGGGCCCGCTTAACACGTGACACCCCACCATTGGACTCTGAATGCATCCAGAGTCTTGATATAATATTTTTTTGTGGCACCTGAGTCCTATTCTTGTTTACTAAAAAAATCTTAAAAAACAAAAAAGCTCAACTTCATTTTATCTTTAATATATGTATACACCAGGATTATCTCCGAGGGGCAATTATGTAATTCTCTAGATATCCCTTATAATTTATAAATAAGAGTATCTTTTTCACTTAAAAAGGGACGAGGCAATTTGGGCTTTTTAGTCATATAGACATTAGTTTCTCATTCTCTTATAATAACTTCTTTAAAATGGATCTGAGAGCCCATGAACAACGCCACTTTGTCTCGATGAGGGCAATTGCTAGGTCATTCCTTCTCCCTCAATCACTACGCTCTATGCTTTGAGCATGGTCTATTAGATCAATTTTGATTCAACAATATATATATATATATATATATATATATATATA
>NW_018164953.1:814898-829210 GCF_001263595.1 Phalaenopsis equestris | reverse complement strand
TATATATATATATATATATAAGTGGGGTGGGGGACATACGATTCAATTCTTAAGTGTTCAAATCTCTAACATTAAAATTTTAATTTTTATATATATTTCACTTTAAACATGAATGAAAAGGTATATTTCATTAGTTAGAAGTTAAAATAGTGGTTTTTTTATGTATATAAAGAGTTAACTAAATGTGTTTTGAATGATTTGTGTTCGCTTAAGAATTCAAAGGAAGATAGACGAAGGACTAATTAAATTTTTAAGAAAAAAAGGAACTAAATAAAAGATTTTAGGGAGCCTAAATCATAGTCTAAAAGGAAGTTAAACAAAGGGCTACTAAATCCTATGGAATATTTTTGAATTAGACAAGAAAATTAAGCAAATGACTTCTTATGTTCTAGCCTCTTTGAGACACTCATTTTAACTATAAAGACAATTCATAGTTTATGTAATATCTTGAATAATGTCATGAAAATTGTAGTTATGTTTTAAATTGTTTGATCTATCTCCAATATTTATTTATTTATTTATTCATTGAGAAATATGAGGGTCACATTTAGTTTTATTAAAACTAAAGAAAATACAATTAAAGTCACTTATACACACAATACAACACAAGTATCACAACAATATATGATGACTCAAAAAAAGCACAATAAGAACACAAATACAACAAAACAAAAACAAAACTGCTAAAAAAATGAACCAACTTCTAATAAGAGAAGCTAAGGCAGAAGGAGAAATACCAATCTATCTTCAAAACGGAAGGATAAGTAGTACCAAGTCTACGCAACACCAAGAAAAAAGATGAAAAACTAATCGGAAGTAGCATCAAACATCAAACAACATCAAAGTTAAGAATAGTCTACACATCCAATAGAAGCCTTAAAAAGAATCCCTCAATGATAGCCAAGTCCCCTAGTACCTGTAAAACTAGATGAAGCAAAACAAAGAATAAAGAAAAACTAAAAAAGAAAGAAAAGTAAAGAACTAAAGAAAACTAAAAACACAAAACGTAACAAGACCTAAAGAAAAACCCACACATACAACAATAAAATATAAGGAAAGATGAAAAAGTGTATAAAACTTACTTGCAAATAAACATTAAAATTTCATCTAGTTATCATTAATATCAGAATCAAATGATTATAAATAATAAAAAATATGATCAAACCTTAATAAATGACTAGAAATCATCAAAACTTTAAACAACTCATCTTAAACAGAAAAGATCATTGATACAAGTTCTTAAAATGCTGAAAAAAACAATCAAATCAGCAAAGCAGAGAATCAAAAACAGAAAGTTATGAACAAATCTGTAATTCAACTAGATAAACAAACCAAAACAAAACTGCAATGAAAACAATTCCAGAAAACAGAAGAGAAACAAGAAATCGAGCAGATAGAGAACAATAAACAAAACATATCAAACGAGGAACAATCCGAAGGAAGGACTCAGTCCAACACGTTGGCTGCCCAGCAATGGCGTGTCAGCCTAGCAATCTTCAAATTAGCCAAAATTTCCACATTTTCCGCACCACCGAATGAAAATTTCTCCTTCTCCTTCCAATCACTGTCCACCATCTTTCATCGGAGGGTCGGTTTCCTTTCCCACAATCGAGCAAGTCCATACGTCTTTCCCGCACGCTTCAACCTGAAATCTAACCCGTCAACCACAAGCAACTTTTCCTTTCCACACACCTGCCACTCTGCTTAAATCCACCGTCCGTGTCGTGATCAACAGCCGTGATTCTCCCAACAACTCCTCCCCTACTCCCTCTACTTAAACCCCACAGACGATCGATCGAAGAACCGAACCGCAGTCAGCGACCGACAAACGGAACCAGAAAACGAGACCATGGCCTTCTCCATCAACGCCTGCATCAAGCTCTCCTCCTCTCCCTCTCCCCCTCTCCCAAACCCTTCGCCTCCTTCTTCCTCCCATTGGTAAGCACGATTTCCAGCCACTCCTGTTCGAAAGCTATCAAATTTATTCGATTCCCGCTAATCTGTTCCTTACAGGCCGTCGAGAAGCAGAGAAATGGTATGGCGGCGAAGCACCCTGACGGCGGCGGCTGCGGCAATTGTGACAATTGGGGCCGCTGCAGCAATCGAAGAGCCTGTCGTGCTGCCTGCTGATGCCGGCGATGCTGCTGCGGTGCCGGCGGCGGAGCGGTGGAGCGACAAGAGGAAGTGCCCGCCTTGGCACGCCAACTCGCTGGAGAACATAATGCCGGAGAATCTTCCCCGGCCGCTAGCTCGCCGGAGTTACGATGGTTTCGCGGCTTATGGTGATGCTCCGGCTTTGGTTGGAGGGGCGCTTGCACATCGACATGGCAGGGACTGCTACTTGTTGTAATGAATGTAAGAATTTACAGATAACTTTTCATGCATTCCTATGTATGGAAAGTTGAAAATGGTGTGATTCATTCTTTCAAATATAGATTAGGATGCTTAGAATTTAAAAATTAATTTGTTATGAAATAACTAAATGCATAACAATTGGGTGGTCTGAATGTTAATTTCAGAGCAAATTAATGTATAAATGTAGATTTGCTTGTATTCCCATTTGTCGCATTAACATAATAACATTAGGCTGAATGGAAGGAATAAATTGTAGGTCCGGAGCTTCGATGCAATCTACGTCTAAGACAACGGTTTCGATCCATCAAAAATCATTTTTTTTTTCTTTCATTCCTTTCGGTATATCGCAGTCCTTGTTGTTAGATATTATAGTCTTTAAATTTCTTTTATTTTACCCTATTTAAGAGTAGTTTAGTCTTTTTACTTATTGTATATATATTTATCTTTTACCCATATAATACGTGCTTCTTAATGCAAATGAAACTCTAGCCACTTTTCACTGTCTCCCATCTTTCTCCTCTTCTGCCTCTTCTTCTCTATCTCATTTTGCAAATCTTAACACTTCTGTGCTGCGGATGCATCTTACATCCGAACTCAGGACAGCAATATTTTTTTTTAGCATGAAAGCCATGGCGGGACCCGAAATCATTAACCTGTACTACAAACTGTACAATTTCGCACGTTTTTTGTACTACTGGAAAGACATTTGGTACTGCGAAAAATCTTTTGATACAGCTCATGTTGGTCTAATAATTTAATGCTGACTCTAGTTTTATAAATCTTATATATAAGATTAAATCATAGCCAACAGATTTTTTTTTTTAATCTAGAATAAATTTAATTGTAACTAAACCTAAATTTTATTAATGCTTAAGATATCAGACGCTTTGGCCATTTCAGAAATATTGTTCTATCTGAGTGGACTGCTGATAAGAATTATTAAAAGTATTGGTGAACTGATTTATGCAATTTTCCTGCGACAGTGGATATATATAAATGTTTATTAAGTATACCCATTCTGTGTTATAGAGCTGTCAATTTGGCTTCGTGTTCGGCTCTGTTCGGCTCTTTAGTAAAGTAAACGAGTCGAACATGAATAAATTTTTAAAGCTCGGATTATGAACGAGCTGAACAAGAACAGCTCTTTGTTCGCTCATGTTTAGCTCGTATTTAGCTTGAAATAAAATAATAATAATAATAATATGTTACATACATTTATTTATATAATAACATATTATATATATTCATATCTCGATTTAAATCACAATTGTTTGTTTGGTAATGTGGTTATGCACTTTCATTTGCATTCATTTGATTCAAGTTCAAATACACTTATTTTTTTTTTTTCAGTTTAATTTTAACGAGCCTAAATCGAGCCGAACACGAACACGCTGTTCACGAGTCGATTTCGAACATGAGCCAATTTCGAACACGAGCTATTTCGAACGAGCCGAACGCGAGCCCAGCCTGAGCTCGCTCAAGCTCGGCTCGTTTACAACCCTACTGTGTTATTGAATAAAATCTGTTTGTACTGCATAGAAGAAATTTTGTACACATCAAATGGAAAAAAATAATAACAGAAAGTAGTAATAGTGGTGAAATGTTCTGGAGTCCAGTTGGAGCTATGTTGTTCTGCATCAATCCTCCCCTGTTTTATAAAGATTCAGGCTTAATGCAAATTGGGTGGAATTTCTTTGGATGGAAGATAAGCATAGATATTGGATAGATTGAATGTGGAGGAAAAAGTCAAGTGTGGTGGTTAGTTTATAACATATGCACTGTCATTAATTTGTTGAGCCATATGGGACAAATCAAATTTCATGTGACTTAATTTTGATTATGTGCCTGGGGTGAATCAGCCGCACCATCACCTGATTCAAACATCTTCCATCTCTTATGAATATTTGCCTTTTGTTTGTGCATAGCGTTAGACTCCAACAACTTAGAGTGAACCTCTTGTAAATGTTTGGTAGCAATAGTGGCCACTTCTCCAGTTAAGGTGCTTTTTCATTTCAATAAAACTGTGGGATCAAGTGTGAGATTTGGAGGCTTAGTATAGACAAGGGTGAAAGGACACCTATCAGGGGATTAATTTAGAATGGAATTACATGTAAATTCAACTTGACCGACTTTGACCCACTAATTTAGATGATCTAGCTCTTAGCAATGTCAAATGTCTCCTGAGGTGTGCTTTACCACTTCTATTTGCCCGTTCATTTGTGTGTAAACCCACTCGCCCCCAAGCCTATGAGGGAGCATCAAGCTCACAGGGCATGCACCCAAAAACATCTGGAGCGCAATTTGCATGTCACAGGGCTTATGCCCCACCTATTAATCAAATATAAAGGGAAATTCCTAATTCTGCAAACTTGCCCAATTCACGTCGATTCAAGGTCTCCTGCATGCAGTCGATCTCCCGCAACATCTACTTCCTCCCTCGTAGGCAGAGTAGTAGAAGATCTCGTCGTCATTTGCTTCGTCCCTCCTGCAGCAGGCTATCATACCGTCTACTTCGTCCTGCACGAAGGAGCGTCTAGCAGACGATCTCGCCGCCAAGCAGGTAGAAGATCCCTCCCAGCTTCTGCTTTGTCCCTCCCACGCGAACCCCCAGCTTCCTCTCCGGCGGGATGGTAGATCACGCTCGCATCCCTCAGCCATAGTTCCTGCTTCTTTCCCGCAGCCCTGTCGCTCTCCCACAATCTCATCCCGATTCACTTAGTTAAATGTTTATATTGTTTTACAATTTGTATTATATTACACTGTAGCTACAGTGAGTTTATCTAGTTACAGTGATTTCACTCACTGCAGATACAGTAAACCATAGATTTAGTTTTCCAGGTTAAAAATTTGCTAGACTTCTACCTACAGTGAACGGCAATTTTGTCAGTTTTTTTCATGTTTGAAGTAAACCACAATTTTTTTTCATGTTTGTAATTTGATAGAGGTGGATTTGATCTCCTCCTTTTTTTTAATGTGTAAGGTCTTTTACTAACATGTAATGGAATTGGAGAATTGTGTGGCCGGTAGTTGTCGTACTAGTAAGATGAACTTTGCATGGCAATATCCAACAAGTTTTCCTAATGAAAAATATTTCATATGTTTGTTTTGCAATCAAGGGTGTGGTGGAACAATAAATAGGATAAAACAACATCCTGCCGACACAAATGAATGCATTAAAGCATGCACTAAATCCCTGCTAAAGTTCAAGTGAGAAGCAAGAAAGAATTAGAAGAAGATGCGAAAGTCAAATCACAATGTGACAGTGTATTATGTGACATTTTAAGTATTGCAACATATACTGGTGAAGATCAAAATGATACCAATTCATCATTATTTGACTCCTCCTAGAGACAACGTAGAGTTAGAGGTCGCAGAGATTTTTTCACGACAATTCAAGCAAGGAATTCTTCTCTAAATTCCAAGTAGAAAAAAAAAACGATAAAAGAAAAGAAGTATGCAGGGCAATTGGCAGATTCTGCTACTCAGCTGGATTGACTTTTATTATTGCCAATGACCCATATTTTTTATCTATGTTTGAAGTAGTTGCTAATTTTGGACTTGATTTTACTCCGCTTACAATGCATGAATTAAGAACTTGGATATTCAAAGATGAGTTTTCTATAATCAATGTGATGTTAGATGAGCATAAGAAGACATGGAGTGAATATGACTACTCAATTATTTCAGACAGGTGTACAGATGGAAAAAGTAAAACTATGATTAATTTTCTTGTGAACAATCAAGCTGAGACTTCTTTTTTTCCTTAAATCTTTGGATGCTTCAAATGCTATAAAAAATAGTGAGTTACTATTCACTTATTTAGATGACATGATTGAAGAAGTTAGAAAAAAAAAATGTGGTACAAATTATAATAGATAATGGATCAAGTTATTTAAATGCGAGTAAAAAGATAATGGAGAAAAAACAACATATTTATTGGATTCATTACGCAGCACATTTTAATGACCTAATGCTAGAAGATATCGAAAAGTTAGAGATTCACGAAAACACACTTACAAAAGCAAAACATGTTGTTATATTCACTTGTGAGTACACATGGGTTTTTGACTTGATGAGATCTTTTACAATATAGAGAGAACTCATTCATCCAATCGTCACACGATTAGATATTCTACCCTTCAAAGCATTCATAAGAAGAAACAACCACTTCAGTCAATGTTCCCCTCAGAAGCTTTGTGTTCTAGTCAATATGCAAAAAAGATAAAATATATAAAAACTCGAGCTGTTATTTTGTTTTATCCACATTTTTGGGGCCATCTTGCTTATTTTATATGTTTACCTATTTTTATATGTGTTTTACTTTTATGATATATTTTTGCTGATATTATGAAAAGTCTCTTAATAATTTTTTTTTATTAAGCACAAATAATTTATTTTTTTGCCATTTAATATTTATATTTCTTATTTTTTTATATTATGAAGCTTAAGCCCGACACCTTAGGGCTTATGCCTTTAAAAATATTGGTGGGTAGTTTTGAGAACTTGTCAAATACTTCCACAATTGGTTGGTGCGGTTTGATTGATTTGTCCAGGCCAGTTAATTATCTTCAATCTCTGATAAGAAGGCTTTGTGTCTCTGTTTACACCGTTTTGGTATCAGAGACATGGCTGAATCCAGTAAACATCCCGTCGATGACTATGTAAGTGATTGGGAAACTATGCGAGCTGTGCTCGCTACCCTTACCAGAAAGGTGGAGACGATCAAGCACGGTTTCCTACCGTTCGCAATGGAGATGCGATCAGAGTTTCAAAATCTATGGAGCGGAGATCTCTTCCCACCGGCAAACACACTGATAAGCTTGGCAGTTGTACCGACGATGAGAAATTTCAATCCAATGAATCCAGATCGGCGACGTTTTCAACAATCTGAGTCGGCCTTCCCTAATGTCGAAGTCGACAAGGGCCAAAATTCGCGACGCAAGCCGAAGTCATGGAATCCGACTCCGACAGTTAGAATCAAACATAGGGAAATCATCCTATCCGAAGAAGATCTTGGAATCAGATGCAAGGAGAATTCAAGATAAAATTAGATATACCCTATTTTGAAGGACATTTACATATTGAAGACTATTTGGGTTGAGAACAAGAAGTAAAAGCATTCTTTGAATGCATGGACATTTTGCCGGAGAGACAAGTCAAATACGTCGCCTATCGATTGAAAGAGGGAGCAGGGGCGTTGTGGATCCAATTAGTTTATACCTGCAAACGAGAAGGGCGTAGGAAGGTTCAAAGCTGGTCTGGTATGAAATAATTATTGCGAGGTCATTTTCTTGCCACAGATTAGGAGCAAATTCTATATCTACAATATCAGAGATGTATGCAAGGTGATCGAAATGTAAGTGCCTTTACGAAAGAATTTTATAGGCTATGCCATAAAAAACATGAATGAAACAGATCTAACAATTGATTGCTCGATGTATCGGTGGCTTGAAAGAATCAATTCAAGAAAAATCTAAAAGAGTTTTGTTTGGTCGCAGTCACAGGCTGTTAACTTTGCTTGTAAAGCAGAAATTCAACAACCTTGACAACATGAACCTTAATATTTCCATCATGGATCCATCGACTTCAATGTGGAACAAAATCGGGGAGTGCTACCTCTCAAACAAAATGTTCTTCAGGGTCAAAACTGTCCCAACCAACCCAACTTGATAGAATCCAGATTCAATTTAAGAACCAATTATAATCGTGACAACACATATCAAAGATTAACTCCAGGAAAATGCTTCAGGTCTCTCCAACCCGAGCATAAATCTATGAATGTCCAACTCGAAGACAACTTCAAGTGCTAGAAGGAGAACATGACATAGAGGGCAGCTATGGGTTGTCAATTGTGTCGGAAGATGTGGAGGATTTACAAGCCGGTAAAGGAGAATTTATTTCCTGCAACTTAGAAAAAGTATTGCTCGCTCCTAGCCGTAATAATTGTACTCAAAGGCATTCTATATTCAGGAGACAATGAACCATTGGAGGTAACGTATGTGAACTTATCATTGATAATGGTTTTACTGAAAAATATTGTTTCATTAAAGGTTGTTAAAGCTCTTTAACTAAAGACTACAAAGCATCCTCAATAGTATAAAATTAGTTAGGTGAAGAAAGGAATTGAAGTGTCGATTACCGAAATGTGCGAGGTTTCATTCTCTATTGGAAAATCATATCATTTTGAAATTCTTTGTGATGTAATAGACATAGATGTATACCATTTTATCTTGGGCCTTCTTTGGCAATTTGATGAGGGGTGTGGTATGACAGCCGATGTAGTGCTTATATTATTGAAAGGAATGACAAAAAATTGAGTTTTTTATCAGCCAACATCAATGTGGAAGTTATCCCTTCTGATTCAGTAGATTTTATTTTCGTGTCAGGGAACTAATTAATGCAAGACTATAAATTGGAAGCTCAAATGTATGCAATCCTGTGTACCGAACAATAGCCAATAACCAAAGAAGTGTCAAACAAACCGCCTATTTTAGTCGAACAATTCTCTGATTTAACTCCAGCTGATTTACCAAATTCATTACCTCCAATGCACACCATTTAGCACCAAATAGGACTTCCTTCCGGGCTCCACATTACCGAATTTACCCCACTACAAATTAGGCCCAAAGAAAAAACAAATATTATAAGAGATGGTCGATGATTTACTGCAGAAACAATATATTAGGCATAGTTTGAGTCCATGTGCCGTGCTGACATTAATTGTACCAAAGAATAATGGAAAGTGGCGAATGTGCATCGACTAGTCATCAATAAAATTACAACTAAATTCATTTTCCTATGCCTCAGTTAGAAGGCCTCTAGGAAAAATTATGTGTAGCTAAATTTTTGTCCAAATTGAACCTACTAAGTAGGTACCATCAAATTCAGATCTGACCTTGTGATGAATGGAAGACTACCTTTAAAACTCGTGCAGAATTTATGAATGACGAGTTATGCCATTTGGACTGTGCAATGCTCCTAGTATTTTTATGCATCTCATGAATGAGGTTTTAAAACATTTCCTCGTACAATCTTATGTTGTATATTTCAATGATATCTTAGTGTACAGTTCATCCTTACATGAACACATACAACATCTTACTCAACTTTTTAATACCTCATGCCAAGAGAAGTTATATTCTCAATCTATCCAAATGTAAATTTGACATAACTAGTGTTCATTTTCTGGGTTTGTTAGTTCCATGGGTAATAAAATTGATCTCGACAAAATAACGATTATTCTGCCTTCGCCCACTCCTAACTATATGTTTGAAGTTTGAAGGTTTCACGGATTAACTAATTTTTATAGAAAGATTCATCAAAGATTTCAACACATTGATAGCTTTGATTGCCGACTATTTGAAAAGCAAGACTTTCTTGCGGGAATCAGAAGAACAAGCAAGTTTTGACAATATTAAGACCGTTTTGTGTAATGCTCCTATTCTAGATGTTTCGGATTTTGACAAACCTTTTCTTGTTGAAGTAGATGCTTATGTTATTGGCATTGGTGTAGTTCTATCTCAAGAAAATAAGCCCATTAAATATTTCAGTGAAAAACTAAGTAGCACTCAACAATAGTGGTCTACATATGAGCATGAATTGTATGCAATGGTGAGAGCTCCCAAGCATTGGGTAACACTATCAGGTTCACCAAGAGTTTGTTTTATTTAGTGATCATAAATCCCTACAATTTCTGCAATCTCAAAAGACACTCAATTGAGTGCATGTGCGGTGGGTTGTCTTTCTACAAAAATTCAATTTTATGTTTTAATAAAACATAAAATTGGTTGAAGTAAGAAAGTAGTTGATGCTCTTAACTACAAAGTCAATTTGTTGGTCTCCTTACATACCTCGATTGCTGGGTTAGAAGCTATCAAATATTAAAATGCTACCGATACAGACTTTGTCAATCCTTACATCGGATTATGAGAAAGTTGCATGTTTAAGCTCCGATTGTAAATTATTTTGTTAAGCAAGGTTATCTTTTTAAGGTAACCAATTATGTATTTCAAACACTTCTCTTTGCACTCATTTAGTTCAAGACATGCATGCTGGAGGGTTGGCAACACATACCGGTCATGACAAAACTATCGTTATATTGACGACTCGTTTTTTTCTGGCCAAAATTAAAAAGAGATGTAAATCAATTTATCGAAAATGTGTCACTTATCAGACTTACAAAAGTAATGTTCAAAATACTGGTTTGTGTATGTCATGATCGGTTCCTGAAATGATTTGAGAAGATTTGAGTTTGTATTCTGTTTTGGGACTTCCGAAAATTAAAAGAGATTTTAATTCTGTAATGGTAGTGGTCGATCGCTTTTCTAAAATGACCCATTTTGTTCCTTATAAGAGGACCTTCGATGCTCTTAATATTGCATGACTATTCTTCTTGAATATTTGTTGTCTCCAAAGATTACCTGAAGTTTTGCATCGGCTCATGATGTTAAATCCATGAGTTACTTTTGGTGGGAATTGTGGAAAAGATTACATATAGAACTTAGAATGAGTTCAACTTACCATCATCAAACTGACAACCAAACAGAGGTCGTTAATAGGACTCTTAATAACATGATTTATTGTTTAGTTGGTGAAACTCACAAGCAATGGGATGAAATACTTAGTCGAGCAGAATTTGCATATAATTCCGTGCCAAACCGAACAACAGATAGGGCTCCATTCAGTTCAGTTTATACCAAGGCTCCCAATCATACTATCGACCCTATGATCCTCCCTCAAGCTCGCAATAAAACTGTTGAATCGATGGTTACCAATTTCACCACAATGATTCATGATGTCAAAGATAAGCTTTCTCAAAGTAACCAAGTATGTAAATCATTGGCTAATACTAAATGGCGCTTCAAAGAATTTAAGGTTGGATATTTAATCATGGTCCATCTGCGTAAAAAATGATTTCTAACCGACACTTATTTTAAATTACAGCCACACAAACTGGGCTAATTTCCAATTGCTTAAATAATCAACGATAATGCCAATATCATTTCCTTACCCCCGAAATTGAAATATTTCACCAAAATTCAATATCACACATATATACGTATAGCATCCTCCAGATGTCATTGCCATTTAAGAACTTGAGATGAGTTCTTCTGAAGCGAAGGGGAATCTGGTGTAGTCGAAGGATGGATTAGACCGAAATACATTTATTACTTTCCTTTTACTTGCTTAATAGTAATACTCAATAATACTTGCTTTAATAGTTACCATAAAGATATTATAAAAGGATATTGGAAAAAATTGTATGCAACTTTTTCCTGATTTCACCAACCAATTATGTTGTTCAGCTTTATCATTTTTTGTTATTCGTTTACCTTATTTACACCACCTCCTCTATTAAAGGGACTTAGGGTTCACGGGGGAATAATGGTGAGAAGTGCTAAATTGTACCCTTAGTCTTTTTCTTTCTCCTCATCTGATGCTAGTGAGATTTATATTCCCGTGGAAATAGGCGAATCAACTTAACGCCAAATCATGTAATTTTTTTTTATTTGATTGTTGTTGTGTGAAATTTTTTCATTTTCTTATTATTTTCGAATAACATTTTTTATGTTCAGGAACACCCAGCTGATAAAATCGCTCGGTGTAATTGTTGATTGTTCAATTACCCTATGAACAATGTTCATATTGCACTTATAATATTTGTTCCAAATCAATTATAATATTTGTTCCAAATCAATCCGCAGAAATGATTCATTTCTGAACCAACATTTGATATTACCCGTTCTTATTGTCAAAGCTACAACCACCGTGCAATTGCCTTTTAACTCGCACTCTCACATATTTGCCTTGTTTATAAACTGGAATTCACATATATTCGAAAATGTTTTCCACATCTTGTTCCAAATCCAAAGTAATCCTCAACATGCAAATAGCCATTAAAGAAATAAATGCCCAATTTAATACAAAATTCATGCTTTCTATCATGGAATTCATACCTACGATTAGCTAAACTATCTGTTTGAGAAAACTACACTTCCTCACAATCGATCACTACTTCAGTCCAAGACATTTAGCCGTCTGCCTGCTACAATTATCACATAACGTTTACACAATACGAAGACAATAGATTCCACCATATTCAAATCACAGCAAGCTGCAGAACTCCACTGCTTCTTCACAATTCTACACAAATAAATACTAAATGTTATAAATAAAATGTCATGACCATCAATTTTAATCACGAGGCCCATTACACATACAGTAGCCACAAACAGCATGCCAGCAGCTCAACATGTTAACTAAAATTTTAATCAATATATATTTTTAGAGCAATATTTTAGCCACCATAAAATTTCCACACGCATTCACCATTCAACCCTAAAAAAAATCCCCATAAGTTCGTGATTTTATTTATATGTCCTTAATTTTTTTATCAATGGTTTTATAGCTAAACCATTACTCGAAGTCTCGTCCTCAAAGTCAGAAATGAATATTACGTGCAGCATTCGCATGTGTGAATTGATGATATTATCTCGATACCACTAATTCACATCTAACTTCTCCACATGTAATATTTTTACCAAAGCCAGCGGCGAGCACTCGCACTCGCCGGCACCGACCGCACGCTAACAAGGAGCACATCATCAACCACCGGCCCACACAGCGCGCCGTCGCTTCTCATGTGATAGAATGAGCTCTGAAACACGACATTAGTCCTCTCACCCACAGCACTAAACTTTAACACCGCCCGCTTGTGCCCGCCATTCCCTTTCGACTCGTACGGTATCTTCACTGTCTCCCTCGCCGCAAACGCCTCAACAGCCATGCTCCCAACACACCCATCCCCCGCGTCGCCGACCGCAAACGTAAGCGCATACTTTCGCCCAACCACCGTCCTCACCGTCTGCGCAATCGCGCTCTCCCGCCCCGCCACCAGCTCCACCGCCCTCCGCCCCTCCGCCACCGCGAAATGCGCGGCATCGATATACTTCACCGCCTTAAGCGACACGATTTTCCACGCGGGGAGAGGGGAGTGGTCGTCCTCGATGTTGGGCGGTATTATGATTCCGTAGCTGGAATTGGGGAGGAAAAAGGGACCTTCTTCAAAACCGGGATTTTTCAGAAGATTTTTGTTGGTGGGTCGGGGGGGATAGAGCTCGCGAATGGCGACGGCGTCGATGAGGGGACCGCAAGCGGGATCATCCTCGAGGCCGGGGTTGTGGATGACGAGATCGACGGGGGATTGTTGGGCGAGAAAGGCCCATGCGTAGGAATCCCAGCCGCTGCTGCTGTAGGTGGTTTGGATGGGGACGAGGCCGGAGTAAGGGGTGAGGGAGATGTTGAGGTGTTCAGACTGAGCGCAGGTGCGGGCGGCGCAGAAGGTGAGGGAGTAGCGGAGGGAGGGGGTTAGGAGGAGGGATTGGCGGATGAAGGCGTCGTTGCCGAGGCGGACGGCGTAAGAGCCTTCGGGGACGACGAGGAGCATGTCGCCTTGTTTGTGGCCGGAGGGGATGTATTCCACGAAGCCGGAGACTTCCCATTGGGGGATGGCGCGGCGGCTGCGGATTACGGTGCCGTTTAGTTCCGTGGAGTTGGGGCCCTGCTCGAAATTGCCGTTCGGAAGGAGCCCTGTTTACATACATACCAAACAATTCTTATATATTTGCATATCTAACATTCGGAAAAAATTTGCTTACGTGTACGCATCTCTGCGTACATGATAGTGTACACGAGAGTTATATGGGAGTTACAAGCATGTACACGAGAGTTACATAGGAGTTACAAGCATGTATAATTGTTACAGCGGAGTTACACGGTTACACGGGATTTACACAACAGGAGGTTACACGGGAGGTACAACAGGTTATAACCCCCTAACTCTGATGTAACTTCCATGTACACTATTAAGTACGCAGAGATGCGTACCCCTTGACGTACGCAAATTTTTTCCCTAACATTCAAAATTCTATATATATATATATAAAGAATAATGGAAA
>NW_018164953.1:813742-814865 GCF_001263595.1 Phalaenopsis equestris | reverse complement strand
TATATATATATATATATACCACGCGCATTGAAGGAGGATAAGCCCAAAATGCGTGTACATATTTCACTTAAACCCAAGATCTTGATGTCATTTAAAATCGACAAGCCATGTGACCGTTTCAGCTGCAAGCTAAATAATTAAAATTCAAATATTCATAATAATTCAAAAAATCTACACGCCATGTGACCAATTCGGTCACATAGAACCGGCCAAACAAAAATATCAAAGTTTCGGATCCCGTAAAATAATTATAAATAATTAATGATGTGTTCATATACCAATATCAATATCAATTATTATATCTCACTAAAAAAAAGAAAAAAAATTAATTTTAGTATTATTGCGTGCGGAGAGCTGCGTGCGCTCTACGATTCCAGCCACAGATCAAGCTAGGACTGTATGACAGTGGGATCGTCAGGGCTGTACAACCTTGACTTGATCTGTGGAAGGAATGTGTGCGCTCTCCGCATACAATAATCGCTCCATATAAATTTCAATCTACTCACTACTTTATGTGACATAAAATATTTATTGATATAAGTATAAAAATTAAAATTTAATTGTTAGATATGTGATTACATAAAAATGTATGTTATGTATGTAAATGCCCTTAATAAAATTAATTTTAGACATTAAATAAATTCTAATATATAAAATCTTATTAATTTTTTATTTTTATTATTGTTTTATAATTATTATTTCATTCATTAAAAAGATTAAATTTGAAGAAGTTAAATATAGGAATATTTATTACACGACTATCAGAAGGTAACGCTGACAAACCAATTAAGGCCGGCAGCTACGCACATGCAATAGCGTACAAGAACATGGGCTGTCAGATTGGCTCGTATATGTGTGTTACAATTATTTAATTTTTTTGGGTATTTACATATTTACCACCGAAATTACATATCTACCACCTATATTTAGCTTTTCTATATTCATGCAACTCAAATCTTCACTAAACTTTAGGCATTTACATAATACCTAAAGTTTACTATCTATAGTTATTCCCCCAAATCCTTAAAATCCTTTAAAAATATAACTATAAACTTTTAAGAAGTGAAATACCCTTTTTCATGCATTAAAAAGGACAAAAGGTGCATATACATACATATATATA
>NW_018164953.1:812808-813719 GCF_001263595.1 Phalaenopsis equestris | reverse complement strand
TATATATATATATATAAATCAATTAAATAGACATAATTTTTTCTGCTTTCGTATATATATATTAAATGCATATAATTAGATATCAAAGTATATGCGTTATATAGAATATTTTAATCTTCATATTTAATTATATAGGATTTTCTATATAAATGGTATTTCTACTTTATTTTAAAAAAAACAATATTAGTACGAATCTCAAGGCAGATGGACGACACATGAAGAAGATACAGACGATTGAATAGTTCCTTCAACAATCGTTTTATGGCTGGCAAGAAAAGCTTCTTGTTCAAACGATCGATGGAAGACACCAAGAGAAGCTCCCGCAAGGCATAAACAACCTTTAAGACGATCGACAAAGAGCACTCTTTCAGACTATATATCGATAGAATCAAGACTTTACTAATTGATTGAATAAGTCCACAGCCTTATTATATGTGAATAACTATATAATAATAAAAAATCTCCCTAAAAAATTAATGATGATGGCACTACTATATACTTTTGTAATATTAAGATCCCTGCTTATAATAGGGGTTCATGTCATTAATAAAAGACTCTCTTTATTGTTCTTTACTATTCCCAAACTCTTTCTAATCACTTCTTAGCAGAACTTTGTATTTATTAGGTGTATTTCACAGGCACTTTGAAATTCAACGGATATATTTAATACTATTTAAAAATTTAATAATTATATAAATAAATATAAAAATTAAATGAATAAAGAGCCTAAATAATATCCGCTTAGTTATATTCATCCGTTTTAATCTCAGCATTTATAGAAATACTAAAATAGTGTACAACCGAAACTACTTCAAATGAAATTTAAGGAGTCTAAGTTTATTTTAATTTTTTTATAAATTCTGGTTCTAAATGATTTCATATAAATAATCAAAAATTTTAGATATATATAT
>NW_018164953.1:801762-812753 GCF_001263595.1 Phalaenopsis equestris | reverse complement strand
GAACTCCGAGTAGCAAAACGACTTTTTGTTCGTGAACGGCTCGTGTTCGGCTCCTTTGCTGTTCGGATCGCCAAGCGAAGGAGCTGAACACGAGCTGAGCATTTACCCCCCTATATATATATATATATATATATATATATATATACATCCATTATTTTAAGGCAATTACAGCGTACATCACGGAAAATAAGCATTGGATAGAGCAATTGGATAGCTGTATTGGATAGCTGTATTGACTATGGAGAACTTAGCAGCACGTGCTGCGGTCGACCATCGATTTGATTTCTATAATATTCACGTAGTAGCTTTTAGATCCGACAATAATGATTCTTTATTTAATATAATAAGAGAAATTAATTTTAAGCAGGGAATGAAGAATAATAATAATAGAAAAATAAATAAATAAAAATGTGGTCCAAACTTTGCCAAATACCATCTGGGAATTACCATTAATTATTTCTTCACATAAATGTGAAAAAATATTACCTGAGGAGTACTGATGCATCAGTATTCCAATAGTGGGGTGTCACGTGGCACTACGGTGGGACCATTGTATACGTGACACTTTATCATTGGAGTACAAATTTGGATAGGAAAGTTACATACATACCACATACTTCTTATGTATTTACATATCTAGCACTGAAATTTTAATATTTATACTTATACCACATTCGTGCCTAAATATAAAAGAACTGTGTTATATATGTAAAATAACTTCTCTTAAAAGCTAAATAGAAAATTTCTATAATGTTATTGTTATGAGAAAACATAACTATAAATATAATTTTTTTTTTTTGTAAATCTAATGTTTTCATGAATGAATGGGGGAGATGACTTTCTTACCATCGGTGATGGCGGTAGCCACGTGGCAGAAGGCGCACAGTAGGAAGAACGGCGCCGCCAAGCCTGCCATCATCATCTTCTTCTTCTTCCTCTTTCTCGCTGTGGGAGGAAAACTGGCGGAGGGTCAGATGAATCAAAAATGGCATGGGAGGGAGGGGGGATATAAAGAAGAGGTTTTTGTCAAAAGCCCTTATTTCAAGAGTTAATTACTGCAATGCCATTTGCTGAGCTGGCATCCCCATTTTTCTTTGAGGCTGCAATGCTCCACATGTAGGACATTGGTTTCCTCCCTTGTTTTAAGTTAAGTGGGCCATGCTTACGAAGGAAGCTAGAATTATTATGTTTAGATATAGAGAAATTAATTTGATTAGTTTAATTATATACTAATTTTTGAATACTAATCTAAGATTAACTTTATAATTGAGTTTACATCTTCATGAGATTCTTTGCCATTGTTTGAGTAATTTGATGCAAGCGATTTAGCTAATGACACTAGAGTGATCAATAGTACTCTTAAATGTTTAAAAAGATGAGCTTGCTCAACCATTTTTAAAAAAAACTTAACTTAATTTTATCTATTTTTTAATGTTGGATTAGTTTAATATAAACTTATATTGCATCCTCAATTATTTTAAGACTTTTACAAAGTTTATAAAGACTAATAATAGTAGAAATTAATGATTTGTTAGCTCACCCAGAGTATGTTGAAGATGATTCCTTTTGCTTACAACCATGAGTCCCAATATAAAACAATAAAGCCTTTTTATATGTATATTCTCATTGGTGTTATTGTATGTAGGAGAATTCGTGGCAGTAGAGTAATATATTAATATCTTAGTTTTGTATTAAAATTCAACGAACATATAAATATAAGAAGAGCCGACAGAGGGGACAATAGTGGTTTTTACATGAAAAACACAACAATGAAAAAAATCATGGGGCCAGGTCTGGTTAAAATGATTTCAATATTTAGATGTATATTACAAGATTTTGCTTGTCCTTGAACAATAAAAAATAATATTACAAAATGGAGTGTTATCGACTTGAATTTTACTATAAGAGTGGAAAAAAATTTGGTAAAGTGATATTGAGCCAGTTGCGATTATGGAAGATTGATGGTAGGGGCTGTGTCGTGGAGATTTGAATTCACCTTCGATGATAGCGACAACTAGGCAACATTGGTCCGATTGCAGTGGTAATGATAATGAAGCGGCAGTGATTCAATAATGATGGTTCATCGATGGAGGTCTGACAGTGGAAACAACATCAATTTAGCGATGATGGCCTGATGATAGCAGCAATAGTAGCCAAGCAATGATGTTAGCTGCAATGACATTAACAGCATAACTGTGATCAGACAGTGGACAATCGATAGTGGTCTAATGCTAGTTAGGGTCGGGAGATCGTGATATTGTGACGATGAAAATTAACAATGGTGATTCAATGACACTGATGTGGCCAATGATGTTGGCTGAGCGACTGTGACTTGACAGTTACGGTGGCCAAACAATAATGGCAACATTAGCGCCTTTAGTCTGATAAAGGTTGTGTACCACGATGGCGACAATGATGGCTAGATGAAGAAAATTCAGTGATGTCAGCTGTGCAATAATATTGATGGGGATAGTGATCAGTCAACAATGGAAACAATGGCATTGTTGGTCGAGCGATAGTGGTTTAATGTGACAGTGGTGACCAAATGATGATAATCTTGTGACACCAGCTAGACAACCATGGTTTGACAATGGTGGCCTAACGTTGACCTTACTACGATGGTTTGGTGATTGCCCAATGATGGTGGTCTAGGATAACAGTGACTGTGAGATGATGATCACGTGACAATGGTTGAAACCAATTGGCATTGATCCATTAGTGTTAGTGGCGTTCTGTTGATAGTAGTGGTATGTCTTTTCAATTTGAGACACTACATATAGAAACAAATAGTTTTTAAAAACGTCAAATAAATGGCATATAAAAGAGATAATTGTATGGGAATACTTTCTGCCTCTTTTTTTTTTATTCTGAGGTTTGAATCAATGAGACTCACAAAATTTGTGTTGAGTATCTATTACATTAGAATTATAAAATAACATGTATTCATTTACATAATAATTAATCTTCCTTGATTTCAAACATAACTTGGAGACCGGCTATTTTGCTTTTCTTGAGGATTTATTTCATTCAATGATCCTCCAAACTGATTGAAGTATTCTTGGGGCATTTTAAACCCTGTTTTAAGTTTTAATATTCTTAGAGCTATATATAGATAACTCAGAATGGGTGTACAACCTTCCCATAGTGTCATTTGTATCTTATTCGTAAATTCATAAAACATCCGCGCTTCTTGGTTTGGTGGCTCTTCCTCCATTTGACTCAGATAATAAGACATTTTTCATAAAAGACCATTTCTACATATCAACTTGAGTTAAACCCATAGTGAGGATCATAACTCATCGTAGAAGCAGAGCTAAATATTGAAGTGTCAAGCTCACCATGTGATGTCCAAAACTAATAATCTGGTTGAAATCTCTAACGATATGAATCATACAATGCTTCTTCAGGCGCTTAAGTTTGCTCGATTCCAATGTTTCGAACATGAGCACCCGAACCTACCTTCAGATAGGAAAGTTGGAGTTGAGTTGTCATTTGAATGAAGGTCTGAACACTATTCAAGAACACTTTAGTGATTCTTTCTATTTTGATATAGTCTATGATACATCCATGACCGTAATGTACGAATTTTCATAGATAACTTATAAATTTGATAAAAAATTTATAAAACACAACTATCATATAAAAATATTATAATTTTTCAAACATAAATTAAATAACTAAGAGATTTGTACATTACACATGTACCGGTCAAAACTTTAATATCACATCAAAGACATCACTATTATAACTTTTAAAAAGTGAAATACATATTTTTATGCATAGTATTAAAGCACCCAAGTGTCATGTATATAAATACAAAATTGATTTTTTTCCCTCATTTTATTTGACATATTTACTATTATGCGGCAATTACATGCATAGTAATAAATGGATCAAAACAGACGTCCAATTCATAAAAAAATATGGCACATTTACATAATTACTACATTTTCACATATATGGCATAAAAACTTTATTTTTTTATATTATAGACCCTTCAAATATTATATATCGCATACAAAAATATCATTATTTCAAGTTTTTTATAAAAAAATATATATTTTGATGTATGAATAAGATCACATAGATTTAAGAATTGAAATTTAGGATTTAGATATATAAATACATCATAATTAAGTGATATTTATATAAATCTCGCAAAAACATATAGTTCATGGATCACTATGGACGATAAATATTAGAAAAAAAAATTATTGAGAACATTTTCATATTTGAAGTTTACAAAAATCTTTAATATTTACACAAAATAATAAAAAAAAGGGTTTTTTTTTACCTGCTTAGCCCTCAAAAAGATAAAAAATTACATATTCCACACTCTAAACATTAAAATTACCTGCCAAAGGTTTCGCTCAGCCGCCATCCAATCGGCTCCAGCACAAGCTATTTTGTCAACGTCAAGGACTAGCTTTCTCGGTACCAAGCTCGGCCGCAGCTTCTACACCTGCTCCTTCAATCAGGTACTACAACTGTTTGCGTCTATCCTCCCGTTCATATACAGAACTTATTTCGTTGAGATTTTCTATGGAGTAAGACAAGCTGGAATGTGATGTTTCTTGTTAGATGGAAGAGACGAAAATTGAATGTAACGACAGTAATGTTGTATGTGACTTCAACTTTCAAATTATGTTCTCCTCTTGCTGCTCAAGCGCAATTAGAAACTTTGGAACATTTTGTTGACTGTAATCTGTGCTGCTTCACTCTACCAAAAAAACTCAGTAGGAATCAGAGCCACAGTTCTGTTTGATTATAAACTTTTTAGCAGCTTTTTATTAAATGCTAGAATTTGTGAGCTGGAAGAAGGTTGCTGCTGACTTTCCAAATAATAATAATGATAATTAGAACTATTGTTGGGAAATTCACAACAAATTTACAGTGATTTTTGCAGGAAATAGAAGCCGTTCCAAAAAAAGGCCCTGCCTTTCTTATGGAGAATAACTCACCATTTCTTTTCTATTATCGTTCATCTTTCTCTCATTCCTTATGATGTGAAATCAAGCATTGAAGGACTGCTTTAGAGGGATGTAATGCTACTGCTGAAATTGTAAACAGAATCCTTTATGGTTTACTGAAAGGTCTCTTCCCGCAAGATATGCAGTATTTTGGGTGTGGAATAGGTAAATTTAATGTTTGGAGTGTAGAATATGTAATTTCTTATGTTTTGAGTGTTGTTGTGCAGGTAAAAAATCACAAAAAGAACATGTAATTTTAAATTATTTAGATAAAGTATATATAAATTCATAACAACACTACATATACAAATAAATAAATAAATAAATCATCCATGTGACAAAAAATTTCTCCCCTAAGAAATCTTCAATACATTAAAGGCCATCACATGGAATTCTATCCAATAATGTGGTTGATCCCATCAGTGGGCTTAATCAGTAGGCAAATGGTGTTGTCATCCACCATCACGTACGTGTTGTGCACCCGAAAATCAATATCGAGCATTACCAGATGGCCGTCCTTTATCCCGGCGTAGGCCGTACAGATCCCGCCATGTGCCGACAAAGCAGAGTTCCCACCCAGACCGTTGCACCACTGGAAGCCTCACTTCCTGCAGCTGATTTTTTGACTTGTTGTATTCGTGCTAGGGATGTTAAAATTCAATTTCGAGCCGAGTTTAGGACCGCTCAAAATTGGTTTGAAAAATATTTGATTCAAAATTGTCGCTCGTACTTAGGCTTGTTTATCTTGATCCGAGCCAAAATTCAAATCAATTTTCAAGTGATTAATGATATAACACCACCACTAAATTCACAGTTTTAACATTACTAAGATCCGCTAATAATCTGATTTTTAGTCAAGCTGGGGTGTTATGTCATGGAGTAAATTTATTATCTTAGTTATCATAGAGACAAGTGTTTCACTATAATTGACTAAATAGTTTTGGTGTTATCATACACATTTAGCTTTGACATGATGTGGTGGGGTTAACCCATCATTAATCATGATGTTTACAAAAATTGAGCATGAAAGATTGTAATGATATGAAATAAAAGGCAATGCAAGATAATTATTTTGTTTCTTATGGAGGTGGCAAAAGGAGGCACATGCTTCTCTCTCAGACTTTTAATCTATCCCTATAAATGCTAGAAATAAGCAATTAAACCTTTTTTTTTATTTGAAGTTTACAAAAATAAGAATTTAATTTATGCACTATCAAAATAAAAAAAATAATTTTGTCGGTTTTATTTTTAGTTTTTTGAAAATAATTTTGATTTAATATATGTATAATTTTTATTTTGAAAAAAAAAAAGATTTTTAATTTTGAAAAATGAGACCAAACGATCTTATATATTTGATTGTTTAAATAATCGAACATAATATCACAAGTGACATGTCATCTCAAAGGATAAGAATATCACTTAATAATGGGTTTAATTATTTAAAATAAAAAATTTAGGATATTTGTTTAGTCTGCAAAATTTCCAACAAATTCTTCCACTGCTTAATCTGAAGATTAGATAGGTTTTAGATTATTTGGTTTACTAATTCTCCTATAGACACAAGTCCATGTATTTAATTACACCTCAAGTGACAAAAAATATCTAACAAATTAAGATTGAGGGTTTATCTTCAAGAAGTCAACGTTCAATTTCCCCAATTGTCTATAGGACAGTCAAGTGGGAAGGACTCAATGTGAAACAATTGTTTATAGCTTAGTGACACCTCAAACTATCATATATTTTGGCTTTACATTTTTGAAAGGGAAGTTTTATAATATTTCAATCCTGCAATTTATTTAGAAAATATGACTTTTATCTGCACGACTTACGATCAAGCAAATGACTCAAGAAGATAGAAAGATTTATCTTGTATCTTAAAACAACATCAAAACCCTAAAAGAGTTAGGGCTTATATCGCACAACATACAATCATTTGAAGGCCTAAAAGACTGCGTGAGGATTTACGTTGTACTAGAAAAACAACCACAAGTCCTGAAGGCTTATGTTATTTAGTACTATGAAAGTTTTAATTGAGGATCATTCTTGGCTTCATGTTGTGGTCTCGATTGTTGGCTGAAGGTTGACTGCCACTTGGTCGTTGTCTCGTTGAAAATAGGTGGGAGGATAGAAACCCTGCTTCAAACGACCTGTCCTAGGTTTATGTGTTTGTTTGGTTGTTGTGAGGGGGGGTATCTTAATTATGTTAGGTCATGCTAATTAAGATCTCATGATTCTATCATCCTAACATCACTATTAATTTTGAATTTACTTAGTCTAATGATGCTGTTAAAATTGTTTAAATTGAAGGTCACTTGTTAGCAACTATGGGTTATCCAAAAAATTCTTGTAAATCCAAAAAAGTGCATTATTATTATCATGTTATTCTTTTAATGTTCTATCTTGAATGAATGGTCTAAATTGATTTATGATTGAATGTGTTTTATTCTGAACTTTTGAAAGTAGTTAAAATTACTCTATCGAAAGAGAGTGTTGGTCACGTGTTATAGGATTCTAACCCTAAACATTTGTCCTAAGTCTTATATCATAGGGCTTCATATAAGAAAATAATAAATTATACATTTTAAAGTTTTCGGCCCTAAACAAATATCCTATATTCTTTGCCCTAGGGGTCACATGTGAGGAATGTAATAAATAGAAGAAGAATTGTAGTAAAACATGTCTAAATGAAGCATATACAATTAACTACAGTAAGAGAAAAGATAGTATCACCTACCTGTCGCCTCTGATGGCATTTGTATATACATACAAGAATTAAACAAACACTGAGCATTATTTGCAATTTTAAATATGAAAAACACGAGCATATATGTTTGTATAATACTAGGTGATAAACATATGGAAGACCAGAATCGAGTATAAGTTTTGAGTTTAGGGATGGACTCAGCTTCAAGACATGTGGCCCTGATAATTCTTCTCGAGAGATTTTCGTAGGCAACCATCAACATATGACCTTATAAAGTCCGATCTTGAGTAGAAATTACTAACAAGACAATCAAAGGAGGATACTTCTTAGCGTAACGAATAAATGAATTAAATAATTAATAAATGATGCAAAATAAGATCATAATTTTTTCAAAATTTAAAATTTTATGCCCATTTTCAACGCAAATAGGTACTTCTAAATGGAAAAGATTTGCATGTGCAATGAAAGAATACTTTCCTCTTATCAAAAATATAATATTTGAAGATGTGGAAAACCGGAATCAAATGAATACTTTTGATCTGATTAAATACAAATTAAGTTAAATAATTGATAGAATATTTAATGCCTTGATTGTCTGCACAAATGTGATTATCTATGACCCATGTGAGCATGGCCACATATCAAGGACTTAAACTAATAATTCAAAGCTTTGATTAGTTGTACGAGCGCTGAGCTTGCAATGGCTGTCGCCAGTCGGTGCAAATCAAATCCCCACAAATTGAAGGAGCAATACAATATTTTAGAAGTATTTTCATACATACCTCTCAATTCTTATGGATTTATATATCTACCATATAAGCTATAACTATATATGTAAAAGATGTATTTTTTTTTGTTTAACATGCAAGATTTGAGTGGTATAAATAAAGAAAACAAGGCTTAGGTGTTAGACATGTAGATCTTTGTTGAATCCAAATATGTTTTGTGGATCACACCAATGTATAGAGCGTAGGACAAACGAGAGAAACAAAGTGAGGGAGAAAGAGAAAGATTGAGAGAGTGTGTGTAGACATTAATATAGGAGTTTTGAAAGAGTAAATTCATTAGCTCTTTATTATAGAAGTGACCCCCCTATATAAAGATTTCAGGGATACTTAGTATAAAACTGCATGTTTGTTCTTATTTTAATAGAAACATTACAAGTTATTACGACACAGTCATAACTGATATCAACATTGTTTCGTATTCACTATTGCTTGAAGAGGGGCATTTGATGACCAGGTAATCTTGTGATTCGGTCGATTGAAAACCTTTGGTTGGTCGATAAACATTCGGTTGGCCGAAGAGTTGTCGGTCGACCTTTCTAGGAAATCCTGAGTAGAGGCCCTCATGTCATTAGAGTAAACTTGGGCCCGCTAGGCAGAGAGTGTACCACTGTAATCAGAGGGACAACCCTCCTTGGACAAGAGACCTTCTCAAAGGACGTTTAGTGAGGTGCTTTCAGGCAATTTTATGAGCGGTTCTTAAATCGCCTGAGGGAGTTGGTAATGAACAACTGTCGCTCTGATTGGGTTGCTTCCATTTCTTTGTTTGTTTGTGCTTCTGTCAAGTCGGCTCAGAGTTCCAACCGAAGGAAACAACGCTTGGTGTTTTCATCTTTTCATTATCTCGATACACCGTCCTTTAGTGTTCATAAGCAAGACCCGTTAGATTTTCTCGAGATTTTTGCAACTATATTTTTGATGCACAATACCAAAAGGCTCATGTAGTTTGTGATATGTAACGAAATGTCTAATATTTTTGTTATGATTTTCTTAGAGTAGTCAATTTGAGTTAGCCTGGTCAAATTTGGGTTAAGCGGGGATAAGTCAGTTATAAGTCAAACTCAAATAGTAATCATCTGACTGATAAGATATACATCTGACTTATAAGATATACATAAGATATTGCCGCTCAAATTTATAACAAAATTACTAAAACAATTAATCAAAATTAGAAAAAAAAAAGGTGAAAATTATGTGATAGATCCGGTATGAGGTAAAATTGGATGTAATAACTTATAACTAAAGAAGTTGGGGGATAGTGATAAAGGTTATCATGGTATTGTCATTATTTAGTGTAAAACATCACACATGATGGCTCCTATTTCAATTTTTCTCATTTCCCACTTCACTTTTATGCATTCGATTCATCATTCTAAAACTATTAGGCATGTAAATCAATTGAGTTTGAGTGAGTTTAATATGTATTCGTGTTGGATCTGAAAATATCCATGAAACACACCCAATGAATGAAACGTTCTATTAGGAAGTGGCTGAGAAAGAGAGAGAGAGAACAGAAGTAGGCAGACAAAATGAGCCCTTTATTTATAATATGGATCCCTATTTATAGCCCGAGTCTCATTATTATAAAAATACATATTAACCTCTAATTATTAACTTTTCAGGAGGTGCTTTTGGGTAGTTACAGTGTTATTTGCATATGATAAAATCAGAGGTTGATTCAATTGATGAGGGTTGCTAATTGTCTACTAATCCTAGGTTCGGTCGATATATAGTACGAAAGAGAGCTCCCCGTCGATCATCCTGAAGGCTGTTATCGCCTTGTAGGACTTTCTCTTGGCGTCTTCTGCTGATCGTTTGGAAAATATGTTTTTTTCACCAATACTCATCTAAAAATGATCGTTGGTAGCCCTTTGGTCATTTGCTTTGAAATTCGTGCAGGTGCATTTTTATTTGTACAATTCGTATTCGACTCTTTTTTTTTCTTTTCTAAATAGACTAGGTTTTTGTAATGACTCGTAAATAATATGTTCGTATTCAGTTTTATTCGAACCCAGTTATTCATATTTAGCTTTTGTTCAACTCTAATTAATTTGAATGATTTAAAAGAATAAAATTCAATATTTTTAAAATACAATATAAATATCAATATAGAAAGATTATAAATATTATTTGTTTAACTATTTAGTTAAATCCTGTTAAAATAAGCGGAATACAACAGAACGAAAGAATTGTTGGTGTTATGCTCATCAAATAAATCAAGCTAAAAAATTATTCATATTCAGCTCATATTTATTTATTTATTTTAAGCCTTGAATTCAATCACTCTTGGGTTAAAGATTAAGCTCTCAACAAACAGGCTATCATAGTATTGTTTGACAAATGAATCAAATAAGAGCTAATTTGCAACTCTAAAATATGATGTTTATGAACTGCAAGCTCTTATAGTAGCACTAATAGCTATCTACACTAGCTAATGTAGGAGCATCCAGCTCTTCGGCCCCTTATCATCTTCTTTTAACTTTTTTTGGCAGCATTCTTGTTTTTATTTCTTCTTTGATATATATATATATA
>NW_018164953.1:786327-801752 GCF_001263595.1 Phalaenopsis equestris | reverse complement strand
GGCAAGCATATATATATATATCACACCTTGCATAAAAGTCAAAGGCTCTTATTTTAAAACTCCCCCATTCTTCATACACGTTCCTTAAGAGGTGCCATGAAGGTTCCTTCGCCAACTAAGTGATGCATCTTACTAGGAAATGAAGTAGAGGCATGATGTTATGGACTTCGATACCATGTCTTAGAATGACGAGTATTAGAGAGTGTAAACTTGTATATTGCGCTTGTTAACTATTGAAGAAGTGTGAACTTCTATCAACGAGGCTTCATTTCTCATAGAAGTTGCGAAATTATTGTGTTGAAAATTAACAGTAATAGAGTGATCATTTAATGTTTAACATTACTTGAAGAACCAACACACACATATAATAAAAATGTATTAGGACTAGACACCAAGCTTTTTTAAGTGAAAAAATTCTGGAAAGAAAAAAGATAATAGGCTAGCCTAATCATAGTAATCTACTATATAATTATAAATACATGGTTCCAATCTTTTCATAAATTAGAAAAGATAGAATTACAATGTTAATAATTATATAGTCATAATTAGGCTACAACGAACATGGTTGTTCATGAAGGTTGTAGTCAATGGTTTCAATAGTAGCAGTTGGCCACAGAGGTTGTAGGTGGTGCATGTAGTAGCAACAATTGGCCACAAAAGTCGTACATGGAAACTCTAATAGTTTTAGTCGGCCATAAAGATCATAGTCAATGATTATAGTATTGTTAGTGGAGCACAGAGACCATAAACGGTGGTTGTAATAGCCTTAGTTGGCCATAAAGACCATAATAGGAAGTCGTAATAGTGTTGGTTGGCTACATAATGTATATTTGGACTACAATAGTGTCGGTTGGTCACATAAGTCGTGGTTGGTAGCTACAAAAGCTTCAGTCTATCACAGAGGCCATAGAGAAGAGTTGTAGTAGTAACTGGTCACATATGTTTTTGTGTGTAGATACATGAGCATCAGTCAGCCACATAAGACATAATAAAAAGCTTTGTAGTATTTGGCTACATATGTCGTTGTTGTTAGTTGCAAGAGCATCAGTCAACCATAGGGGTCATACTAGAAAGCTATCACAGACTAAATAGGTTTTAGTTGGTGATTATAATAGTAGTTAGCTACATAGGTCATTTTTAGTCACATATGTCATAGTTGGTAGTAATAGTAGCATCAGTTGGCCACAGAGGCCGTAGTTGCAAGTTGTAGTAGTAGTTTGTCATATAAGCTATAGCTGGTCAAGTTGGTAGTTGTAGCAGCATCAATTGACCACAAAGCACGTAGTCAAAATTTGGAAAAACAATTAGTCACATATGTTGTAGTTGGTCACATAGGTCATTATTGGTAGTTGTAGTAACATCAATTGGCCACGGAGGACATAGTTGGAATTTGTAGTAGCAAGTAGTCATATAGGTCAAAGTTGGTAGCTGCAGTAATAGTTGACTACATAGGTCAGAGTTAATCATAGTTGATATTTGTAGTAGCAGTTAGCTACATATGTCATAGTCACATAAGCATAGTCAGTAGTTGTACCAACAGTTAGCTACATTGGTTGTAGCTAGTCACATGGGTCGTAGTTAGTACTATACCAAATGGTGATTGCAACCCTTTTCCTGGGTTTACTATTTTGCACCAAAGACATCACTTGTCGATGTTGACGTAAGAAGTAAATTTCAGAATTCTAGAGAAGGTCTTTCTATTATGAATATAATGTTCACAAGTATCATGTTTAGGATACATTTTTACATAGTATTCATAATAAATTATTACCACGTACTCAAGATACTTTATTGCTACATATTTTGGATATGTGTTGCATCGTATTCGAGATGCGATGTTGCCCTGTATTGGAGATACTTTGTTACACAATATTTGAGATGTTTCATAAGCAAACAAAGTTCATCAACTACAATGAGTAAGGGCGACCAACAGTGGTCGACAGTAGTTGGTGGCTATGAAGGCCATAAGTTATCACTTGGTTATCAGTCCAAAATAGTACCGAGAATTGACTCGCTTTCCTTCCATTTCAATTGAAGAGATGGGGTCTATTATAAACTCCAAAGGAGGAGCATTTTGTTCTTTTGAAAAATAACTTCCTCAATGATGTGATTGGATGTCTCATATTAATCGTCCTTGATTATATGGGATTTTTAATGATCTGAATGCCTCAATGACTTCAAAATTAATGATCTGAGTTCATAGGTTCATTGGATTTCTCATATTGAGTCGCTCGATTTGACTATAGGTATGCCAACTGTGAATTGACTACCATTCTATTAAAGATCCGAAGCCTCCGAAAATGTTTTATTGACTTGATTTGGACTCTATTAACTCAATTTAACTAATTTTGTATCATTTAGTTCGTCTTATCACGAGGGTCAGTTTGACTATAAAATTCTCTCATGATAATATTTAATTTGAACCAAAATATTTTTTATTTAAAAAATATCTCACAATTCATGATGAAGAATAATAAAATTTCCTTATGACAAATTAATTACAAAGGTAAAAAGATGTAAAATTGTCTTCTCACAAAAGTTTGAGCATGATTCGCCACTTTTTTTCAGTGGATGAAACCCTGTTGGGAAAGCTCTGCGATGAATTGAAGATTAGAAGGACAAACGCATACTTTCTGAATCCTTTTAACGAAAAGCAAATCATAGAAAAAAAAAAGGCAGAATATTGCTGAATCCGCTATGTACGTGTCAGCAGGAGACGTCGGCAGCCACTGCGGCAAGCAACGTGTAAGCTCATGCAGTTAATCCCATTAAAATACTTCTCCCACTACAACTAACACTATAAGCAACGAAAAATGTCTTCTTTATCATCTTTTTCTCCTTTCTGCAAATGGATTCTGAGGAAGAGACGAAGAAGAAGGTGGATCACCTCCACGCCGCCGTTCACCAGCTATTGGAACACAGAAGGCTCAACAGCAACAGGAATCGAGAAGAAAGCCGCCTCCTTTCCAGATTACTCTGCCAGGTATCCTTCTCCATCATTCTATTCTAATCAATCAATCCATCCACCCATCCATGTCTCGATCAATCGAAGTTTCTGCAGCTGGAATCGTTGGAGGAAGATACGCAGCCCACCTGTTTGACGAAATGTCCCTGCGGAGCAAAGTGCTGCGGAGCCAACCAGGAAGCTGGTAATGAGGAAATCGCCAGGGAGCTGAAGAGCATCAAGAAGCAGAATTTGATTAGCCATTGTCTTCTCGCCGTGATGATCGTTGTCATGGCGGCATGGCAGATTTCCGAGGTCTCCTTGCTGCTGTCAGTGAAGGAGAAGCTCTCCAATCCTTTGAAGATTGTGGGGAATCTGCTCAGGAATTCCATTAAGTGGCGAGAGAAAAAGACTGAGATTGAAGGAACTGCTTTACCGATTATTGAATTGCCGCAGATTCCAGATATTGATCTTGCGTTTCTGCCATTCAGTAATAGTAATAATAGTAATGGCAATACTAAAAACAATGATGAGGTTTGAAGATCGCATGAAGAAGTTGCTTTGTGTGTTAAAAATGGCTGTTTTGAAATGGAGGAATGAATAGAAGTTCTTAATATGCCTTTCTTGTGTTTTTGTTTTTGTTTTGTGAGTTTTATTTTAGATAAATTTAATAATTTTGATATATTTCATGACCAAAAATTGCATTCTTACAATAATAATCTAACTTATTCTGCTTTGTTTTTGCAAGAAATGCACTCATTTTAAAGAATCTAAATGATTTTGAAATCATTAATGACAAAAAATTTTATTGCACTCGTCTCAAAAAAATTATGTAGCGCCAATGTCTTGGTACTTTTTCTGTTTTTTGCAAGCTGTTATGTGTTGAAAAACGTACGCAGAGCAGGGAAGATATTTGGAGGTTATAACCGGGTTATAGCCCCTGTAACCTCCCTGTAACTTACTTGTACCTTCTAGTAAGTTCCGCGATTCTGTTTTCATATATAGGTAGGTTACATATAGGTTACAGACGTACGCAACTCTGCGTACGTCTTATGTACGCAAATTTTTTCCGTATGTGCAACAAAAACTTGGCCTTAATGTGATCTATTTAATGCTCTCAAACCCATAATATTTAATGCAGTTCTTGGCCATCATTCCTATCAAATCTTTTTCACATCCACCCAATTTCATACAGTTGTGTTGTGGTCTTCATGTTACAACATCATCTAGACCTTCCAACACCCCTCATCTTCCTACAATGCTTCACAATTGATCCCTAACTTCGTCTACTCCTCCAATCTTCGCATCCTCATTCCGAATCTTCGCACCATTGTTCATGACTACATCACCATCTTCTGCTCCACCCTCTCCTCTCTGTGCTCTTAAATGTTGCGAGAGAATTCTAAAAAGGGTAGGTAAATTATAAGATGGGTAGCAAGAGTAGAAAGAATGTTGTCGCTTGAAATCCGGCATGAATGGCGGCTGAACAACAAGCCGACAATGGAAAAACTACATATTTCTGCTGTTAAGCAGTAATTGGCAACAACTTTAACGATGAAGAAGGCTTCGAATGTTCAAAAGAGATCAATAACTTGATTCCATCAGGTTACAAGCAAATCGCCTGAGAAAAATCCAATGATATAATATTCCATTAGAGAAAATATAGAGAAAATGTCTTCCAATAACATAATGAGCGAAAGTCTCCAAAAACAAAAAGCAAAGCATAAAAAAAATAGTCTCCCTTACAAAAATAAATCTAATTTTAATTAAAGTAATATTAAGATAACAATAAACAGGTCTTTCAAGGCTAAAATAGCCAATTGGTGAAAAATCATGCTTAGATAGGATGCAAGATTTGGGAGCTCCCGAGTCACTCCCTCCCCCTTAAAATCCTCTATGCTGACTTCATGATCAATGCTTTCTACTTTCTAATCCATCTCGACCCTAAAGATTTGCATATTGAAGATGAGAATTTGAACTCCACACCATGATTTGTACTTGATTGACCTTGAATTGAGCTGTAATCTTAATCTGGAAAATTTAGTACATTTCAAAGGTGAATCATTGTCTTACACATGGTAGATTGATGTGAATAAATTCTGAAATGTCGCATGGTGTATTTTGTATATATTGTTTTGTGTTATTTTTATACTTTTCGTGGATATATTTGGTTTTGTATGTGCAGTATACAGAAAAAATAGGAGCTTTTAGAGAAATTCACATAGAAAGAGCTAAGGCAGTGGTGAGCTCCCCTACACTTTGAGAGGCCACCCCACCGCCAACTTCAATATCTATTTTACACTAAATAAAGAGTGAACAACATCTCAGCGCCAAGGCCTAGGTGTCGTTGTGCCTCTACATAATACTACAACACCTCTAGTTAATGTTGCATCACCATCGAACACCAACGCTATTATGCTAGAAGTCATAAATTGACGATTTGGGGCGACAAAACCCAATGCCTTACCTAGCTTCGTTGCCCCTACACCAATCACACCAACACCACTTTCTCAGTGTCGTCATGTGACTCACCAACTTAAGGTGGTTTTGGTGGGTTTTTGACGATTCAGTCATGCCAAACAATAAAAATAATGAAAATTCATCATAAAAAGAGGATTTGGATGGGAAGATACTTAGAGCTGAGAAAAGAAAAATTAGGGAGTGTGTGTGTGTTAGTGCTTAAAGTGTGTAAGGAGTGTGATGTTTCTATTATAAATAAGAAAAGGTGAATATAAGTGAAGTGACATTGAATAAGAAAGAAATGTGGTGGATAAAAACAAGATTCATATCTTATTTGATTTTTCTTTATTTGTACACTTTCATTTTGGATTTAAATGAAATTTGTTTGATTTTCTTTCCACGTGTTTAGGAGCTTATTTGTTCATGTTTTTTTGATTTGATGGTTTGATAAATCAAATTCAATCAATGAGATTTCTTTAAGACTATTTTGATGTTTTAAATGTGTGTTGATGTGTTACCTTTCTAAATTTAATTTACTTTTAATTTAGTCATTTAAAAAGTTAAAAATCCTTAAGATCTAAGACTATTGAACATAGGTTAGAAGAACAAGTAACACTCAATCACTTGGTGAAATAGAAATATTGTCACTAAGAGGTTGCAATCATGCAGGGGAATGAGAAATCCTGAGAGACATTGCAAGGTTAAATGAAACTTAACTAATATGAGACACCAACGCTTCTTATATCTAAGATTGGTATAAGGAGTAATTATTCTTGATTTTCAACATTAAGTTTGGGATATTCATTATAAGAATTTAGAGTATTCACATGATCCAATTTAAAGAACTATGATGACATGTACAATATTTAATGCTTATTTTTAGTGATATTGCACTTTAAAAGAAAATATTTTTGTGTTTTTTATTACATGTACAATATGTTAAGCAATTGGAGTAAATGGAATGAAAATGGAGCAATTTTGAGTCAATTGGAGCAAAGAAAAAAATTTTGACCGGACGCCTAAACGTCAGACAGCTTTTTCATGCTTCAAAAGGTTGGCGCCAAGATTCCACGGTTGGGTGCCTAAGTGCCAGAAACCAACTTGACGTTTTTAAGCCTTTTGGATGGATTTTCATTGGGGGCTTTGTGTCTCTTCGTTTGTGAAGTGTCTTTTGGAGTTCTTAGTGACTCTTGAAACTTAGGAAGAAGAAAGAAAGAGAGGAATTGAGAGATTTCTTAATTTCTTGTATTTATCTTTTAGAGATTGGAGAGGAGTATAAGGGATTACAATTTACTATGCAAGGAGGGCGTGAATCTTTTGAAAGATAAGTCTTAAACTCTTTTTGTATTTGATTTGAATTATTGTTATATAGTTGTATGTTTTCAATGTCATTTGCTATGAAAAATCCATTTGTTTTCTCCATGCTTAGTGAGTAGTTTTCCTTACTCTTTCCTCTTGTTATGAAGTAGTGGTATGCGTAAGAAGATTTGCTTTATGATAGAATGATTTTTATTTTCATGTGATGAGTAATATTCCCGTTGCTTCATTAACATAACATACTGGCCATATGTTATGTTAAAATCTTTTATAAGTTGAGACTAAGACTGAAGAGCGAACACTTCACAACTTGAGTGTACTCACATTATCCTGTTGGCTATGATGAAGTAGTCAAGCGGTGATGTAACTTTTGAAGGAAATAAACTTCATGATCGGTTTCTATTATGAGCTTCTAGGTGAGAATTGAAGTTATTGGGTTCCTTACCATGACTTGTAAGGGTTTTTAACCACCTTTGCATCTCTGCTAGTTGTGTAAACTTAATAAAATATTAAGGTTATCTATACACTCGAAAGAGGGTAAGTAAACACATATTTCTTATTGGCACAAAAATTATTACATAATTCTATTAATTCTTTGGTGAATAGTCGGGCACAGATCCCCCAGCTGTTGCAGGATGTAGCAATCACGAACTTAGATCGCCAGTCCTTGAATTGGTTCTCAGCTCCTACCACATGAGCTTAGGGCCAGACGAGAACACCACACAACCATCCTAGTCGACCATAAAAAATGAAAAAAAAAGAGAATAGCTCGATCGACCAAGAGCCTGCCGCAGGTAAACGATGAAGTTCATCATGATGGTAATAGAGTTCAAAGTGATTTGTGCAGGGATGATAGTGTAATTATTAAGAATAGATTTCGTCTCGCTGCAAAATGACAGCCGCAACCCATGCCTCAATTGGTCAATGTAAACGATCAAGGTATCAACATAATTTTTTGTTGTACTTTTCCCTTTCATAGTCACACAAAGTGTAACATCTGGGTTGAAGGAAAATGACTTTTATTGGGCCATCGCTTGCCTCCTCGAAATAATGGACGACACACCAAGAGATTTTACACCGAAAAGTTCAAACGAATATCTAGGGGTCATGATGCGACCAAAACAAAAGAAAGAAGAGTCTCACTAAGAAAAGCAAAGGAATCATACAAGGAGCTAAAATCTTTGATTGACTAACTTATAGCATATAGTTGAAGCTGAAATGCCAATAGGCGGTGCGGGCTTTTCATTGCATTGAAGTGCAAAAAAAATTTTAAATCAAAATCTGTATATCAAAAAACCAATGAAAAAAAATATCAACGTAAATATTAAAATATCAAACAATAAAATGATACATGCATGAGATAAAACATATTTACATTTATGCCATCCATTCATATTTGTTCACTCAAAAAAGAAAACAAATTTTAAAATTGTTAGCCGCTGCTTCAGCCGAAACATACCACAACTGGGACCACTACTTGAACAATAATGCTCCCCTTGTTCTAACCTTATATAGTCTATTCATATGAGAACACAATTGGAGAAGTGAAACCTTCTCTCTTACGACAGTTAATTCGGCCCAAAAAATGACAACTCCTCTTGCAAGGCAGTCTCAAGTACTCAGATATCCGCTAGCTTTTCCACCAATCACCTTATCTGAGCGTCACGGAGAAGGAGCCCTCTTGAGAAAGTGGAGTCAGAGCTGAGCTGGACTGGCTTGGGACGTTAGTTATTCTCACTAGACAAGTTGACTTGTCACAGGGTGGCCTTATAGAGCACATGATATTCCTGAGGATTATAGAACTCATAACGGCCCCAACACTTGAGAACTTTTGCTCAGCAGTTGGAAGAGTCTTGGATCCCTCACCAGAGGACAGATCCATCAACCGGTCTAGTTCGAAGTTGGTGAAGGAGAAAAATTCTCCTCTGATGTCCTTCCTTACTGAAAAAGTTTGAGAAGCAAGGTAAGGGGTACCAACCGCTGGAAGACCATTAACGACCCTCTACTCTCAGCCTTGCTCTTTGTTGCGAATATGGAAACCGGTCCACTGCTCAAATTGACATTTTCTCATGTTTGGCAACAAATTAGATTTGATACTCAAAATTAATTCCTTTTAATTGCTTCTATGATTTGTTGTAGGAGAGAAAAGAAAATAATTTATGGGCTTCAATAATTATTTGATTAATTCCTTAATGGGTCTAATGACATGATGAAATTAATAAATAGGCATGCTAGCTCCCCTTGTAATCTCCATTGGGATTTGGTTTCTCAAGCATTTCTCTTCGACATTGGTTATATCCAGGTTCTTCTTATGGTGTGCTTCGGTTTGAAGCTCTCAGGTAGAGAGAGAGAGAGAAGGAGATGAGAGAGAATAGAGAGAGAGAGAGAAAAAATACTTTCTTGTAATCATCGAGGTGATCGACGGGTATAATTCCTCAAGCAAATAAAATCCTTTGCAGCTCCGTGAATGTAGACAATTTGTAAAACCTTGTAAATCTGCGTGTTCCGCTGTTATTTTCTGCTTTGCAATTTTTTCTCAATCTGGTTTTTTGCTTTATTGCCATCATTTTTCACAACAACTGGTATCAGACCTGTGGTTTCAAATCTAAGGGAGAATAATGGACGAAGATGAAGTGATGGTATCGGGGATCGAGAAGTTTAATGACACAGATTTTGGTTACTAGAGGAAGTATATAGAAACTACTTCTATGGGAAGAAATTTCATCTTCTGTTACTGGAAAAGTGACCAAAAAAGATGGATTCCTTCCAGGGAATTAAACTTGGGAGCTGACAGAACTTCCACTAGAGAAGAAGGCATTGCACAACAGGTGTGTGTACCAGGTGAAGACTGCGTTTGATGGCTGTAAGAGGTACAATGCTAGACTTGTTGAAAGGATTTTCAGCAGAGGCAGGACATTTCCCATGCAATAGGAGTTGTAAGCAGATACAGGAGAAACTAAATAAAAAGCTTGGAGGTACAAGACTATGTTGACGCTGATATGTCGACTAAGTGTGTTACTTTTAAGAAACTGAAGTTGTGCTCGACTTCAGCTGATCTTTTGGCATGAAGACTGGGGCTTTGAGCTGCAGAGGTGAGGATATCACGTTTGAAGAAAATGGCGATGCAGCTAGTGGATGAGGTCGTCAGTGTATCAATCTCCAAGTGGGAGATTTGTTGCGAATATGAAAATTGGTCCACTGCTCAAATTGACATTTTTATCATGTTTGGCAGTAAATTAGATTTGATACTCAAAATTAATTGCTAAATTAAGTGCTCTTAATTGCTTCTATGATTTGCTGTAAGAGAGAAAAGAAAATAATTAATGACATCATTAATTATTTGATTAATTCCTTAATGGGTCTAATGACATGATGTAATTAATAAATATGCATGTTAGCTCCCCTTGTAATCTCCATCGGATTTGGTTTCCCAGATATCTCTCTTCGGCATTGGTTCTTTCTAGGATCTTCTTCTGGTGTGCTTCGGTTTGAAGCTCTCGGGTAGAGAGAGAGACGAGAGATAGAGAAAATGCTTTGTTATAATCGTCGAGGAGATCAATAGGTATAATTTCTCAAGCTAATAAAATCCTCTGCAGCTCCGCGGACGTAGGCAATTTGCCGAACCACGTAAATCTGTGTGTTCCACTGTTAGTTTTTGTTTTGTGATTTTTTCTCGATCCAGTTTTTTGCTTTATTACCATCAGTTTTCACAACACTCTTCCCTTGAATCTTGAAGAATGGGAGACGAAGCACTCCAGCCGACCTGATTGTCATTCCAAGGATCACTTCCTAGCACGTGATGCTTTTTCACTGGAAAAGCACCCACCACCACCACCACCAGATTACTCTTTGTGGAGCATTTGTTGTTTGAATCAGAGGTTCTTACTTCCAGCATATTAAAGGCCTTCAACTCATTGATGGTGCGTTTTCCAGATCGTTTATTTTTAGAGCTTGACCTTGCCCTCTTCTTCATAGCTTGGAAAAGAGAGGCTCTTCACGCTAAAGATGTGGAAGACAAATCGGAAGAAACACCCAAAAGATAAGTACCCACATCACATATATAATGGCTTTTAACACAAAAATCAAGAAATAATTAATTATTGTGCATTAAGTAGTCATGAATACCACAAACTTGGTTCAAGAATTAGATTCCCTTATCCTTATCTTAGCTGTCAGAATCAAGGAGCTAGAGAATTTGGGAACATCAATATTTGCATAAAAAATGTGTCAACAAGAATAAAAAAAAAAAAAAAAAAACATCACACAGATAGCGGAAGTGATAACATAGCCCGCTGTACTTACCAAGGACGATCCAGAATCATAAACTCAGCCAACCAGCCCCCATCATAACAAAAAATAGTACAGCTCAGACGGATAAAGGGTAAACCATCTCCTGAGAAATCCCTCTACCATATCCAATTGGATGAACCTTGCTCCATCCAACCCAGATATACCAGTTCCGGAGCGGCTGATGAGAACCCTCAGCGAGCAGCCACACGGACATGCACTCTAGCTCACTACCACCCGACTTGATAGCGACCAATCTAATGGCCGCCAAACCACATACATGAGACCCAGGGGCGATATTTATAAATAGTCTGAAATACTCCCGCCGTATCTACGAATCTTAAGGGTACAATTTGTGATTGTATAATAACTCATCCCTATAAACAAGGGGTCCATTTTATGAATAAAAGTTACACAAGTGTGCTCTCTCTCTCTCAAAGTACTCCAATCCTTGAGTGTCCTATAATCTTGTACAAAAATATTTATTGTTGGATGACATAATTGAACCAGGCTTGGCTTGATAAATTGGTCCATAATTCATCCTTTATGTGGCATCCTGCAATTCAATTCTAAGCAACTCCCAACCTCCTAAGAAGGGGTAGAATTAAATTCCCCTTTGACTTAGATAATCATAGCCCAAATAATGACTGGCTTCCAAAAAATTGTCGAGTCAAATGGGCTGCCGGTCCAGCTCTCAATAATTATACCATTACTATTTATGCCGTCCCTTTTAAAATTTAAGATTTTTTCAAATATCAAATAATTACAAAATATTAATTGTTAATGATTAGTACACGTTTCAAATGTTGTTCCGCAGATAAGATGGACCATTTTGTTTAATCAATGAAGTCATTCACATAAAATACTTCCTAGCCTTTTTATGTTTTTTTCATGAAAAGAGGATTATGTTGCATTGTAGTAGTTAAGGTTATCAAATCGGGTTCATGATTTGAGTTTAGGTCTAATTCAAAATTGATCGGATTTAAAACTGATTGATCGCAACTCGACCTGAATACTGAACGAGTTAGAAAAATTAACTCAAACATGACCCGCTTTCTGCCCTAAAGAATTGAGTGAAGGTGGAGTGTTAGTGTGAGATGTATTTAGTATAATACTTTGGGTTCATTTTAGAATAATTTTTGTTTGGTAGGTTGATCGAGCCCGACCCAAAAAATTAGAAGTGACGGAATTCTTGACCCGTATCCTAAGCATATTCCTTAAACAAAACTTAATTTTTTTGAGTGAGTTCAAGTGGAGTTTACGTACCATGTTACTTTCTGACACCCCGTAATAGTTAGTTTTAACGAATCATCTCTAAGTAAAAATTCGTAAAAAGTTATATTGAAATGTCAGGGCGAAAATGCTGTGCCACCACTCAAATATTCCAACCTAATTAAGAAAATGAGTTCATTTGAACTTAGTAAATTGATAACAATGTTCCAACCTAATATTATGTAATTTTTGGAATAAATAAACCAAAATGCTAAACATTGCGACATTTCAAAGAGAAGTTATCTCTTATAGATTTGGATTCATTAGTCTAATTTTATCTTCTAGACACCTATTTTTTAAATCTTTTACATTTTATTTTAGAAATTATTTTGATAGAATATTAATGGAGGTCAAATATATAATTTACACATTAATAGCTACATGTTAATCAATGCTTTTATATTGATTAAGGTGGGTTTAATGAGAGGTGTAAATTAGCAAGAAAATGAGGGTGGTTCAAATAAATATATATAAATGATATAAAGAAATTACTTTAATACATCAAATATAATTTATTTTAAATTAATACATAAATAAAATAAAATAAAATAAAATAAATAATTTTAAATGGTATGGAAGTTATTTTCTAGCTTCCATGGCTTTTTAATATTTCTTACATCTACTTCTTGTTGGCTTTTCTCTTATGGTCTGTGAAATGAAATGAACAAAAATAAATAATTGTGTAAAACATGTGATTATTACATAAAGAAAAATTTAAATTATTTTTTTAAATATTATTGCAGACACACCGTCTCTCTCTCACTTTTTCTCTCTCACCTCTCTCTCTCTATCTCAAAAAAAAAAATTGAGCCCAAAGAGTAATATGTGTGATTCGAATCCGTGACCTCTCAAAGAAAAACACTACAGCAATTTAGGTTTTTTTTTCGACGACCACAATCCGTCTGTTATGACTTTAATGTAACTGACGGTTACCGATAGTTTTATGCTTGTGGCTAAAACGTTTGTTGTTAATTTCAAAAACCGGCTAATATTTTGAATAATTTAATATGGTAGCTTTTTGTGAAATAAATTGACTCGTCAATAATCGTCAGTTCGTATCACTGGTGGTCGTTGGTTGGTCAGAGCGACAACATATACGTCGGAAGAGTGGCACACCCTTTGTTTTTTCTAGCAGGCAAAACCGTCGGTTATACGTAGTTTATGAGTCATTTTTTTATAATCGACGGGTCTACTATCGGAAAAGTGCGCATCCGTCGGTTTTTTTGCTCAAGTAAAAACAGTCGGTTAAGCGTCGACTATGTATCGTTTTTATAACTAACTGATTAACTGTCAGAAAAATGTCGCGCCCGTCTTTTTTGTGTGACATACCTTGAATGTCGGTTCTATATTAGTTAGGCGCCAGTAAAAATGTTCCTCGGATAGCCGTCAGCTTGAAACGTTGCATAAGTTTGAAATCGTTGCATGACCGACGAAAAATCAACCGAAACCAGTAACATAAGGGAACAAAAGGAAAAATTATTTCTTTCATATTTACATTACCACACCAACTATTACAACATTTAATATACAATCCAAACATTTAACGAAATAACATGATTGTCAAACAGTTTTTATCCTATCAAACAATGAAATAAATAAAATGAATGTACTCTTAAATATATTCATCATTGTTCACAAAAAAAATATATCCAAATGTATAGAAACATAAGAAAAAATGAAAAAAAACCCCTTCTAATCATCCTCCTCTATCTCGTCAACCTCATCATCATCGTCCTCCGCCACTTCCTCCTCCTACAATGCTGACGCTGCCTTAGCATGTTGTCTCATCTGCTGCGGAAAGGAATCCAACTCAGCCATCAGCTTCGCCTCCAAGTTGGCCTCCAACTTCGACCTCCTCTGAGAGAAGCAGGCCTCTATCTCATGCTTGAGGATCTCTTCATCCTGTGTGGTAGAGATAAAAACTGCAAATGCACTGGTGGAAGGGTGATTATCGTAGGCAAACCCCGCAATCTGAGCCCGTAGACTTGACCCTTATTCTTCCCTCCAACAACATCCCTCCATAGGTCGTACTCGAAAGGATCATGCTCACAAATCGTAATACTTCCCGACGTCTGGGAATGGCTCTCCTTCAAACAAAAATAGTTATATTGAGTTAGAGCAAACATGTGTTAACACCAAACTAGTTTAGCTCATAAATTATTTAGGTCGCACAGGATTTTCGTTGATCCAGGACCGGTCAGACTGCCCCCTATGGGCGCACTCAAGTACATCGGTAACTGAGGGCTCTTATCCAATCTCTGCAGTCTATTAATAAAATAAAATACATAGAATACATCTTCAAACTGTAGAAAACATTATAGAACAAATGAAATTTTATCAACCTCCACTTGTATTCCGTATGTGGGATCGCCCCACCAGTGAGCTTGGAGGGCCCTATGCATACACAGTCTCATTATCTGTTCTGCTTTGCCCGTCCCCTCTTTTTCTGGTAGTCGAGAGAATCACAGGCCTTAAATAGTGTGGAAAAAACATTTTCTTCGAGCCACAAAGGACGCTATCACGATTTCCAGATATCGTCAAACATGTCTCAGAGGCGGTCACTGCGTTTGCGCTCGAAGTTGTGCTGGATGTACACCTCGTGCTCAGGGAGCCGAGAAAATTGTTTCTGCAAGTAATACAGAGATTATGTTCGACTAATCAATAAATAAAAACAACTTAAGTTATTTGTGAACTATACTTACCGCAAGCTCCTGAAACCAAATATCTCGAATGACCATCAGGATCCCCTTCCACGATCAGTATGCTCGGTCTTACTTACTCGGACTGATATCCCGAATGACATGAATAGTCTAGGTTGGGGGGAAGAACCTGAAAACAACAATGTGTTAGCTTTATATTCAATTCAAAAATAAAAAGATTGCTGACAATATCTTTTAAAAAAATTGACATGTTGTTGATAGGCTCGATGCGATAATTGCCGTCTGTCGACTCATGCCCAATAGAGGCTCGTGTGCCTTTGATGCACTCAACCCTGTTATAATCTAGGTGAAGGCAGGGGTGGGGGTATGTGGCAGGGGTGAGTGTGGGGGTGGGGATGGTGGGCGGGGCGAAATTGGTGGCGGGGATAAGGCGGGTGCGTAGGCCGAAGCAGAGGTGGGGGTCAGAGCGGTGGTGGGGGTGGAAT
>NW_018164953.1:739517-786075 GCF_001263595.1 Phalaenopsis equestris | reverse complement strand
CCCCACCCCCTCCTTTAGTGAGGAGGGAGACGTCCCTGCCTCTAGTTGACATTTGCAAAGAGAATAAATTTTCTTAAGAAGAGCGCATAACACATACTATTTAATAAGATAAAAAAAATGATACATAATAAACTTAAAAAACATAAGTATGCAATAGACGTATTTGTAAAGCGCAAGGTACGCTTACTAAAACAAAAAAAAAAACAGAAACTATCTAATAAACTGAAATACGAAATTCAACGTATGGTACAATAAACTTACTCATCTTAGTTAGCATCGTCTGAAGGGTGACTGGAGGATGCATTCATAATCTCCTCTTTAAATGCATCATTAGAGTATTACTGATCATCGAGATTAATTTCTTTGCATTCGTCACTCGAAACCTCTAGATTGATCTCTTCACTAATTGTATCAAGCGGAAACTATAAACCTATTATTTCAATTTCTTGATGGGCGGGTTAAATGTTTTTTTAAATATAATGACAATCTCTCAATCAACGTTATCTATTACTCTATGTGGATATCGAAGATATTAAACCTGTCTCACCTATCGGGCTAGAATGAAAGGATCAAATTTAGCATATCTTCTGTTCACTTTCACTTATGTGATATTATAAAGTTGGTTTACCATTGTTGCATGATCAGGAACAGGATCGAACCAAGTTTAGTTTAATAGGAATGCACTTCCTCTAATAAAGCCGAGATAAGATAGTTCAACAACTTCTTCCAGAATCCCATGATAGTCTATCTCGTTGTCTGACCGATTGTTTGTTTTAACAAAAATGATGGAATTAAAGGATTTTTTTCCTTTGGACCAGAATCACATATGAAACTTGTACCCATTTACATCGTAAATTTGCCAGATTTTCATGATGTTCATAGGTCTCCAAGCAAGGTCTATCAACCCCTGATCTGTTACTCAATTTCTCCAATCATGAATGTATTAATATATACATAAAAAATCATGTGTTAATTAAAAGCCTCGTTTCACATGGGGAATGAATACATCGATTTTAACTCACATGAGTTATAAAACACTGAGGGGAAGTTATTCTTGATCCCCCTGCTTGTGTCATTATCTTCAACTAAATTTAACAAATCCACAAATAAACTATTCTCACATTGAAATATCATTGAAATAGTTAATTATGACACTTTTAGATAAATGAGTTGAAAATTATAATGAAAAATATCTTACTCAATAAAGGGTTTTACTTCATCGTTATTAAGAAGAACATAAAGTGTCACTGCTCGAAGTTTTTAATCATTAAATTAGTTGAAAATATTCTCTAAAGCTTACAAAGTGTACAAGAATGTTTACTTCCTATTGGCGTACGTTGTTAAGCTTCAAATGAGCTGCACATAGTTCCCTGAAGAACACATTGATTTCAATCAATGGATTAAGGACTTCGCTCGATAAATAGTCAAATGCAGTTGGCATAAATTTTGTAAAAAAATTTGGCAGTCATGACTTTTCATTCTAAAATTTTTTCCATAACTACATCAACAAAACAACTGAAATTTGAAGCATACTCACTCAAAACTTTTAGTTATTGGAGCCACTCAAAAATTGTTCTTCACTGGGACAAAGTCAGGAAATACTTTGGTTTGGGCTTATTGAGCTTGCCTGCATCATCTTCTTGGATTAACATCCATCATAGCGTTGAAGATATTATCAATGAATTTCTTTTCTATTTGCAAAGATACAAATTATGTCTGATTATTTTATCCTTCCAATAAGGCAGATAAAAAAAAATGACTTCTTTGTTCAATTACGAGCGACACAAAATTTGGGTTGATGATGTGAAGAAAGCTCAGGGCATATAATAATATTTGGAATGCCACTAATAATCTGCATCTTCCCTAGATATTCTTGAAGGCGGCAATGATTTCTCAATTTTATTTCTTCTGAATGCATTCATGTTCCTTCTAAAGGAATGTTCAACATCTAGAAACAAACGGTGACAGTCAAACCATAAATTTTTCTTGTCATGTTGAAGCATAAATGCCTTAGATGAATCCATGCAATATGAGCAGGCTAACTTTTCAGAGGTGCTCCACCCAGGTAACAATCCATATGCAGGAAAATCACTTATTATCCACATTAAAGCTGATTTCATTAGAAAATTATATTTCTTGGAGATATCGTACATCATAACACTTATTTCCCAAAAAATTTGCAACTCATCTATTGACGATTGCAAATATACATCTATCCTTCCTTTAGAGCTGCTGAGATTAAGAATAATCAGTGTCAGAAAGAATAAAGGGGTTGTTATGCACATATAAGGTGGAAGATTGTATGATGTAACAATCGCCGACCAACAAGAGTAGGGTGATGTGTACAGTGTGAAGCCGTCAGTGCATAAACCTAGCCAAACATCATGTGCCTCTGCAGCATACTCAGGATATGAGTGATCAAAAGATTTACACGCCTTCCACTCTATTAGATGACTCATTGAGTTGGTTTCTCCTGATCTGCTTTGATGTCACGGAGCAGTACACATAGAATTGTATAACCTCTATAGTCGTTGAATAAGTGGTCGATAAAAGAGTCACTTGAACGAAACTTCATTCTGCCTCTTATATTATTTGCTATGAGGCTGGAACCTGAAGAATCACAAAATCTACATTGAGTCTCTATTGCACTACGCTTGTGATATAGCATACAAACTGATTGAAGCACTCTCAAAGCATGTTGTACTCTATTTTGATTTTCTGCATTTTAAGAGCTGTAGATAACTCAGAATGAGACGTGCAACCGTACAACAGTGGCCATTAAGCAACATTTAATAAAAAAATAAATTGTCTGAGCCTTAGAATTTGGTGCCTCTTTCTGTTGCGCTTGGCTATCATAATGATGTCTTGTTTCATCAACGATCATTTCTTCAAATTTTCTTGATTCAAATCCAGGAGGAGGATCATAACTCTCGAAGGAGCAGAGCTGAATGTCATAGAATCAACCTCCTTATGTAAAGTCAAAATTCAGTAATCTGTCTGAAATCTCCAACAATATAGATCATATTTTACTTCATCAGGCATTATGTGTGCTCGATTTCTATGTTTCAAACATGGAAACTGAAACCTACCCTCAGATAGGTAGAACGACAGTTGAGAAGTTGCTGCCACAAATTCATCGACACCGTTTTTGAACTCTTTGGTGATTACTTTTTCTACCTGGATAAAGTTTGTTGTATATCCATGATCTTGACGTATGAATATCCAGTGTACCTTCAAATATGAGAATAATAAACACATTATAAAATGTATTCAGTTGAATACATTGTATTTAATTATTTTAGTAGATCTACTGATCGATTGGTAACAAAAGGTGATGAAACCTGACAACAATCAATGCATTTTAAAAGGAGTGAACATTTTAGATAGCTTTGAAGTTATAATGTTAACAACCTATTGAGGCTGTTAGGGTTGTCAAAAACTAATTATTGATCTTGGTAGTCACTATAACTATAATAACCCTTTTGGAGACAATATGAGAAATATATCCATGTGAAGACTAGTGTTACTATAGTGACATACAATATTAGAGAGAGTAATTCTAATGGATTGAGAATCAATGTACGGCCAATAATGATCTTCGACGGAACTAACATTACTAAAATGTCAAAAGATCCATCTTGAAGTAGACCTAATATTGTCTGTCACCGTAGCTATATCAAACCTTGCATGAGTTTATTTTGTTCTCATTTTATTTTCCAAAAGAAAAGTCAATCATAGCATTAAACATAGTCGTCATCGCATATCCCATACATGATTGACTGCACACTTGAAAATATATTTTTAGAAGAATATATTTCATATGATGTAAGAGTTTTCATTGCATACTCCAATGCGAATTATAATTTCCACTTCCATAATGGAAATTCACTTCGAAATCAATATCGTCAGTTTTAAAATGGAAATTTTACTTCAAAATCTCATATACATTGCCAAAATGGGAATTATTGTAATGAAAAAAAGATTTTAAAGTGAATTTCTATTTTGGAATTGACAAATTAGCTTTCAAAGTGAATTTTAATTTTGGAAGAGGAAATTAGACTTCGCAAAGGAGAAAAGAGTGAATACACCTTACATCATATGAATTATCTTCTCTTAAGAAAATAATTTCAGGAGTGTAATTATTCACGTAAGGGGTTGCGACAAAGAGCATGTTTAGTTCTATGATTGGCTTTATAGTTGGAAATAAAGTAAAAATAAATGATAGGGTATGTGTAGCTACAGTTACAAATAATATTGAAAAGAGACATCATGAAGTATAAATAAATCGTCAGAATAACTTTTTCTTAATACTAAAATAACAATTATCACACCGAAATTGATTGATTTTAATTTTGAATCAAAATTTTTTATAGCGGACAACAGTTAAGCTTGAAATCAGAACGTTAAAAGCCTGCCGAGGCTGTTACTGTTGTCGAAGATCGATAATCAGTGAATATTTATCTATATTTTATCTCTAAACGTGTTTGTCGCCATGGCTACATCAACTCATTCACAAGTATGTTCTAATCATATTTTATCTACAAGTGTAAAGCCAGTGATCTGTATGGGCTTTGCGATTGGCTTTTCAATTGGAGACAAAATAAGAAACAAATATATCTATGAGTGGGCTGGTGTACCTACAGTGACATACACTATTAAAGGGAGATGTCTTAATTAATTATAAGTCAATGTTCGACCGTTTAATGATCTTTGACATAACTAACATACTAAGATGTTAAACTATCCAACTTTGAGCCCAAATGATGTGGGTTTCAACCAAACAACTTAAAATCTACTAATTAACCATCTATATCACTATCAATTTGAACAAGTGATCTGAGATATCTAGAACGATCGCCCTTTTAAATGATTTGATCACACGTAGTTACAACTCTACCACAAGAGCTATTACTACTAAAATTACATTTCAAGAATTGAGTTCTAAATCTACTCAAACGAAGGACTTTAAACTCCAATATCGGCCTCCATAATTTAAGTTTTTTTCTAAACTCTCTCTAGTCTTATCCACAAGAAAGATATCACCGGCAAAAAAGCACACCAAGGTGCATCCTCCTGTAAATGTCTAGTAAGAGCATCCATAAATAAAGTAAATACATATGTGTTTAAAGCTGATCCCTTAAGTAATTAAAGTTGTTGACTATTTGATTTTGGGCCAAGTTGGGGTCATTCAAAATCGGCTCGAAAAAAATTCAATCCAAAATTTTGGCTGATAGATCGGCTCATTTATTTCGATTCGATCCAAATTTTGAATTAATTTTTTGAGCGATTAAGGATATTTAAGCTAAATACGCTAAATTCACAGTCATATTTTGTTAATAATACAATTTCGAGCAAAGCTGGGGTTGGCTCAAAATCTGCTCGAAAAAAATTCGATCCAAAAGTTTGGTTCGCAATTCAGCTTGTTTATTTTGATCCGATCTGGATCCGAGCCAAAATTCAAATCAATCTTTGAGCGATTAACGATGTTTGAGATAAACTCACAGCCCTAGATATAATCCAATTGAAATGGAAAAATATTCGACAAACCTCCTAGTTGCTAAAACCTAAACCCTAAACCCTAAACACATTCTTCAAAGCAAATGAAAATAGAAACGAAATGAAGATAGTAAATTACCCTTCTTGGTTTTTTTGGGTAGAAGAAAAGCTAAAGGAGGAGAAACATTTTCCGATCACTGTAAGTCCTGATCCTGTCGCTGCGTTCCCAACTAGCTCGTATCCTGACTATATTGTGAGGGATTCGAGGATGGGGACGAAGGTGATGGTTTCGGGGAGAAGACAAGGGCTTTGAGCAGAGGGTTTCAATCAAAGAGAGGCGAGGGTTTTGGGTGGAGAAGAGCTGCAAGAGAAATTAGGGCAAGACCGGGAGGGAGGTAAAATTGGGCGAGAAATGGGATTTGTTCTGACGTCTATCAACGACTTTAATTGTGTCGATTATTAAAACTATTATTGATTATCGCTTCCATCACTTAATAATAAAATGCGGTGGTTAAAATCTCGTTGGATGGTGGGTTCGAAGATAATAAACACATTGTAGCTGTACATTAATATTAACCGACAGGGTATTCCGTTGGTTATAATTAAAAATGGTTGGAGAACAAAATACTATTAAAACGAGATAGTTTGTATTATAGTTATGTCATCATAAATAATCAAGATAAAAAACCATTGCTAAACCATCAGAAAATTCGAACAATATTTTTAATGTGTAAGAAGTCGTTAGTTTCTCCTTTGATTTTAGTGTTTTTTCTGTAGTGAACTAAAAACTCAACCACTATGTCACGAGTAAGAGCACACACATTCTCCCCCCCCCCCACCCCCCTTCTCTCTCTCTCTTTCTCCCTCTACGATGATCTATATTTTACACCTAAATTGCAAATGATAAATAAATCATTAATATTCTTAATTTTAATATTATGATAATAATTAACTCATGTTAAAATGCAAAAACAGAGCTTATAATTTAACATATCATATTACATTTTTTGGGGTGGATAATGCATCTCATATTATCAGGTAAATTGTCATTCAAGTTTATACTGTTCACACTTAGTTTTCAAGGTTTCTGACTCTATCACAATTCTTGTTGCATCTCTCTAGTAGGCTCGGGTTATCGCAAAATTTGTCGAGTCTGAAGAATTCTAAACTCGTGGTCCCATACTCTAATTTCTAGACTAATTAACACACAACACAATCATAATCCCCATCGCTTTTATTCATAAATTTCATTCTATGCAGTCCATCCACCTTCTTTGTTGGGTGCTTTGTTTTTAACTAGGAAGTTCCAAGTTTAAGACCTAATATATACGGGTGTGTGGTGAGTGCATGACCTTCATCAACAAGACTTTCAAAGGAGTTTACCAAAATTAGATAAAATATAATTTTGATTAAATTAATAATAAAATGCGGTGGTTAAAATCCCGTTGGATGGTGGATTCAAAGATAATAAACACACTGTAGCTATCCGTTAATATTTATTTATAACCGACAGGGTATTCCGTCGGTTATAATTAAAAACGGTTGGGGAACAAAATATTGTTAATACGAGATAGTTTATATTTTAGTTATGTCATTGTAAATAATCAAGATAAAAAACCATTGCTAAACCATCAGAAATTGGAACAATATTTCTAATATGTAAAAAGTCATCGGTTTTTCCTTTGATTTTAGTGTTTTTTCTGTAGTGAACTAAAAACTCAACTACTATGTCACGAGTAAGAGCACACACATTCTCTCCCCCCTTCTCTCTCTCTCTCTCTCTCTCTCTCTCTCTCTATACGATGATCTATATTTTACACCTAAATTGCAAATGATGAATAAATCATTAATATTCTTAATTTTAAATATTATGATAATAATTAACTCATGTTAAAATGCAAAAATAGAGCTAATAATTTAACATATCATATTACATTTTTTGGGGTGGATAATGCATCTCATATTATCACATGAATTGTCATTCAAGTTTATAATGTTCACACTTAGTTTTCAAAGTTTCTGACTCTATCACAATTCTTGTTGCATCTCTCTAGTAGGCTCGGGTTACCACAAAATTTATCGAGTTTGAAGAATTCCAAACTCTTGGTCTTGTACTCTAATTTCTAGACTAATTAACACACAACACAATCATAATCCCCCTCACTTTTATTCATAAATATCATTCTATGCAATCTATCCACCTTCTTTGTTGGGTGCTTTGTTTTTAACTAGGAAGTTCTAAGTCTAAAACCTAACATATACGGGTCTGTGGTGAGTGCATGACCTTCATCAACAAGACTTTCAAAGGAGTTTACCAAAATTAGATAAAATATAATTTTGATTAAATTAAATAAACTTTAATAATAATTATAAAAATTTAGAAAACATACAATCATTCTTATATATCTCATTAATCCTCCATAATTGCAATCAATTACAAATATATTAAAAAATAAAAATTGTTTTCTAATTATGAGTCATAAATTAAATCAAATAATTTCATATCATTTTTACTAACTACAAATAGAGCTCACAAGAGAGTTAGTATGAGAATATATTTATGTTTTATAAATTTTTATTTATTTAGGAAGATTTGCATACATATCACTCAAGTCCTATGTTTGCATATGCTTAAAAAGGTGTATTTCACTTTATAAAAATTAAAATAATGATATGGTATAAATATAAAAGGTGAAGTATAGTGGTTTGATATGTGAATACATAGAAATGGGGGGTTATGTATGTAAATGCCCCCAACCACTTCTGGATAATGCACTTCTTTGTAAGAAAATCATATTAAGATAAAATATTGCAGTACTTTAGTCAAATGAGTGCGATTATTAGGTCAACAGCTGCATCACTTTGCAATTTTATTTTGGATTACTTCCATGAGGCAATTGTAGGTTGCTGTCTTAATACCCTGCTTCTATCATTTTAAAATCCATAGACTATTACTATTACATGCCTTAAAAATCTAATTTTTTTTCTAGGAGTATTTACATATAATAAGTTACTAAAAAACACAAAATAATTATATTATTATTATCATCATGTATATTATTTATGTGTATTAGAAGATTCACACTGAGAGAGTAATGAATTCTCTTAGTACCGTACGAGAATCCATCATACACTCAGATAAAATTTAATAATTAGTAGCACACCAATAGTTTTTTTATGTGGGAAGCCCACAAAACAAGAAAAAAATCAAAAGATATTGCCCAATTCAAATGTTTCACTATGAATTGATGATCACGAGTATAACACCTTGTCGTACAGGCGGTAAGGGATTACGTAGTTTCTCGAGCTACAATTTTAGTGCATAGAAGAACTCGTTGCCCTACTATAGGGAGCGATCGTAGTGGAGTAATTACTAGGGCTTCAGTACACTGTCTTCGGGATTAGCACAATATTCTGGACAATGCACTTCTTTGTAGTTTACTATATGACTCTGTGATGTTGGTTGTTGCTTTGCATGATATTTCTTCTTAGGGAGTGTTCGATGGCAGATAGTGATCGGTGGTGGTTGACGGTGGTTGGTGGCTGCGGGAGGAGGAAGCATTTATTGGATTGTTAGTGTAGAATACCGAACTATAGCTTCCTTATCTCCCAGGCTCTTGACTTTCTCTAGCTCAGAGTCCAATCCACACTCCTATTTATAAAGCCTAGATTGCAAATAATGAAGGAATCCAAACCACTCTTATTTAATGATCTGAGGAGAATCCTTTGACCAGAAGACATTATGTGGAGATTTAACCTCCTTAATAATATTGAGTTCATTATATTTGACTTGTCGAGACACTCGATTTGATTATAATTATGACATATTCAAAATTTGTTTGATTTTCCAAGTATGTACTAAAATCTTTCAAAAGTTATTTAATGGCTTGACTTGGGTTGATTTGACTCAGATTGTGTTAATTTTGGTATCGTTGGGCCCGTATCATCCAACCATTCAGTTCGAATGTTGTTTAATGCAATCAAAACCTGGATAACTTTTAATGAAATTTTGAATGTTGATTGCTAAAAAATTGTCTTGAGATCCAGGTCATGCATTGAGATTCATGCATGATGATGAAATTTTGTTGATGACATAACAATTATCTTATTTCTATGAATGTTTTCTTATTAAATGATGCCACTGTTTGATGATTTCAATGTACAAAAGAGATTGAAGCCAATAGTTATGAGGAATGTCGAGGATAAGAGCTAGGCTAGTGAGTTTGATTTGTCAATTCATCAGGTGGAATGGTCAGACCAGTTCAACGACCTAATTCGTCAAGACAGTTCGACAAGTCAGCTTGTTAGTTAGCATAAGATAACTAGCACTTGGTGAATAAGGTTAGCATGTCACCCAAGCGGGCCACTTCCGATGGAAGTCATGCCTTTTGGTCAGTTGGGTCGAATTTGACCCATGAGGTTAGGGATTTCAAGTCCGGTCAGCAGTTTGGTTTCGAGTCAGGTTAACCCGACCCGAATCAGGTCAACCTGAAATCCCACCCAAATAATAAACGGGTTGAAAAATTCAACTCGAACTCGACTCATCCCAGACATGGTTAACCCTAACTCAACCAACTTAACTTGACAGCTCATTTTTTTATTAAAAAACTATACTTCCAACATTTATCAGCATTAAGACATGACAAACAATGATATAAAAGTTAAGAGTACAATCAAATTTCTCTTACCCACTAAAGTAGAATAAATATATTCAAACCTATTTTCCTCTTTATTCGAGCAATTTTCAAGTTTTCGGATTCAATCCAAACCCAACCCGAAATTTTTACGTGTCAAATTCTTTTGACCCAAACCCAACTCGAAAAATATTCGTGTCAACCCTAATTCGAACTTTTCGAGTGGAGTTTGAGTTGATCAATTTTTGACATCCCCAGGTAAGATAGGGTTGAATGTGAATTTTGGCTCTCAAAAACTAATTTTTGGGATAAAGAGGAATTCATAAAATTGATATTATATATCAAAATTAAATGGACTTCACATTTCTCCATGATGTCATCATGCATGAGGTATTCCGTATACAAAGTTAGCAAACATTTCCTTCAGCTCATTCATTACGGTAAAGATTGCGTGGGGATTTAAAATTGATTATTCATGCGTAGGTCAAATTAACCCAACTATAAACTACATTGTCCCACACCTCCTCTTTGGCTCCTCTCCACCTGGAAGCCACAAGGCCGGTCAATCGTTGACCACAAAAACCACAAGGTATTCATTTTCTAGTGGGCCCCATTTGCGGTGACCATTACTTTTTTTTATTTAAATGAAATTATTCTCTTATAATTATCTTTGAAATAAAATATTTATCTTTAATTTATTATTATTACTATATATATATATATATATATATATATAGAGAGAGAGAGAGAGAGAGAGAATAATGAATTATACGAGGGAGCAAATTAGCCGACAAATTCATTGCATGGTGCTGGACTTAGAGACTGCCTAACTCCAGCTCATTTATCCAAAGCATGTTGAAGCTTGGTCCATCGTTTATGATGGTATTCAAGCACAATTCATTTAAGTTTATGTAGGTTCATGTGTGATTTGAGCTTAGCTCGAGCTTGAATCATTTTGTGATCAATGAGCTTTAAACTAGTATCTTATTAAAAAGTATTGTTGTGTGTCGTAAAATTTGTAACAGTATAGTGATGTATCAATGCCCTAGGATTGTGCAGGAATCCACGCATATGCATATAAATGAATGGTTGATAAAGGGGACAAATATGATTTTTACATGGAAAACCAAAAAGATTAAAAACCATGAGGCATAACCCAATTGAAATAGTTTTGTTATACTGATGTAGATTATAAGACTTTATCAGTCCTTGACTAGTCCGAAGTAATATTACTATAGTGCAGTAAATTCTCTGACACAATGATTATCATCGAACTATTGATTTCCAGCTACCAAGCAATAGTGACCGGACAACATCAATCTGACAGTGGAAGCAGCTTGACATCGGTGGTCGGGAAACAATGTTCAGACAATGACGACAACTAGATGATGATGATTTGGTAGACGCAATGCTGGTCTGATGGTGGCAGAAGCCAAGTGATAGTGGTTCATTGGGTACGATGCTAATCTGGTAGTGGTGATGGCCAGACAACAGTGGCAGTAACTCGACTGTGATGGTTGGGCAACACTGGTCTATTGATGGTGGAGGCCAGTCGATCACGGTGACTAAACAACGGTGGTCTGGCGGTGGCGACAGTAAGACGAGAGTGATCCTGCAGTGGTGACAACGGTCTAATTGTGGTAGAGGCTAGCCGACGATGGTGGAGCATAGGAACCCTTAAGAACTTAGAGCTCCTTCAACTTTTCCCTTTAGGTCCAGGTCCCCTTCATGAAGAGAGTAGGGGTCTAATTATAAATTTTTGAGTGGCAAGCTCTATAAATATTACATGAATCTAGGGCAGTATATCAGATGGCCTAGAGTGATCCCTTTTATCAGATGATATTTTATGTGAATAATTTTCCTTAATAATGTCATAATTAAGTCTTAGGCTAAATGGATTTGAAACATTGAGAAACTCTCTTTGACTATATAATTATCAAATTCGAACATCATTTGGTCCCAAAAAAATTATTTTAAAGCTTCCAACAATAGTTTAAGTGCATGACCTGGGCCAACTTGGACTTGGGTTGAATCATTTTCTTATGTTATCTGGTTCATTTCTTTGAGACCCTTCGCCTGATCATAAATCAGAGCGCAAGCCTTTCCAAATTGGATTTCAAAATGTGTGTGGAGATTTTTGCAAATAAATAGGGACGCATTTCTCTTAATTCCTACCATGTGTAAAGGGTATGTGAGTGTAGTGAGTGTTTAAGAGTGAGTTTCTAAGTGATTTGATGAGTGATTAGTGAGGTTTTGTGAAGGAGAAGAAGAAATAATCGGCTCCTATATGTAGGATATCGAGTTAAATTACATCTCAATTCTAAAGGATGAAGTGTGGTGGAACAACAAAGTTCTTTTATCATGTGGGATAGTTTTTTTGTTGTAAACATTATTTTACTTTGATTTTAATGGAATTTCTATTGTGTTTATCTCTCGTGCTTAGGAACTAAACTTTTCTCTCCATTGGAACGGTAACCTGTGTAATTTAGAATTATTCATGTTATCTGATTATTAAAATCTTTTAGAATATGTTGATATGTTAACTTTGCATGCTTCATTTATTACCAAATTGGCCACTTAAACAGTTAAAATCCATTGTGATATAAAACAACAAACAAAGGTTAGTGAAATAATTACGTTAAAGTACACCGTTCTCGCAGAATAGAAATATTTCTAGTAGGATAGTGCAATCAATAAGGAAGCATAAAATCCTAGCAATATTGCATGGTTTAGGAAACTAAATTGTAAAATGAAACCCCTTGCCTTCTTATAAACTTGGAAGAGGCTAAGGAGTATATATGTTCTAAATTGTCAATGACATTTTAATCACGTGAATAACTCTAGGTTCCTTAGGTTCAATTCAAGGGAGGTTCTCTCACATGACAAAAAACCCTACTCTCATTCCTTAGAATTTTACTTTCACAAAATTAGGATTTTAGACACTTTAAAATTAACAAAATTTTAGCTCTTCAAACTAGAACAAGAAATAGTAAACTAGAACTTTATCCTTTTTAAAATTAAAAAGTTCTTTGTGTAATCCATACACATACTTAAAAATCTATATACTACTTGATCGACACGTCAACTTGTGTGATTGACGTGTGCTTCACATAATCATGGTATCAGATTTTTGGAGCCTTGCTAGGAAACAATTTAAATTTCCAATTTATGAGGATTTCAGTTGAACCTCTGAAGTTTAGATTTGAAATCTCTTATATTTATTATTTATTATTTATTTTTTACTATTTCCTAACTTAAAAGAAAATTTTATAAGAAGTTAGTGAGACCCACAATGCTCTATGATGTTGAATGTTGGCCTTTAAAAGAGAAGCATAAAACAAACTTAAGTGTTGCTAAGATGAAATTGCTTACGTGGATAAGAAGTTTGAAACTTAGAGACAAAATGCGAAATGAATGTATCTGTGATTGGTTTGGTGTAGCTCCAACGACAAACAAGATTAGAGAGAGTCGTCTAAAATGGTATGGTCACATTAAATAACGACCATCTGATGACCAAGTTAAGAGAGTATATGTTTTAGATTTGACTTATGTTAAGAAAGGCAGAGGTAGACATAAAAATACTTGGACATATTAAATGAAAATGATCTTAATATACAATAGGACGTAATGAAGAAAAATGATTCATGTAGCTGACCCCACTTATTGTGATAAAGGCTTGACATTGTTTTAATGTTTCCTATATTTTAAAAATCTAAAAAAAGATGTTTTGTGATTTCTTATATTCGTTGTCTATATGTATTATTGCTTAATTATGTTTTTAATAAATTATGTTTCCTTATTTTTTATATTTTTTGGTATATAGTTACAAGTTAGGTATGTTGTATGCGTAGGACTTGACCTATTAAACTAGTGTCGTACAATCCTGAAATTTAAAAAAAAAAGAAAAAAAAAATTAAAAAATTTCTAATAACTTGAAAAGAAGTTAGAAGCAGTGGAGAAGCTTGAGGGATAAGATATTCACCTTAAACCATCTAGGGACCATTTCAATGCATCACAAAAAGAGATTCACAAGAATATTAATAACCCTATGATTAAAGTCAATACATTTGAACGAATGTCTACCATAGTCTAGATGATTAAAACAACCAATCTATATGATCACCTACTGAAGAGCCTAATTTACACTTAGCCAATTTTTTAGATTATGTGACCTTTAGATAAAATGGTATCTCTAACGATACTATTAGACTTAGGTTATTCTCTTTTTCACTTAGAGATAATGTTAATATATGGTTGGACTCTTTAGCACCAAAACCTGTCACCACATAAACAATCCAATCTCAAAAATTCCAAGTAAAGTACTTCCCACCGTCTAAAATAGTCAAGATTGGGAATGACATAAATTCTTTCATCTAGTTAGAGAGTGAGTTAATCTATGAAACCTGAGAGAGGTTTAAGGAGTTACTAATGAAATGTCCACACCGTGCCCCCACCTGATTGATTAATTTTGCAGAACTATTTTTAACAATTTGGTAGGATTTTTGAGGTATATTATTGACACTGTAGTTGGGGGGTCTTTGACATCCAAACCCTTTGAGGAGGCCTATACGCTTATAGAGGAGATGAATACTAATAATTTTCAATGACCTTCCAAGAGATTCAACTCTATAAGAGTAGCTAGTGTTCATTGTACTTATATATTAGTAATTATGACTTCAAAAGTAGCTGATATATCAAGAATTTAGTAAATTTAGGTTTAAATTTTATATTTAGATCAATAATAATTGAAGAGAATGCTTATGATCAGTTAGTTGATCCTAATATTTTGGAGTCTCTGAATGCAATTAATAATAGATCCAAAAACCTCTATTCCAACACCAACAATCCAGAATGGAGGAGTCACCAAAATTTGTATTGGAATAACAATAACCATGGCTAGAAAATGAGCATTGGGTAGTAGCCAAGCTAACTTTGTAGGGAGTTTAAATAAGCAAAGTAATCATTTTAACCTGAGACCTACTATCCACCTGAATTCATGCCAAATTTTAATTTAAACATAAGATATTATCATTGGAAGACATAATGTTGTAAATAGGAAATCAAATACATAGTCAAACTGGAGCCATTAGAAATATTGAGACACAACTAGGACAATTAGCTAATTAATTAAATCATAGACCCTAAAGACTGTTAGCAAACAACTTCGACTTAAATTCTAAGGATCAATGTATATATCAATGCAATTCAATTAGACTTAGGGTAGAAAAGGATTTAGAGAAGGTAGAAAGTGAAGAGTCTATAGTAGAAGAGCTTGAGTCCAAGTCTAAGAGGCTTATTGAAAAAACATCATAAAACTTATAAAATATACCTTCACCTCATATGAAGGAACTTGAGAGACTACTACCACCTATTCCATAGAGATTTCTTAAGAAAAAATGAGATCACTACTTCTCTAAGTTCTTAGAAGTGCTCAAAAAACTCATTACAAGCTTTCAATTTATAGAAGCTCTTAAACAGATGTTTAGCTATACTAAATTCTTGAAAGACATATCAAACAATAAATATAAATTAAGAGATTTTAAAACTGTAGCCCTTAATGAAGAGTGAAATGCCATTATTTAGAAGAAAGTACCATACAAACTTAAGGGTTTGATTGGTTTCACTATGTCATGCACTAATAAGGCATATGTTCTTTGGGAAGGTATTGTGTGATTTAGGAGTGAGTATCAATTTAATGTCATCATCTATTTTTAAGAGATAGGACTATGAGAATTCTAGCCTATTACAGTAAAACTTCAGTTAGTAGATTGTTTTCTTACCTATCCTATGGGGCTTATAGAGGATGTCCCGGTCAAGGTTGAAGAGTTCATCTTTCCAGTAGATTTTATTATTTTAGATATGGAGAAAAATGTTGAGATCTCATTTATACTAAGAAGATCATTTCTTGCAAGTGGTAGGGCAAATATTGACTTATAAAAAGTAGAATTGACTATTAGAGCACAAGATCAAGAATTAATTTTTCAAATTTATAATCTTATTCTTACCTCTATTTAGTCCCCTGATAATTAGTATAGATTGAAATAGAAAAATTGCAAGAAATGTTGAATGAGAAAAAGGAGATTGAGAAATTAATTATATGAAAAAGAAAAGATAAATTGAGATCACATGGTCAATGTAGGAAGTCTCTAGAAAATAAAAAATATTGGGAGATTGATAAGAGATTATTGATAAAACAAATTGATCCTTGAGAAAAATCCTTAGGCTTGATTTAATATTATTTGGTTGAGGACATTAAACTAGTCACCACTTGGGAAGCAACTCAAGCATTATCTAATAATTTGATTGCATGTTTATTTTATGATATTATATTGTATTTTGGTCAAACTGAGGATGTAAAACTAAGAGCTAATTTGGAGGAAACTTAATGGATATTCTGTTACTTTATTGTGTGCCTTTTATGTTTTCAAATTACATCTCTAATGCCACCTACCACTCGTTCAAGTTCATGAGCATAAGGCCTACTAAAATTACAAAAATATATTATTGAACGGTGAAGATGCATGATGATTTGATGTTCTGATTTACTAATGAGACTGCATAACTTTTGATATTATTTATGTATTTGTTTATAACACTGTCTTTTATAGTGATGCAGATTTGTGATATGCTTATTTATTTTCATGATATGTTGTGACCTATCATGTGATAGACATGATGTTTATTTATGTTTATGTTATGGTATTCATTTGTAATAATTTGTACAACTACATGTTACTTTCTTTTTATGGATATTCATATTCCACCCTATCATGTTTCTTTTTCTTGTCCGAATTTTATTTTTACTCTTTTATTATAAAACATGTTGCAAAATTATTTTCCTTAAAGTAATTTTAAATATCTAAAATGTTAAATTTTTAATGAAATGGTAGATTTATTAAAGGTTCATTAAAATTTAATCATAAGTGAAGAAAATAATGTGAAGTATAAAAAGTGGCATAATTCCTCATTAAGCATTGAAATTAATTATTAACTCACTAATAGTTGATCTCTTACTAAAATTAATCATTCTCTTTTAAGATAATTTTTAAACACTTAAATTTAATTGACTACATATAAAATTAATTCAAAATTAATCATTCTTTTATAGGATAATTCTTAAACACTTAAATTTAACTGATTACATATAAAAATAATTCATTAGATGTATAAAATTAAATAATTATTAATTTAAATAATTTAATTATATTTAAATTCCCTAGAACCAAAATGATTTGAATTAAAATTAAGGAGTGATTAAAAATTTAACTTAGGAAAAAATGGTATTCAAAATAACAATATATAATAATCCTCAATAAGAAAAGTAAAAGTAAAATATTAAATAGAAAAGAAAAAAGAAAAATACTTATTTTTTAATGATAAAAATTTAGAAGCCTTAGAGTAAGAGATTGAGGTTAAATTAGAAATTAAAATTTTGTACCAATCATCATTTCTAAAAGTCAATGATTTACGAGCTTCATTAATCTACATTCAAAATCTTATGTCAAAAACATAATAATTGAATTAAAATTATTTGAATGATAAAATAGTTGAATTAAATAAATTTGACAATTTATATTATGTTAGTTGATCAAACATATAAGTGATTTAAACATAATCATATACAAGGGTATTAATATAAGTACAGTTGGGATATTTAAGGTTTTTAATAAAATTCAATCTTAAGACGATATTTATGCACTTTAACTTACATATTTACTTTATTATGAAAAAGCAATGAAATCCTAAGTCATAATCTACAATGAGTTTCATAAGTATAACTTTAGTTATTGAATTGCTTGAGGGCAAGTAATGTTTAAATATGGGATAGTTTTATGTGAAGAAAACATGAAATAATTTTTCCTTTGTTTTCTTTCTTATTTTGTTATTTTTATACTTTTCTAGATATTTGTGTTTTTTTAATCTTGGATACAAGTAGGAAGGAAAAGTGTAAGTATGGTGCCTAATCCTAAGAAGTGTGGTGCCCGATGCAAACAATGTGGCACCATGGCCCCGAAAGTATGGTGCCCAAAGCAGCAATTGTGGCACCTAGATGAAGCTCCCATTTCACATGAAAATATAGAGCACCAAGAAGTGTGTCACCCAAACCACGAAATTTGACACCAAGTCAAGAAGTGTGGCATTAGGACTTGGAAGTGCGGACCCCAGATTCAAGGTTTAATGGATTTTTATTGTTCATTTGCATTATTTAGCATCAAATAGTTTAAATACATGAGATCAATGAATTAGAGCATATCAAGAAACATTTCTCTTAATTTCTACCATGTGTAAAGGGTGTGTGAGTGTAGTAACTGGCGTGCCAAAACTTATTGCGTAGTAAGCTGGCCAGACAACCAAGTATACATGTCAAGTAATAATGTAGTTAAAAAGTACCACGTATTGATCCCACGAAGAAAGGGCTAAAAACTGTTCTAATTGGTGAATCTCTAGTTTACTAAACCTCTAAGTCTAGTTTAGTGCGATCACAAACAATATATGATTTTCTAAAATCCTAATTAAAAGTAAAACCATAAAATGACATGTTCAGAAAAGAAGAAAAATAGTGGCCAATAAATCTTACGTATGTTCAAGGTATGTGACGGTCGTGTCTCTTTGTGATTCAGGCACTGTGGTGATTAGTGAATTTCCTAGACTTTTCCTGATGTGATAGTTGTCAAAAGAGATAAAAAATCCCACTTATGCCTATGTTTATGTTAAAAGAAGATTAGAATCCATGAAGATGAGGTTTCTTAATCCCGATGGCAAGTCATAGATTTATTTTGATCCCCTTTGTAGGTTGCAAAGTCCAGATAAAATATGTCTATTGTTACCTAGATTTTGTTGTTAACCATTTCATTCCTCTGCGCAACGGCTATGAGTCACATATCATAACATATGTTAGCATCATAATTGATGAAATCAGAAGTAAATGAAACTCTATGGTTAACAAAAAAAATTTTTAATGTGTTAGGGAAATGATACAGCAAATAAATCATTCGAGAAAGCCACAAAATCTCATCCCATAAATTATAAAGGGTGAAAGAATGTTTAGCTACACATTATTGAAAGAACACTAGAAAAGAATCCCTAAAAAGCCATTGTTGCAAGTAAAACTGATAAGTAAATACTTACAAAATAATCTATTCTCTCTTTCACAATAGCCAACTCCTCTCTCATACAATAACATCTCAAGACATAAGAACAATACAAAGGAAGAGGTAGAAGAAGACCTTAAGACCTCAACCCAAGAGAGGAATATGAAATCGAAAGAAAACTCTCAAATACTTCTTTTCTAGTCATCTTTAACTCTTTTCTTCGCCCAAGTATTCTTCTATTCGTGCCCTAGCTTCCCTTTTAAAGATCTAGCAAAATTTAGCATGAAAAACTTTCCAAAACGAGATCTAGAAGTACAACGACATGGCCACGCCTGAAACCAACATGGGCATGCTTGAAACTGGCATGTACACACCCAGATCTGGTATGGTCATGCCCAGATATTGCGTGGTCACGCCAAACTGTACGTGTTTTGTATTTTTTGACTTTATTTTACTTGTTTGACACTTATAACCTACAAAATGACACAAAGAACATTCCACATGCATAAAATCATAATAAAAGAGATAAAATAGCAAGTAAAAAGAATGATAACATGTAGGTAGATCACATAAACTTTACTCATGTCAATAAACTTTACTCATGTCAATACCCCCAAACTTACTTCATTACTTGTCCTCAATTAATCTCATAGCTCAGTTGAGGCCCCACGAGAATAAAATAAGTACTTTTGTAGGTTTGATCATTTTAGGAGGGTGTTTGTAGGTTACTATTTTGGTGCATTAATTTTGACATTGGAGCTCATTTTTGGTCATTTTTCTCTTATAAAAAAGTGAGAATTGAGGTGGAGATTATTATGGAAAGTATTAATCTAATGGTTGTATATTAGGAAGTGTGTATATTTTGAAGATTGATATTAGATAACCTAATTGGAAAAGATCTAATTACATGATCTTTTCTATTTCAAGAAGATTGACATTGGGTAACCTAATTAGAGAATATTTAATACAGGATCTTTTCTATATAAAAAATATATCTAATTTGTATGCCCTAATTATCTCTTATTTATAGAAGGGACTAGTGTTGATATTTGTGAATGGAGTTGTAACCCTATTTCATCCATTTTTTCCTCTCCCCCCCACCTATTAATAGTGGAATCACCCCTCCCCGTGGATGTAAGCGGATCTGCACCAAACTACATAAATTACAACGTGTTTAATTGTTTGCTTATAGTATGATTTTATTTTCCATATTGTTTTGCACAAGAATGATGCCTTGTGATAGTAAACATTTATTGTGGATTTATCTTCTCCTAAATGTTGATGGTCTCATCTCACGTAATTGTCATTTTGATGTCCTTGTAATGACAATGGCAACATTCCATCTCAAACAATGACACTGTCCCACCGTTTAATTTCATTTCATTTTAGGCTCAAATGAAGTTTGAACATGGTTTGTACCTTGTGAGGTTCAAAATAAAAACTTAAATTGAGTTATTCCAAGCTTAATTCATTTCTAATGTTCCTCAATATACATTAAGTGTATAGAAGTGGGGAAAATTTGATCCAAAATGAATTTCCAATTAAATTTTTACACAAAAAAAACTTCGTGCATTTTTATAAAAATTTCAATTTCATGAGCCATATTTCGATATTTTTTAGTTCAATAATTCAAAATCTTTTTCAATTATATGATCTCTTAAATAGTGAGTTTTTATCACATAAGGAATTTATGACCATAGATTTCAAATAGATTTATGTTGTGCAATAATTAAAATGTTATGATATTCATATCCATGCTTCAATCTTTGGTATTTGTACTTTTTGTATACCCCTGAGTTGTCTTACCAAGTTTCCCTACTGACCTACCAAGTTGCCCTACTGATCAATCGAGTACGAGTTGATGACAGGCTAAGGAACACTAGCTACCAAGTACAATAGATAAGTTGGAGAGCTTTTCTGACAAGTTCATTAGTAAAGAGAAAAGAGAATAAGTGAACTAAATATGTATAATCGAGAGCCTCTACACCTAGTTTAAGGGATGATGTTAGTCAACTTACCAAGACGACAAAATGTTTAGCCATGTCAATTCGTTCAAGCAATTAGATCAAGGAACCTACAGGACAGCTCGTTCGAGACGGCCGGTCTCTACTACTTGACCACAACGACTCGACCAACTCGCTTTGAAGATCAACTCAGACAGACATATGGCGACCTTGAAGGTGAATTCCCTCAACGTGAGTAGACGAACCTCACCAACTCGTCTTATGGCCAAATAGGCCAATACGAGTGTTACTATCAATGAAACATCTAAGGAGAAATAGAAATGCATAGTGTTTAATAAGACATAGCGTTATAAAATTTAAATGCTAGCTCTAGAAAAAAAAATAAGAGGACGACACGGTTACTCGAGTGTGTTATCATGACAAGTCAGAGAAGAAGACATAGTGAACAAGTAAAAGATCATTTGAGATTCATGTGCAATGGATGCATTATTTGTAACTTATACATCAACCTTCCTATATAAAAGAAAAAAAAAAGAAGATCATTAAAGTGATTTAAGAGATTCCAAAATTCGGTGGAGGGTTGATACTTATTTTCTTGAATTTCTCGTCTTATTTTTCTCCGCTCTAATTGTTTCTTACAAATTTTTCGTGATGGTGTGAATTCACGAACAAATCAGAATTCAAAATCTTCCCAAATCAGATTCAAACATTTCAGATTAATCATAAAAGAACTATCTAAACTATATTAAGAAAATTTTGGATTTTGGATTTCAGAAAAAAAGGATAAGAAAGTGTTGATTCATATAAACATTTCTATACCACACGCCATGTTTTATTTCGGAACGTCAACAGCGACCCATCTCTGCCTTCCTGAACCTGCTTTCAAGTCGATCAGACAGGCCTAACGTGTTGTCTCCTACATCATTATTTTTGTTAAATTATTATCATACGTTGATTCAAGTTATATTATACGCTACGTCCAAAATTCAATTTTCCTTCATGAAAATTCGCTGATGAAGCTCCAGCTTAGTCGTGTACAGTTGGCATTTGGGGGGCATTTACATAAATACCGATCGATTTCTATGTATTTACTTATGAAATACTACATTTTATTCTTTTACATTTATACCACTCAAATTTTTCATAAAACATTAAAATGCCACCATTCTAATTATATTTATATATATATATATATATATTGAACATAACTTTTTATATTAATGCCACCCAATTTTATTGTATCTCAACAAAAACTGGAGCCATTTTAAATTAAAAGGTAAAAAATGCACATGGAGTGTCTAAGGAAGGAAATGATATTGCTATTATCTCATTCAATGATAATGCTCTTGGTCTCCTATACCACAAATGATAACATCAATACTAGCAAGATGAGAGGGGAGAAGAGCCCCATCAAAATTGACTAGAGCCCTAGCCCTCCTGTGTATAAAAGTAGGACGTTGTTGTAAGAGATTCAATGATTGTGGCCACAATAGTTGTAGATGTGTCGAAAGTTCTATCATGTTTTTTTTTTCGCATTTTTTGCTTCTCCAACTATGGCGGGCAGGGGCGTAAACGAGCCAAACATGAGCGAGCCCAGACTTGTCTTGTGTTCGGGCGTTGTTGTAAGAGATTCGATGACCGTGGCCACAATAGTTGTAGATGTGTCCAAAGTTCTACCATGTTTTTTTTTTTTTGCATTTTTTGCTTCTCCAACTATGATGGGTAGGGGCGTAAACGAGCCAAATATGAGCGAGCCCAGGCTTAGCTTGTGTTCGGCTTGTTAAAAAATATCACTATTAGTGTTCGGCTCGTTTGGTTAGCGAGCTAAATATGAACTGTTCGCGAACAAAGATTCGTTTTGACAATCCTAATCACGCGGCTGTAGGATGTTAAGAGTTGAGGCAAGATTTAAATCTTGTCAAGATTTAAAAATTATTGTTTATATTTAAATCATTTAAATATAATTTAATATATTTTTATTCTATGTTTTTAATTAATAAATTAAATTAATTATAAATCTTTGTAGTCTTATAGTCAATTAAATTTTTTAAAATATATATATATATATATATATATATATAATTGATGAATAGTACTTTGAGCCAAAAAGAGCCAAAAACGAATGAAAGATCCTTATTTGTGTTCAGCTCGTTCATATATCGAGCACAAAAAAATGTTCATGTTTGGGTAGTTAACTTGGCAAACAAATCGATCACGAGCTTCTTAAAGAGAGGAACTCGAGCTGTTTGTGAAAAAACAAGCCGTTTTGACAGCCCGAATGGTGGATTGCATAGCAATATATGCAGGCTGCAGCACAGTTGTGTTTCTTCACTGCAAACAACTCTTTAATGACCTTATCAAAGGTTGTAAGAATTGGCAATATATTTCCACATTTATCAGGAACTTGCAGTATTTGAATGAGCACTTCACATTTAACAGTGATGTGTGTTCAATATTATTTCCCATTGCAATCCCATGGGGCCTCGCTTCTGAACCCTCATATTTGTAGGAACCACATCATGGGTCAGCCTCCATCAGAAGAATCGCTTTCTTTGGCGTATACAAAGTTTATTGAGCCATTTAAAATTGTATGTAATATCAGAGAATAAACGCTCTTAACATAAAGAAGTAATAGTGTTTGGTATGGCTCATATACAAGATAAGGGATGTCGGAGGGGGACGGAATGAGCCAGCGAAATGGAGCGGAAGCATTTGTCTAATCGGAAGGGGTTCGGAAGAGTTTTGGTAAGTGGGTTGGGGGTTCGGGGGCAACACCCCCGCTGTACGGTATAGGAGTATTTTAATAACTTTATCTGTGGGTTTTATCTATATATTCAATGTATAACCTATGAATATTTACTGAACTTTTCTGGAATAGTGAAATCGCCGCTCCCGAAGACGTAGGCACAAATTGCCGAGCCTCGTAAATTTCTGTGTTTTTCAATCTTTTTGCGATTTTTCATTTCTTTCACTTCAAATAGTTCTGCCTAAGAAAAATTTTGATCAAACTCTGGTTGGTCTTAACTAATTTCAGAAAAAAAAAATGATATCTTCAATTCTTTAAGTAAGTTCTTTATCACATATCTGCTGAATTTCGGTTTGGTTCCAGCATCTGTTGTTAATGAGAAACATAACTTTCTAATTTTTGGATGCTTAAACATTAGTAAATGTGGGCTAAGCAATTAGTGGAGCATAAAAAATTCAAGCATGAAGGAACAATTGAGTACAGTTCCCCAAATAGACTTTCCACCTGAGGTTGTGACATATACGATCACCATCTTTGATAAAACACAAGGAAATGGAATCACATCTATGCTTCAAGTCATCCCAAGGATCCCTACCAAATTTTTAAATCAAATATTTTTGAAGGAATGAGGTAGGATTATTAATGAAATCCTAAGCCAAATGTGCACTCAATGGCTCCTTCCACTTTTTCATTGAATGAAAATCAATTCCTCCCAAATGTGTTGGTTGGCAAGCTTGTTCCCAACAAACATAGTGTAGATCATTACCCAAAATAAAGCACTTATATCTCTTTTCAATGTCATTTAACACCCCTTTATGAGTTTAAGTATGAGTGTTAAGATACATAAATGACACAAGCAAAGAGGATCTTATTAAGGTGGCACGTCCGATAAATGAATGGTAACAAATTCCCCAAGTATCAAACTTCATAACTGCTTTACTGTAAAGACTCGCTAACTCAGCTTCATGAAGCTTCCTTTGAGCCAGAAAAATAACCAAATATTCCTTTTTTTTAGCTTTTTTGAAACTGAAGTTGCTTAACAAAGTCTTCTATTTTTTTTAATTAGGAGTTGCACAACTAAAAAGAATAGTAGATTTACTATGAATAATACATTAGTCCATTCATGTAGTGCAATCATTGAGGAGTTGCATGATTTGCTTAGCGATAGTGGAGGAGGCATTAGAGAAAAATAATATATTTTCAGCATAAAGAAGATGGGAGAGTTTGGTTCTTTATTTTGTAAAGTTAATGCCAAACTAGTGAATCCTTCGTGCTAAAGTAAGAGAAAAATTGTGAACCCATGATAAAAAGGTATGGTGACAATGGGCAACCTTGACGAAACCCACATTTGGCTTCAATCCAATTCAAACTTTTGTCATTGATAAGCTGTAAGCACAGCAACTCTTAGATTCATGATATAATTCAAAACCTAAAGCTTGAATTTGGGAGAGCAAATCATGAAGTTCAAAATTCTCTTAAGCGTGTCACAATCCATTTAGTCAGTTTCATATCAATTTGAGAGCCAAAAGTCCTTAGTTAATTGTCAAACTTTTAAACTTTTTAATGATTTCTCGAGGAGAAGAATGTGAGTGGAGATGAAATGTGATATGAACCAAATGCTGCAAAGCACTAGTGAATCTTGCTAGTATACATGTCATACAAGTAGTATACAAAACAAAGTCCATGTAACGATCTCACAAGGAATAAGTGAGCTTCCAAAGTTTGAAAGAGTTCTAATCTACAGATTTTGAGTATAACTTAAAGGTCCAAAATTGAGTGCTTCTAAAATTTCTAATCCTATTTTTTGCAATAAGGAAATCTTATAACTAGTTTTGTAGTTGAGCAAGAGATAGAAAACCTCCTCTAAAATAGGTCTTATGCAAATCAGATCTTTCAATGTGATTCAAAAGAAATTGGCAATCATGTGCAATAGTTTTTCTTAACCCCTCCAAGTGGTCATAAGAAAATGGGATTTCATATTACAGTTATTTTCCTAACTACAAAAAGCTTAATATTTACATAGTTCCCTACATGATTGCACCATCCTAATAGCAATATTCCTTTTCTCTTAAAGTGGTGTGAGTTAACCAAATTATTCCACTAGCCTACTTTTATGGCACTAGATCACCACTCATTTCAACTTCCTAAGTGATCAAATTAAGAGTAAATTATGTGCAGAAGGTTAAACCATCAATTTACAAGCAAATTACACACAATCACATTACAAATTACATAAAATATAATTCAAGGGAAAAAGATCTTTAAGTCGTACACATAATTGATGAACACAACAAAAATTTTATTATAAATACAATAGTAAAGGAGTTAGAATACTCTCACTTATTTTCTCCACTAAAGTTACACAAAATTACAAGAAATTATGGGTTTCCGCACACTTGTTCTCTCTTAGGAGTCTCCGACCATTTCTTCACAGCAAGGGTACCCTCCGGTCATTGGGCATCGATGCTTTTGTTAAAACGCTCCCCAAGCCAATACTTCCTTGAAGGCGTTTATCATCTCATCCTTCAATTCCAAGATCTGTTGTTGGACAAAATTCTTAGTGAACTCCATGTTGACAGTGTCTCGATTGTGGGTTTTTCTTCTTTTGCTACTTCTCTTTTTGTTGCTAGCAAGATCCATGCTCACCGCACATTTTAGGATGTTGATTCCTTATTTTTCTGTGAATTGGTGAGGGATTTTTGTGTGTCGCCACACACCATAGAACTTTTTGAAAACTTATATCTTGATGCTTGGGCACGAGACTTTGAAGGATAATATATCTTCCCATATAAAGAAAATATACCCTTAGAAAGGGTTTGATCACCTGGATGATGAATACCTTCATAAGTCTACAGAACCAGACATTTTCTCTTACTTTACAGGTGTAAAATAAAATTTATTTTAATTTTGGGGTCTTGTTCCCTACAAGGGCAAGCTCTCAATGTTAATTACATCTCTAGAACCATGAACTTTAAAGAAAACTCTCAGTTTATGTAATTAGTCAAATCATCAAAGCTTGGACTTTCATAATCGAAGATAAGAAAGGATCGAAGTTGGAATAATTAAGCTTAAAAGGACTGGATTTATAGTTCAATGATGGTGTGTCATTGAAAAGGCCTAAAAGCAGGGATTCATGCTCCCAATGGGGAAGGTTTATACCTGAAGAGTGATGGTTGAAGAGTTAATGAGTTTGAATTGATCAAGTGAGGTCAACAGGTGACTTGGGAATACTTAATTTGACAAATAGAAATGATTTAAATTTTTAAGCTAAAAGTCAGAGCCATGCGAATAGTATTTCTAGATTTAAATGAAAGCATAGACTCTACAAGGATTTTTAATAGATGTACTAACCTAGACTTTAGGAATAATGTTCCCGGTCAAGATATTCATGACTTTTCGTCGTCCTGAGGATATTGATATATGTCAACTATAACCAAGCTCATAATTAGGAATCTCCCTTGATTGTCATAGCTAGGAGGATTTGTAGTCTAGATGCGATTTGAAATACTTTCGTTAGTAACCATGTGTTACATCACTCTAAGGTATTCCCTCTAGTCTCAAGGGTGAGTGTTTTGTTTTGTATGTCCTAGTATTTAGTACTGACTAGAGTACTTATTAAACTAGCACAGGTTTCTATACTTAAACTAACTTAAGGTAAATGTGTGGTCCTCGATTTTGGTGTCTAAGTTATCTAACCTAGAGTTCAAGCCAGGTTTACTTAGGTTTTGTTCTTGTTCTTTATCATGGTTTGTTCTAAATATTACTTAAAGTTCAATATTTTAATTTATGTTTTGTTTTGTTTCCTAGGTTCGTCAAGCGTGGTGGGGAATTGACATTCCTAAAATGTGTTACTTTTATATATACAATTTATACTTATTTTTAATGACATTGCACTTTAATGGAAGATATTTTGCTTATTTTTTATTATAGGTACAAGAGAGTTTTGGAGAAAAAAAGTAAAAATGCAGCAAAATGGGGTCAAATGGACGCCTAGGCGCCAGACCCCGTACATGAAACAGAGAGCCCGACACCATGGTGTTAGGATCTGGTGCCTAGGCACGATGCAATTATGTTAGGCTTCCAGAAGGTTAGCGCCCAGGCGTCAGGATTAATTTTTGCCAATATGAAATGTATTTGAACATATTTTGATAGGACATCTGAAGTGACTCTTGAAAATTTGGAGATCTATATTAAAAGAGATCTGCAAGGGGAAAATGTGTGGGGGGGTTGTGAAGAGTTGTGGTGGGGGTTGTGAAGAGTTGTTATGAGGGGTTGTTGTAGCGTGAGGAGTGAGTGTGTCCAAGAGTGTCTCTTGAGTTAAGTCTATTGGTGTGAGTGTGTAAGAAGAGTTTGGAGAATACTTCAAAGGAACTTCAAGGTTTGCTTGGGGAGGAGTCTGAGATAAGTAGTTTATATTTTTTATATTCTATTTTATTGTGTAAAATTGAATTTTAATATAAACATGTTTTGTTGCGTTAACCCCATGAAGTCTGAGTAGTTTTTTTTTATCTTTCTCCTTGCAATAAGAAATAATCATGTGTAGGGTTATAATTGTTTGAAAATTCTCTTGTTTCATACTTGTGATGATTCATTACTTCATTCTTAATTTACATATTTAATCTAGTCCATTGGTATGTTAAAACTTATTATGGATCTCTAATGACCCGGGAGGGCTATGTATTTCTCAACTAGTAAGAATCACATTAATCTAGTGGGTGATAAGGTAGCTCATAGGTTAGTGCAAATAGATAGGGAAATAAGTTTTGATGGGTGTAAATTAGGGATTCTATGATGAAAGGCTAGAACCTCAATCAATTTGATCTAGAGTTTAAAAATTAAGGCAAGGTTAGTCTTAAATAGAAGGCACAATGGGTAATCTAGAAGTGACAGGATTTGAGGACTTAACTCTAAGTTAGCCAATATTCTTTACGCATTCGGAAAAGGGTAAAGAATATGTATGTTCTTATTCGTCACAATAGCAAGTTTAAACTTTAAATATTTGATTTCTTCACTGATTATGATCTCATTGCAAGGGGAAGACTTTCATATAATTTGAACTCTTTTAGGTAAAAGTTATTTTAGAAACACTTAGCATTTTCTGTAAGTTTTGAAACTAAATTAGTAGGAATTAGTTATTTCTTACACATAAACTTGAGACTTTATTTTCTAGATAATTGTTTGGAATTTAAAAAAGGTGTTACTAAGTTCATAAAAGAGTTTTCACCTTCCCTGTGAGATCGATGCTGGTGTTTTAAAAAAAATTCTATATTACTTGAGTGATACGTGCACTTGTGTTTCAATCCTAGTGAAACTTTGAAATCAATAATTAGAAAATTTATTACCTACATCACTATGAGTAGCCGCCATAAAGTCATAAAATTATATTTTCAACACAGAAAGGGAGTCAAGTTTTTGGCGCCTTTACCAAGGACTGAAATTAAAAAATATATACACAAAGCAAGTACATCGAATTGCGGTATCATGAGTCAAAGTTTTCTTAAGTTTTTTAGTTTAATTTTGTTAATGATTTGATATTGAAGTTTTTGGAGAAAACAATTTTGTAAGAGGTTTTCATCCTTCCTTTTGTTTTACTCTTTTATTTATTTTTTATTTTTTGTTTTCTTAAGACTGCACATGGAATGACATGAGCTATGGGATAGGGTTGTAAAAGAATCACGCAGTATCGCTGGGTCGAACCCCTACCCGCATTTCATATGGTTTTTCTAATAAAGCTGCATCATCGCAACTTTCAAATGACATCTTCTGCATTTTCACACTGCACCGCGTCAAAAAAATCACACCAAACGACCCTTGTGGTCAGTTTGAGGCAGCTGTAGCTATTTGAAGAAACTATTGTGAAGCTGTTGAAGAAGAAGTTATTGTTTAGAAACTGTGATGACTATAATTTTTAGTAGATACTGCGGGCAGCCAAATCTAATGGGAAAACTCAGCTTTAGCTACAACGTTTTGAGAATGCAGGAAAACTCAGTTTTGTCAAATAAAAAAAACTACGATGCGACACCACACGGCCATTGCACCGCCATCCATTAATGGAACATGCTTCTGACGAAGCATCATGAAAAAAGCAATGCATACTACGTTGTTTTACACACTGATTCTTATTTAGCATGAAAATGTTGCATCATATCGGAAGTCCACCAGTATGTGTCACGATGCCTCTGCTCCATTTAGATGAGTTCATTTGCTAAAGCAAAAACTAGAAATTATGATTGTTGCATATATTTTTTGTTTGGGGAATTTACAACCATACCACCCAATTCTTATGAATTTACAAAGAAATGAGAAAAATTTACAACCATAGAGCTTGCGAACCACCAGCTGCAACAACCAACGAAGTTGTAAATATCGCTGAAAGGAGCTGCAGAATCTCTCCATAGGAGATGGGAAGATCAAGAAAAATAGCCTGGCATGAATAAAAATTAGGGCTCATGTTCGTGGAAGGTTGTGGAGATTGAAGCCACGAAGCTCAAGGTGAGGGTGCCTCGGGCTCGACTCCATTAATTTACACTCCTACTTCCGAACGTGCGGACATAATATTCTCTCCTTAGGATTTTTTATTTTCCTTCCTATCAATATGTTAAGTAGGGTTGTCAAAAAGGCTCGTTGTTCGCGAACAGCTCGTGTTAAGCTGTTTAAGAAGCTCATGTTTGGTTCGTTCACTAAGTTAACGAGCCGAATACGAACATAAATTTGTTCATTAGCGTTCGGCTCGTTTTGGCTTTTATATATATATATATATATATTGGGAAAGAACAGTTCGTGGCTCCTTACGTGTTAATATAAAAAACAGTTACAAAAGAGAGAGGGAAAGTGGATCCCCATCTAAAAAGTAAAGTAAAAACATTAAGCATCTAAGAGTTCCTCCTTCCACATTACAACTCCACGCAGAAAATTGAAAATGAAAGAAAAATGTATAACATACCCATAGAACATGTATTTAAACAAAACTTATACCAATTGAGAAAAATATACCCAAAAGAAAACATGTAGACAGAAAGACATCTCCCGGAAGCACTTAGGCCGCTGGAAAAACATTAGTTGTATAATTATTTCGAACCCTGCAAAATTGTAAGTGTTGCATCCTAAAAGAGACAGAATCACAACAGTGGGAACCCAAGGGAAGTTCACATCCAAGCCTGGGTTTGAAACAAATATAGTGTTGCAAGTCATGGTCTGCTGGTTGGCGAGGTTCACTGTAAGTCATCTCAGGTCATGGGTTTGATTCCTAGTGATGTTGGGTTCTCGAATATTTAGGCACATGATGAGGGCTCTCTTCATGGGGCCTATTATAATCAATTAAAAATATTAATTAAGAAAATAATATAAAATTATTAAAATAGATTAAAAAAATATTTTAATATAAACAATAATTTTTAAACTTTGCCCCAGTCCTTAACATCTTATGACTACGTGATTAGCGTTGTTAAAACGACTCTTTGCCTTGAATAGATCCCTAAACAAACTAGTCGAACACAAATACATTTTTTTAGCTTGAAATATAAACGAGCCGAAGAAGAGCATAAATTTCATTACTAAGCATTAACAAATTACATAAATTAACAAAAAAGAAAAGAGGAAATCATAATAATAATAAAGACTTCGATAACTTAAACGAATGCCTTTTGATAGTCCGCCCAATCTTCATAAAACCAGTTGGTTGGGGTGGTTGCATCTCCTCCCCCCACCTCCTTCCCAAACTCCATATTTAACCCCTCCTTCTCCACTCCCCCCTTTCTCACCCAAATTCTCCTCATCTCTTCCTCCCACCATGGACAAAGCTTCAGCTCCCAACAAAGAACACAGTCTCCCCTGCTTCACCCAATCCATGAATCTCAAACACGTGAAGCTCGGCTACCATTACTTGGTCTCACACGCCATGTATCTCCTCCTCCTTCCTCTTCTCGCCGCCGCTTCCGCAAAGTTCTCGGCTCTCACTGCGGATGACTTCCAGCTCCTATGGGACAAGCTTCAGTACAATCTTATCTCTGTTGTGCTCTGCTCTGCGCTGATTGTCTTCCTCTCCACCATTTACGTTATGAAGAGTCCGCGTCCGGTTTATTTGCTGGACTTCTCTTGTTATAAGCCGGAGGAGAAGCAGAAGAGTACGAGGGAAGGGTATATACAGAGGGCGAAGCTCACCGGAGCTTTTACGGAGGAAAGCTTAGCATTTCAAGTAAGATTTGTGTGTGGAAATCAATTAAAAAATTACCCAATGGGAAGTGTCACGTGACATTATAGTGGGATCATTGCATATGTGGCACCTCCTCATTAGATTTTTCAATTTTTTGTGTGTTTTATTAATAACATAGGTATTATCATTTGTATTTTTTTAATAAATCATGACATTACAATCTAAAAATAATTAAAAGGGAGATCCCAACTATATAATCTCCAAATGACATCAAAACATGTATTTATTTTCTTATACAATCCAAAACCTAAAAAAGTTTGATAAACAAATATAAAATTGGTAGTGACAAAAGCATCGAAATTATGTTGATTGTAGGAAAGGGTGATCGAGCGGTCAGGGCTGGGAGAAACAACGTATCTTCCGGAATCCATAGCGAGAATTCCGGCGAATCCGTGCATGTCCGAGGCAAGGAAGGAGGCCGAGGCGGTGATGTTTGGGGCCATTGATGAGCTCTTGGCCAAGACAAGGGTGAAGGCCAAGGACATTGGTATTCTTATAGTTAACTGTAGCCTTTTCAACCCTACCCCATCACTCACCGCCATGATTGTCAATCACTACAAGCTTAGGAGTAACATTCTTAGCTATAATCTGGGTGGCATGGGCTGCAGTGCTGGCCTCATCTCCATAGACCTTGGCAAGCAACTTTTACAGGTTTGTTTATATTTAGGGTACATGATATCTTTATTTGCATATGCATCCCCCAATTCTTATGTATTTACATATCTTTACTAAATATTTTTAATATAATTGAAAATTATTTTTTTAAACACGTTTTTAATGGAATATATTTTGTCCAAAAAGCGTTGACTAGTGGGAATAAAATGTAGGTGTGGAGGCATTCATAAATTGGGCAAGAGGACCGTTGGCTTGTGTGGGACAAATATTAAATAGAGGGAGAAATTATTTTTCATAAATAGTTCATTAAAAGCTTTCTTTTTTATTTATTTGTTATAAAAATGACTTTAAGGGTGCATTTACGTACAAAGCACATAATTCTTATGTATTTATATGTTTCACATGCAAACTTTCATATTTATGTAGATAGCACTAAAATCTTTAATATACCATAAATATAATATTGTTATCATTTTTTAAGAATGAAGTATATCTTTTCATGTTTATGTTTAAAAGAACAAAAGTGTTACATATGTAAATATAAACTTTTAGGAGTGAGATATGTAAATACATAAGAATTGTGTGCTATTTATGTAAATTTCCTAGAACTAATTTTTATTTCAGGAAAAAAAAAAGTTTGTTACATGGCTGAAAAGTAGGGGTGTAAACGAGCCGAACACGAGCGAGCCTAGGCTTAGGCTTGCGTTCGGCTAGTTTATATTTCGAGCTCAAAAGGTGTGTTCGTGTTTGACTCGTTTGCTTAGCGAGCCGAACACGAGCCGTTCACGAACAAAAAGCCGTTTTGACAAAATTAATCACATAGCCATAAGATTTAAGGATTGAGATAAGATTTAAAACATCATTTGAATCTAATTTAATAATTTTTATTCTATTTTCTTCATCAATACTTTTAATTAATTATAAATCTTTGTAACTTTGTAGTCAATTAATTTTTTTAAAAAAATACTATTCATCACATATATATATATATATAATTGATTAGTAGTATTTCGAGTTAAAATGAGTCGAACACGAACGAACGAAATATTTATTCGTGCTCGGCTCATTAACTTAGCAAACAAGCCGAATATGAGTTATTCGTAAGCAACGAGTCGGGCAATATCTTTTATCTTTTTGTATAATTATTTTCCGGAGCTGGTGGGATTTTGTTCCTCGGCTTTTTGACTCATATTTTCTTATAACTTGTTGACATTTCCCTTCTACTAATAATCTACAATGAATCCCTCTTTAAAAATTCCATGAAATATCCTTTCTTCATTTTTTATTCATTTAATTTCTTATATTAATATTTTTTTAATCTTTACATAAATCTCACCATTAAAATAATTAGCATATATAGATATATAATGCTGACACACACCTAAATCAAGTCTTTAAAGTAGGTGGGGTTGGCCAGATTGAATTTCCTGTACACTGTGCTTTAAATTTCGAGAAATTTATCCTTTAACTGAAAAAAAGGGGAAATTTTTTTCCGTCCAGACTTTGTTCGTGCGGATTCTAAATGTGTGCTACATCGTGAAAGTTATTTCAAAATTATTGAAGAGATATTTATATATTTTATTTTAAAAACCCGAAATAACATATAAATAATTCTAAAGTAACATCCACTGTTTCATTTTCATAATCCCGAAATAATACCGTATGTTATTTCAGGGTTATTTTTAAATTATTTCAGGGTTTTTGAAGTGGAATATATTGGTTTCTCTTCAATAACCTCCACGATGATATTTTGGGATTATTGAAATGGAGCCGTGGAGGTTATTTCGGAATTATCGCAGAGTTCACGGTTTCATTTTAAATTTTTTTAGGTGGGTTTGATATAGCACACATGGTGGTATATTAACGAGAGTTTGCAAGTAGAGTTACGTCCAGACTTAGGATAGAAATTTTTTTCTTAAAAATGAGAATTTGAGTGTTAGATATGTAAATACATAATAATTGGGTGCTATGCTGTAAATTCCCCTTAATCATATTCAATTATTATAATTAAAATGAAAAATTAATTAACTCCAGGTCCACCCCAACTCCTACTGCCTCATCATCAGCACAGAGAACATAACTCTCAACTGGTACCTCGGCAACACTCGCTCCATGCTCCTCTCCAACTGCCTCTTCCGCGTCGGCGGCGCCGCCATCCTCCTCTCCAACCGCCGCCCGGATCGCCGCCTCTCCAAATACCAGCTCCTCCACACCGTCCGCACCCACAAAGGCTCCGACGATCGCTCCTACAACTGCGTCCTCCAATCCGAAGACCCAAACGGCATCGCCGGCGTCTCCCTCTCGAAAGACCTCATGTCTGTCGCCGGCGAAGCACTCAAAACCAACATCACCACTCTCGGCCCCCTCGTCCTCCCAATTTCTGAACAACTCCTCTTCTTCGCCTCGCTTGTCGCCCGCCGCCTCGTCCGAATCAAAAAGTTCCGGCCTTATATCCCGGACTTCAAGCTGGCTTTCGACCACCTCTGCATCCACGCCGGCGGCAGGGGAGTGCTGGATGAGCTGGAGAAGAACCTCCGGCTGACAGAGAGACACATGGAGCCGTCGAGGATGACGCTATATAGGTTCGGGAATACTTCCAGCAGTTCGTTGTGGTATGAAATGGCGTACACGGAGGCGAAGGGGAGGATGAAGAAGGGGAACCGGACATGGCAGATAGCATTCGGTTCGGGTTTTAAGTGTAATAGTGCGGTTTGGAAGGCGTTGAGGACGGTCGAACCGGTCGAGGAGAAGAATCCATGGATGGATGAGATTGATTCTTTTCCGGTTCGGGTTGGGTGATTTTAATTTAGCATTTTTTATTTGATTGTAGAGAAATATTTGTGTACGTCAATAATCCCGCAATAACCTCCGCTTCGCGGTTATTAGGGGATTATTGAGAGTTTATTGAGTATTAATTCTAATAACATATAATCCTAATAACCTTCACGGACTTTATTTAGATGTTATTCATATGTTATTATGAAGGTATTGCGGGGTTAATAGAGTACGCGCGCAGAATTACGTGCGTATTACAGACGCAAATATTTCCCTTAATTGTGAGGGGATAAAGTTATATGAGAGATTTTTTATGGGAATTATTTAGAGGGGGATTTTTTTTTCTTTTATTTATATATTATATATAGTTATAGGGTTTTAGGATCAATAAAAATTTATGATTTTTAGGAGTGATTTTTTATGAAATGGTTCTTAGATGATGTGTATTGTTTATGTAAGTTCAATTCTTTTATTTATATTTAGATGTTGAAGTTGATAGAGAAATTTGAATTTCTATTTTTATTTATTTATTTTTTTTAGAAGCTTTTTTTTTGTTTAATTGAGGCATGTGCAAATTGATTTGAGATTAGATGTTGTACTTATGAATAAGTATGATTTGAGTGGCATGCATTTAATGATATTTTTAATTTGAAATTAGTGGTGATAAAATTTCAATTTATTTTTATATGATTTTATCCGTTTGGTGGATGGATTTATTTTTATTTATTAATGTTTTTTTTTTTTTCTAGGCAACTAATTTTAGAAACAATTTTAGTTTTTTTTATATATATAAAAAGATTATCAAAACATTACATCCAATTTTTTGAAATAAAATAATTAAAAGTATCGAAAGAATGAATGCTCTTATGTGTGCAAATGTTCGAGATGTTGAATGAAAATAGAATGAATAATTCAAAATTAGTGAATTCTAATGTTAATCTTGTCATAAAATAAATTTTTTTATGATATCCACCAATATTTTAAAAATCAGATCGGACCAACCGGTTTGACCGGATCAATAGTAAATAGGTCTTTCAACAGATTCGGTTCAAGCTCAGAGCAATTTCTGCATTAGACCAGGATTAAATCGAAGAACTTGGGTAGTTTTTAAAGAACTGACTGATTCAAATATTATCGTTTTTTTTTGTCTTTTGATTTCAATTGGATGGAAAGAAATAAGATATTTAAGTTAAAAATAGATAAAATACAATATTTTTTTTTTAGAATATTGTTCAAAATATTCAAAATTATTATCTTGCATTAAAATTTTATTTCTTAAATCGATAAAATTGATATTAATATATCATTATTCTTTAATTTAAATTATTTTAAAATAATTTAAAATTTTATAACGGCGTTGGATTCAACCTCTGGATCAATTACAGTTGAGTCACTGAACCTTGAACATTTCCTTCTTCTGATTTGATTTGTGATCCAATTTTCACGAACCATGATATCCATTTGAGAGGGTCACCCCCTGCCTAACAAAAATTATATTTGCTGCAATTCTAAATTTCACATGAAGATTTCATAAATAAGCATGGTTGCTAACCAGAATTAATACAAACAAATAACTTTTATTAATTTTTATATAACATGATCTCAACAGCACCAATCTCAAAGAAAAATGTATATACACAACAAATAAATTGGGACCAATAGTCAAATTATATAAAGATCAATAAAACGTTGATTTACTTTATCAGAGTAAAAGCTGGTGTTAAGTCAAGGAAAAAAGTCTCCCAAAACCTTAACAATTTATTTCTTTTAATTGGTAAGTCAACTGAAGCACACGACTGAACGAAGAGTGACATCTGATCGAATAAAGGACGGTTCTACATCTGGCCAAAGGGAGAGCGACTCTACATCCGACCGAACGAAGGAGGTTGATCGAATGCTGAAGCAAAGTCACGGATGAGTTTGGTCGAGGGTTCTCTATGTCGTTCGCATGTGATTAGACCCTTCATCACTAAATGTGAATCAACGATTGGGAGTTATAATGATCGGCTAATCAAATTCATTATCAATATATTTTTAATCATTATTATTTGCTTATTTATTGTACAAATGACCTTAATACCCTAAGCTTCTTTATATATGAGGAGAACATAGATGTAATTATGCACTTCAAGTATCTCTTATACCTAAAAATAGGAGAAAATTTTATGATAAAGGGGTTAGATGCTCTCATTTTTACTGTTTATTACTTCTTACTTCCTTACTCTCCTCTATATACGCTCTATTCATAGGGTGAGATTCCCCAAACTTATTAGAATTCAATAATCTAAAAGGTGTGGTGATCATGGAATAATGCCACCAATAATAAGAGGAGCGCAACACATGGAAAGAACTGCAACACAAAAAAAAAACTCGGTGCCAAACAGTGGACGTCGATAACACAAGGTAGATTGTTCGGCAACAAGTGATGGAGATAAAAGAACAACTGATGTTAGAAATGAGAGAGCAAAGGTTAGATGCTTTTCAAGAAACATTGGCCAGAGGCAGCCAAATCCCGCAGAGTCAGATCCTCGAGAGATACGGCCATCAAGAGCCCCATCGCCCGGGATAAAATGACACCCAACGACCAACTAGATGGATGGGTGCCCAACCATCAACGAGCTTAAATGATTGAAGACAGAGTTGAGGACAGCCACAACCAACACACCGCTGAGTCAGCCACAGTAGAATGACATCATACCACGTGAACAATTGCTCTGCAAAAAAACAAAAATACCTTCTCCCGATAAATCTCTGAGGCTGAGCCCTCATAAAAGTTCAAAACACTCAAACTTGTTTCCTACAAATGTTTCACCAAACCTAGCAACCATGTAGCTACTTTTGAGTCGGCGGTAAGGATACTGAAGATCACCATGTTCAAAAGCCAGTTGTTCCTTACCACACTGAGGGAGTCGGCCCTTAGGTTGTTCACTGCCCTTCCGGTAGGAGCCATCCCCTCTTTCTTTGATTTCAAAAGGTTTTTCATAGCCCACTTCATCTGTGCACAAAAACCACGGAAGAAATCACAAGCTCTCTTGCAGCTGAAACAAAAAGATGGAAAGACCCTCCGCATGTACACCACCAAGTTCCTGTGGAAAATGTTGGAAAATCAGAACCTAGAATCCCTGATCATGCAAACTAATCTATCACAGGGAGTAAAAAGTGAACACTTCAAATATGCCCTAGGCCTATGTGAGCTGAAATCAATGGTTGAGTTAGTGGAGATGGTCAACTTTCATATTGTCGTGAAGGAATACATCCTCAACGATCGAGAAGAAGCTTGAAAAGTAACTGTTGATGCCCAGTCACAAAAGAGAGCACCAATGAACGATGGTTGGAGAGAGAAGACGCCATCACCCTCATATTCATCCTCGTTGCAAGAACAACCAACCACACCATAATAACAAAGGGAATGCTAAGGGCAACAATCGAGATGGATGGTCTCCTTACCCTGATCGACGATCAACCCACTACGATGAATGATAGTTGACACAACATGAACCACTTAGGATGACCTCCCCTGAGAATTTCAGTGTTCGAACTAGTAGAGGCCATCCAAGATAAAGAATAGTTCAAAAAACCTCACCCAATGAGGGTAGGGAGTTCAACATGAAACCCAGACATTTTTTGCACTTACCACAGAGACCACGACCATGACACAAAAAAATGCAGGCACCTCAAAAGACTTGACAAGGACTTTATCAAGGGTTGAAAGCTGAAAGAGTTCATAGCCTCTTGAACAATCACTGCCTGAACAACCACTTCTTAGCAAGGAAAGCCCTAACAGACATAACATCTAATGAACCCGTCCGAGCGAATACCATCCAAATTGCAGGAACAATACCAGCAATACTTAGAGGCGGTAGAGATTCCACCTATCGAACAAGCCTAAAAAGGGTTCAGTCCGGAGAACTATGTGTCACCACTCTCGTCCCACAGAGGGCTACACATCCACCCATCATGTTCACAAATGAGGATTTGCTGGAAAAAAGGTTACCTTTATAATGATACAATTGTTAGTATGGCTTTACTCAACAATTATCAGGTGGAAAGCATCCATATAGACACTAGGAGCTCAGTGACTATACCCGTCTGTCATGCGGGTGACCCGAGTTCGATCCATGACAACAGTGCAAAAAACTTGACCGACATATCGAATGCCCTAGTGTTTTTGGATGAACTAATTGGAATCTAAAATAAGTTTTATAAATTTTATGACTTGAGTTTTACTACAATTTAGCACTACACGATAAGTATTTTATGCAAGTGTGCATATCGTTCAAGTAATATCAATTTTTTAGTCTAGAGTATCGATCCCATAGGGTTGTTCTTAAGAAAAGTTTTAGCATATTAAAAAGATTCTTAGCTTGAAAATAAAATCAATTTAAATTGTTCTTGTAAATTGTACCTAAATATCACTAAACCTATCTATAGATTTACTCTAAAGTTAATACTCTAAAGTTAATTTTATTAAAGTTAAATAAGTTAAGAAAGATCAAGTGATGAAAAATACCATTCCCTTGCAATGAAATAAGTAATTTTTGTAGTAATGGAACACTTAGAATATAGATTGTAATTAGTGACAAATAAGAGCATTCATTTGCTTTACCCTCTTTCAAGTGTATAAAGAAGTTTGGTTTAACTAAGTAAGTGGTTCTGTCTGTCACCCAAGAAACCTCCAAGTTACCCCCATTAAAACCTATCTCCTTTTCTATTTGCACTACCCTAAGGATTACTCTTCCTTCACCCAACAGTGCAATATGGTTTCTACTAGCTGTTAAAGCCACAACCCTCTCGAATCTTTATGGAATCACAACATATTTTAATATACAAATTGACCAGATTGATAAGTAAATGAAGCAGGAAGTAAAAATCATCACAATAATAAATAAAAACTCATTCTAAATGTATCCACATTTTTACACCTACTACTACTTCATCACAAGAGGAAGGTAAAAAGGATCTACACACAGTGCATGAAGAAAACACAACAATCCATTATTGAATCATAAAGCAAATTCATACAAAATGAGTTTACAACTAATATAAGAAAATTTAGAATGAAAAATTATCTTTCTTTCTTAGAAAAGAAGTAAAAATTCCTCCCTAAAGGATCGACATATGTTTCTTGCACCGCTTACAACAATCCTTTACGATATCCTCCAATTCTATCCAAAAAAATGTAGAAAAATACAAAACCTAACTTTAAACTCTACTTTCCTGCACTCTTAGACTTTTTCCTTGGCTTATCAAATGATCCTCCTTTCTAAATGATCTGCTTCTCCCCAATCATAACCTCAAATTCAGTGCATAATTGCTGCAAAAACTGCACAGAGCAGTTCTGGAGCCTAGGCGTCAATCTATGGTGCCTAGCCGGCACTTTCTAGGATAAGCCTAGGAAATAATTGGTGCCTAATCGCCACCTTCTCTGATTTCTGGACACAATTTGGTGCCTAAATGCCCATTTGTTGTGCCATGGCGCCATGGAGTAGCGCCAAGGCACCAGAAGCTGGCTTAAGCGCCAACCTGCTATTTGCTTCATTACTTCATGTGCCTTCTTTTCACTCTGTTTCCGCTCTAATTAGCTTCAAATATGCTAAATGTTATACCTACAATAAAAAAATGAAATACCTTCCTTTAAAGTGTAATTTGATAAAAAAAAAATAAGTGTTAAATATAAAGGAAAATTTATCATGCTACCAGACATGTCGGCGACCCAATCCAAGCATACGTCGGCCTTTTAATATAACCTTGGACTCACTTAGATGCTATGATGGGGCACTATATGTTAGATGATGTGCTTGACTAGGGACTAGGATTAGGGCTGTCAAAAAAGCTCATTTTTCGCGAACAGTTCGTGTTCAGTTCGTCAATGAGTTGGTGTTCGACTCGTTCGATAAGTAAACAGGACGAACGTGAACAAATTTTTTTTGTTCGGTTAGTTAAACGAACCAAACACGAACAGTGATGCATTCGTTCGTGCTTGAATCGTTATTTTTTGAAATATAAAATAATTATATATAAAAAATTCATGATATTTTAAAAAAGTAAATTTTATAAATTATAATATATAATAAATTAATAATAATAATATATTAATATACTATATTAGTAATATACTAATATAAATATTATATATTTATATGCTAGAAGTTATATAATTAATATAATATATTATTTATATACATTAATATTAGGGATGTCAAACTGGCTCGTCGTTCGCGAACAGCTCGTGTTCGGCTTGTTCGTTAAGAAACGAACACGAACAGTGACTTCACGAGCAATTTCGAACACGAGCTTATTTCAAACAAACTAATTTCAAACGAACTGAACACGAACACAAGCTCTGTTCATCCGTGTTCGGTTCGTTTACACCCCTAACTAGGATGCTAGGTCCTTTTTGTTATCCTGGCTATAGTTCTCTATTGATTTGATTGCCCTTACCAGGCATCATCTTTTGTGCTTCTGGTGTATATTAGACATGTTTTCTTGTAGGGAGCCATGTCTAAACGCACACACATGTGTAACAGGGAGGTGCAAGTAATGAATATGACTAATTATTTTCTGCAGATGCTGCTCAGCTCTGCCCGTCAGACATGGCTCATATGCGTTACTTGAAGATAGCTTTTGATGCTAACGTTGTTTTTATGCAGGTCAACTCCTTTGTTTCTTTTATCATTATTTAATAGAGTCCTTAAGATTGAGTTTGTATCAGAAATAAGATACGGGCACAGGTTTTGAGGCATATGATGCAGCGAACCATGTATGAGGGGCTAGGAGCAGCAAGCTCGTGTCTCGTTCCTTAAGTTTAAATTCATATTCTTGTATATAATTATAACTGGTGTGTACATAGTCGGTGCATGACCGCCTTTCTTGCTTTCCTAACCGAGCGACACCCACTTGTTCTATATTTTTAATTTAGTGCTTCCTTTTCTTTTTCTATTGATGCATTTGTGCTTAAAATTAGTTTCACCATTTTTTCACCTTGTGCTTTTATCTGGGAAACATGTGCATAATTTAGGCTCTTTAGGACCTAAATTTATAATTTTTCTATAAAATTCCTAATAAAATATTAAGACTAATCAAAATTTATTGTTAAAATATTTCAATATTTTTAAAATCTGCACTTTACTTTCCTTTATGGTCTTCAGGGAAGATTTAAATGGGTTACATAGGATGAATTTTACCTAGGTCATTATTAATAGAGTCTCAACACTTAGGAGTTGTTAGACAATTACATCATATTTGCATGTCCTGGGGAGAAGTCTCCGTGCTTCTCCAATCTCACTAACCCGTCATAAGATTTCTAATTTCTTTGTTGTCTAAAGCAATTAGGGTGTTAGTGGCTTCCCCGACCCAAACTGGGATTAAGTTCTTTATTGAGAGCATTTTTAGCTTTGTAGCTGGATCTTGATTCTTTTTCACTCCAGCGGCAATCTCGCTACTTTGGCAGGTGTAAGTCCCACCTCAACTTCTTCCTACCTACATAAGGTCATAGGATTAGAGTTTCCTTCTCTTGATCTTGTGGCTACCAAGATTCCCTTGGATGACGCAATTCACGTTTTGTAGACAAGTGGGTCTCTAGTTGTATTGGGTCAACTACCTTCATGATTAGGTAGACTTGGGGCCTCAATAAATTGAGATGATGGACCCATGATATCCTAACCTGACTATCTCTACTCGATTAGGACTACTTTTTCCTTCGTTTGCTACACCCCTTTGAGCCTTGTTGCTCCTTTTAATGATTCATCATTGTCATCTCATAGGCCCCGATAGTGGATAGGCCTCTACCCATTTGAGATATGGTGATTCACTCTCTGCCCTTATGGACCGGTTTGACTTTGGAAGCATAGTGCGGACCTCAAGAGTCGATCGAGTTACTTCACAATCCTCTTGTGTTGATGAGTTGTTGCCCATTTGAGATGTGAGAGACTCAATCTCTGCCCTATGGCCTAGCGAGAGCTTCGAAAGCTAAGGGATGTTCCTATGAGGTAACCCTCCTTTGTGACACCATGTACTATTCATCGCCTAAACATAAGCAAAACTCCTCTAATCGAGAGTATTCTTGAGCGCTCTCCAAGATATAATTAACCAAGGGGATATGTTTCCTTTGGAGTTGGTTTTAATCCAAAAAAAAAATGTTTTTTGGTTCTCTGGTTACTTGAGTAGCTTATGTAGGTATTCTTTCGTGGATATCCGGCTCAAGGTGCATTGACCTGACCTTGCTCGGTTGTACACCCTTGACCTATCACACGAGGTTTACCTCACATAAGCTCTCTAATTTCTTTTTCAATTTGCCTGTTAAGTCTATTTCTTAGTTCCTTCTTGTCCGACCCCTCGTCTACTATGAATCACTCATAAGATTCAAGTAAGAGGGCCCGTTAGAAAAGGAAATTCTAAGGCGATGACTAAACAGACTTGCGACTCCGAGTTATAAAAAGAACTGAAACACCTACATCTAATTCTATGCCAATGGTTTTTAGTATATTTTTTATTTTACAACTATTTATCTTAAAATCCATAACTAATAATCCATATTGAGTAGTTAAATTCTCACATGGAATGTCCTTAAAATCCTTACATTCTCAACAATCTCTTCTTCTCATAAGAAATAATCAATTTGTGTTTTATTATATACATTTTTAAAAGTAGTAACATGCTCATCTCTTTTCTTGAATAAAGTATTAGCAATAAAAAAATCATATGCTAAAGTAAAATCTAATATTTCTCTATCTTCTTCATTAATCACTCCAAATCATAGCCACCATGAATATTTATAAAATCTTCTACCATTCTACCGATATGCCATTTAAACCTTCTCAAATAAAAATACATTATTTAAGATGTATCATTCATATTAATTATTTTAGGTCATTCTAGAGTTTTTCTTTAGAACATATATCTAAATCCACTTGAGGAGTATACGTACTTATAATATTACAACAATCTTAATTATTATAATTATATCTCCAATTTTATCAATACTTACAACATTATCTTTCAAATTCTTATCTCTAATTACACCTACACTAATTCTTGTGCGACATCTACCTGAATACCAAAGTTTACAACCTAAGTTCTCAATCTCTTTAGTTTTTCCTCAAACTCATTTAAGTTCTTGAATAAATAAGATATTTATCTTTCTATGAACTATAATATCAACTAATTCCATTAATTTAGTCGTGAGAGTACATATATTCGAAGATTCTATCATAATATTAGTTTCATGGACTAACTTAATTATCTGCATCTATCTGTAATGTGATAACCCTTGCTTATTTGGAGAGTTGGTGTAGCGGCCCTCGCACACTTTCATTGTATTTGAGTCATACAATGTGTCACTTCCAACCTACGCCCTAGTATGTATAGAATGATAAAAAAGATTCATGTCATGATTTTCCAATAAATTTTATGTTGACTATCGACAACATAACACAACCCTCCACTTTTCAAATTTGGGGCTTGGGACCCGGCAATAGTAATGTTAATCATAGAACATATACAAATCATTTTTATAATGTATTCCACACTAGGGAAGGCATGGGAGCATCATCTGGCCTCTTGCCATGAAGTTGTCAAGATTTACTAGTTATAAATGTTGCCCACTCAACATAAGTGGCTTTCATATTCTGTCAGAAAGTGATATTCTCCTTTTCAAACTCTTTTCTTTGCTCTTTAAACTTCTGATTTGCTATCAACCCTTCAACTTCTAAATCAGCAATATGCCCTCATGTGTCCAACAAATTATCCTCTAGCATTGTGACACACTCAATTAAACTCTCTCTCATTCAAGTCAGAGAGAAAGTCAATTGTGCAACTAGGGAATGGTGAAATCTCTTCCACCAATAAAGGGCTCCCCTCATAAACTAATTACGGGATCCCTTCGGTAACTAGAACATCGCCAGATATGGTAATTACCAAAAAAATTTTGGTCAGAGTGTTTCTTGTTCCCAAACCTTCCATGACCTTGTTCATTAGTGTCTCTGAAAGCAAGCTATCATATTTGGTAAGAAAAAAGTATTAAATTGACAAGATTGTGTTATGTTACCTTTGACAAATAGGCCACCAGGTTTCTCCCTCAACAAACTGAGAGTGACGCTCTGTATCTTCATGGGAACCTTACGGGCTTTTCATAAACAGGACGGCCCTTGGTCTCACCTACACCTCCACGACCACAAATTATAAAAGGGTCTCGATTTGAATATTTATGAATATAAATTAGAGGAACCTCACCAACAATGCCAAATCTAATGAGAGCCAAAACAGAAGGTTCTCACTACTCCTTGGGTGCATCAAGAAGTTTTCCATCCACTAGATCATTCAAACCAAAAGAAACATTTTCCCCACTAGTAGGATTCTGGTAGAAAAAAGGGCACCTCTTTCATCAAATTTGCCCTATACTGCGTATCATTGAAGGAATCCAAGGAGATTACAAATATCTTCAACAAACCCGATGAAGAATTCTCATTAGGAACTTCATCCTTCTCAGAAGTCTCGGCTTTCTTTCGTGCTTCTTTCTTCGACTTCATGAGAGCTATCTGCCTCCTACGATGGAGATTTTCCTCGAGACGGGCTTTAGGGAAGTTTAATTCCACCAAAGAGATTTTACTCAACTCTCTAAAGCAATGTACAGAGCAGACCATTTTTTTAAAAAATTGTAATTATTCAAGGCTTGGCCATTAGATATTTCAATTTTTATAATGCGTTCTACTATTAAAAAAGTTTTATATGACACGTGAATGGGGATTGGTGGACCCTAACATCCCTCTTATATTTTGTCTATTTCAATGCACATTTATAGACATTAAACAGGTCCACAATCTAGGTATACTTGTATCACATTCGTTTTAATTGAATTTAACTCTTTTTTTTTTTTTTTTTTTTTTTTTTGAGTGTGCCAATCTAATGTTCTGTGGATTCATTCACACAAAATCCCCACCAAATCATTCCCAGTCTGCCATCAATTACTCCATTAATTCCAGCATTTGGGTGAGTTGGGTCCCATACATATATATATACCCAATCCA
>NW_018164953.1:739165-739397 GCF_001263595.1 Phalaenopsis equestris | reverse complement strand
TATATATATATAAAAGTAATGGCCAAAGGCTATAAAACGAGTCTTCAGTCACTCCTAATGTACTTAATAATTCAAGTACCACCTCCTTAAACCTAAATGTGCCAAAGAGGATTTGAACCCCCGACCTTAAGGGGTCTTACACCGAAAATGTCAATCAGCAAACCCCGCCCCACCCCCCACCCCTCCCCCCCGACACACACACACACATGTATGTATGTATGTATGTATGTAT
>NW_018164953.1:730083-739098 GCF_001263595.1 Phalaenopsis equestris | reverse complement strand
TCCATGAGAAGCCTATTTTTGTTTAGACATCTCTCCAAACTTCTCCTTATATATATATATATATATATGTGGATTAATTCATGTGTAAACATAATGGAGCTCAAAACTATTTGTTATTTGAGAAGAACAGACGATTTGAAGATTTTTCTTGTGGGTTGACTTGAAAATGGCTGATGAAGTTGGAGATCAAGCAATAATCAAAATATATTAATAAAGAACAAAATATTAAAAACTTAAATAATTAAATTTAAGTGCTTGCATGGTTCAACGTCTCCTTCTCAAAAGATTAGGTCGGACGTTGTATCAGTCTCCTTCAAATTGGTTACACTTCTCATCTATATCATTTAACATTTCTCGCATTTCATTTGAACTTGATTTTTGATTTCATTACATCAACATGAAACAAATGAGAAAAGTAATAATAAAATTGTTTATGATTTTTTTTTTTTGTTTTTTTAATGTTTACTCTTTATTTTAATTGTTAAAAAAAAAATTTTGAAAAAATTCTAGAAAATAAATTTGAGATTTGTAATATTTTAAAAATAAACTTTGTCCTCAAACTCAGACACTTTTTTTTTTTCAATAATCATTAGTCCTATTACAATCATAACTGTCGACAATGACAATTCGCCGACAAAATTTAATGATCTTATTATTCAATGCCCCATATTAATTATCATTGTTGACAATCTCATTGGGGGATATCAACCATATCAATTTTCATTAGACTCCTAATTTCCTAACCTCCCTTTCCAACCTTCATGACGGTTCGTCAATAGCAACACCACATTGATTGGCTCGAGAAACTTGAAGAATTAGAAAAAAAGATAAGGAAGGTTGTTATGGAAGAAGAACCATGTTAAGCATTTATGAGAGCAATCTTTCATGAAATAGGGCTTGTGAAGATGGAAATGATTATAGACTTATTTCATATATGATAATTAATGAAAAGTAGACTAAATTATGCATATCTTTTTTATATTTTAAAGTCTTTTATGAAAAAGATATTATACAGTCTCAAAGGTAGAGTAGCTGGCTCTATAAACCCATACAATAAAAATATCGTAAATAGATCCATATATTTTCCATAACCAAAAGAAGGTGCCAACTCTGGTTTATGTTATTTCTACAAGATTTGATTCCAATGGCAAAATATCTCATGGTTAATTACATCATGAATGTAATATTCAAAAAATACTCTCTATTGAAGATATTTGTCTGTATTCTTAGATTCAACAGAAGATTATCTATGTTTTCTTACTCTAATGAGTGGAAGATGAACACAAGTGGCAATTAAGCATGTTGGGTCCCATGTTTTGGTAAAAACAAAGAAGCAAATTCATGGATTGATGAGATTAGTGAGTGTCATAAAAATATGTGGATTATTAACTATGAGGAAAAAAAATGCTAAATAATAAGTAGAAATATTTGTAATTTGCTTTGAGGAATGAAAATTAAAGGAATTACCTCATAAAGATACTAAACAAATGGGCTTACATCTCTTAGAGAAATTAGAAGAAAAGTGCATATATTGATGAAATGGCCTAAAGATATATAAAACTCTTAAGCAATATTTAATGAAGGGGAATGATTGCATAAAAATTGTCGACAACTTTTTTACCCACTAGATAAGAGAGGATGCCTTTTAACTAATCCTAGGAGAATTTAGAAGTCATGATGTTAACATGTCTTTAACAAAATGCAAGGCAAGTTTGCCCATAGAGAATGTGAGATGTGTATACCATGCAATGAAAAGAAAAAGTAGATTGATTTTAAGTCTGCATGTTGCAAAACACCATCGTTGCATTATATGTGCATCAACTAAAATTGGTCAACCATGTAGCAAGCATATCACTATATCTTTATGACTTATGCTGTTATATGCTTTTTGGACTATCTCTATGACTTAAATGTGTGCAGTTAAATGATTGATTCCATGCCTATGTGACTAGAATAATAGTTAATCAATATTCATTTTCATATTTTTTTATAGGAAAGTGGATATAAACACTAAGAAACTATTTTTTTTATTAATTTTATTGTTTAATATTGTTAGCAGAGCATGATGTTCAAAAAGGAAAAAGAAAAAGTACAGCACTGTAATAAAACATTTTAAATCTATAACTAACAGTAGGAATGCAATGTGTATAGGGTATACAAAATTAGAAGAGATAAAAAAACATCCAAGTCTTCTCTCTCTCAATTTTCTATTCTACTCTCTAAAATAAACTCCGAGAATTTATAAATAAAAATAATATTATAATGAAAATGGGCTTTTGCTCTAACTTTTAAATATTCTTTAATATCATTACAAGAAACAAAATAAACTTATTATATTTGTTTATCATGAACACACCAGCAAAAATCTCGAGGAGACCCAATAGGTCAGAAGACAAAAAAGTACAACTAAAGAGGGCATATCAGCGAAAGATTAGGAGGCCCACTTATCAATTGGACATAGCAGTCTGAACCAAAGCCAAGGGCAATGCTAACCAGTCGTTCTCATCTGAACCAGTGCCAACAAGACTAAAGACATCCAAATGGTACAAACCCAAACCCATCAGGCCAAGACAGGATAGATAGGCATGCAAGACAACCACCTAAGAAGGCTTATCGAAGCTAGCAATCAACCTTTTGGTAGACCTAACTAGAGGAAAAACCCAGCTCTACAATACTACACCGATCATCCATGAATTCCCTAGAAGCTTCTTCTGTGGAATCAAAGTTAATAATGTTCCAATAAGTTTAAACCATCCCTCTGACCCTTTATATTAAAGAGTGAGCTATCTATCTAGTTACGGTGTTTCACCCTCTGTCTAATAACCTAGCATGACTCAGCCAATAGGAGCTCCTCACTAGAGATCAAAGGTCAATAATCAAACTAGATCAGTCGATCGATAAAGTCTAGCTGATCAAAGTTCTGCCGACCTAAAATTAATCGAAAATTGATCAACAACCTCAACTCAACATAGCCGAAAGAGAAGGCCTAACAGAACCAAAGCCTACAAATTTCTACCGATCAACTCAGAAGGTAGTCGAGCTATAAACCCATACATGTTAAATACCTAACTATCATGTAATGCCCCTATTAAAGCAAAGTCAAACATGTAACTTCTTATATTGTACTCTTTTCTCTCTGAATAGAGTATCATTTTATGAACAAAGAAGATCTATACCCCAACCCTTTGACATCTACCAATGTCTTCTCTCTCCCTCTCTCTCTCTCTCTCCCCTTATGCTCTAACCCATGAAGTATGATTCACAGACAGATCAACATTCAACAATGACGATGTTCTACATTTTTCAACCATTAAAATATAATACCCATATTTTTTATAATTCTATCTCTCTTCTTATTTGAAGATTAATTGAGTTGATTGTTGACCTTTATCCCTCTTCTAATGTTCATTGACAGTTTATTTGATGCCTACCTTTAATCCATAAGTCATATATGCCACCCATCTTTTCAATCTCCTTACTCCCTACTATTAAGAGAATGATCAAGGCAAATGTGTTAGACGTTTGACATTCATCATTAAGTTATTATTTGATTTATAGTGATGATTGATGACAGATGTCTACTATTCATTGTCATTCAACAAATGCCTCCTTAGCTTGGTGTGCAAATGAGTTGAACTTGAGTTGGTTGAATATTTTTTGAAGTTTAGCTCTTTCAAAAACTTATTTGTTTGAAATTAGATATCGTTTAAAATTTTTCATTAATAACATATCTTTGTTTGATTTACTTGAATTCATCTATTCATGCATAACTTGAGCTCAATTTGAATTCTTAAAAAAGAAATATTTAATTTTAATTTGCTTTAGATAAAATTTTCAAAAAGAAAATAAAAATATTTAAATAAAATTCTTAGCACAAATTATGATTATGTTAACTAATATATATATATATAATATATATATATATATATATATATACATATATAATGTATATATTTGCTTGTTCATAAATAGAGCTCCCAATTTATGTTTGCATTGTGCTCGCTTGTTTACCAGATGATATAAAGAGAACAACTGACTTGACCATCCAACCATTATTTCTCATCCATCATTGCTCGGTACTAACTTATGCCAGATATCCATTATCCAACAATAACCATCTGCCTAACTGTCTATTTTTCGAACGAGTTTATTGCTCCATCACCACATAATTAATCACTTATAATTCATATTTACTATATTGCAATGATGTATTTTGGTTTGTGAAGGAAAGCACCCTTTATATCCTTGTCTCATATTAATGAATTAATTTGATTTTGAAAATAAAAACAATTAAAAGTACACCAAATAATTATTTCTTAATAATAGAACAAAAAAAAAAACCCCAAATAAGCTCTTAGTCTCTTCTGAAAGCTGCTGTGTTAACTTATCTTAAGTATATATGTGATCATCCAAAACCAGTCTTACAACTTTATTAATGACATTTTTGAGTTGCTGATGTATATATTATGCATGAAATGAAATGGAAAGATATATATGACATGTAAAAATAAAATTTGAGTCTGCTAAACATAAAATTTCTAAAACCTTGAAGCACTCTATCACATTATTACATTAATACAATGCATTCTTTTATTGTATTTTATATTGTCTAATTTCTATCTCTTTCTATTAATTTGTCATTTGTTTGGGTCATTAACATGATGTTAGCCATCCTTTTTTTAATATAAAATTATATTTATTCCCTGAATTAATATGGAGTTAATACACCTTATTTTTCTATACGATTATATATCTATAAATATTGTACAAGGCTCACTAATGTAAATTAAATTTCATTTCAAAGTCTCTCCTCTTTCATGAATATCATATTGTTTATCTGTAATTGTGTTTTTATATATTGTTAATGTAGCTTTCCTAAAAATTAATAAATTATTTATAGTTTTTACTTGATGATTAGGATAAGTTCACATCAATGGGAAAGAGATTACACATAACAATTGCTATTAAAACTTATATATTAGTCTTATCTATAAGACTTAGAGGTGTAGCGTAAATAATTAATGGTAGATAATGTCACATTAATCTTGCTATGCATCAAAAAGGTGCATGCATTGATTTTACAGAGATCTAATTGTCTAGAAGAGAAGGATTTAATGGAGATAAATCCCTTGCAAAGAGATCGTGAGGCCCACTGAAATAGACGAGCCAAGTCAACTAGGCCAAAGCCGACCAAGCTAAAAAGCGGACAAAAAACCAACTAAGCAATCCAATTATAAACCATTCGATTTGAGATGAGACAAGAGCGTCTCAACCAAGAACTATAAGAAAGTTGACTCGATCCAGTAGCCTATCCCATGGTAAGGCCAACTCGAAGGAAGAGCCTGTTCCACAAATTATCCTTGACCATCCACGAGGGCCCAAAGACTGCTATTACTAGAGATTTAGAATATTCAACCAGTATGGATCAGTCGTCCGAACCCTACCGAACCCTACCGAACAGGTTGACCTAGTCAAACCGTCAACTATGGTTAGCCGACCAAGACTGAAGGAGACCAAATGATAAGTCACCGATTGTAAAATACCAAAAGTATCTACAAACCCTCTCCAAATGGGGGTAAAAATATAACATTTTTATTGTACTACGTCCTCTATCAATAGAGGAAACATTTAATAAAGAATCAATATTGTTTTCTACCATTCATCTCTCCCCCCACCCCCCTCATTTATGACATATTCCTTGGGTGTGATCTACATACAATCTTGGATTCAACATCCTATCATGTCATCAACAAAAGGAAAAGCAATGCAAAGTGAATGACCTCCCAACTGGGAGATCAGCAAGAACATAAAGTGTACCGGGAAGTTTGTGGTTCAGCAGATCCAAGATCTAAATGATCAACAACCCCAGAATGACGTCGAACGGTAGATGAACCCCCCCGATCTTGGAAATGGAGGATGACACCAAGTATTGATAGGTTTGGATTGGCACCTGTTGATTGACATCGAATCAAACATATTGAAGTGTCGCGCCACTCAGAAAATGCATTCTCCTAGCAGATCTTTGATTTTGACCCACTAAAGTGATTCAAGATTCTAACACATGAATCTTACAAAGGATAGATAGACTCGGATGACCCCATCGCTTCTTTCGAGTCAACGACATGCCTTCTTAAGACCAACGATGTGTTGAAGTGTCAACTCTTCTTCCCCACACTGGGATAGGGCTGTCATAAAGCTCATCATTCTCAAATAACTCGTGTTCGGCTCGTTAAATAATTTGTATTAGATTCATTCATTAAGCAAGCGAACAAAACATAAGCAACTTTTTAGCTCGATTATAAACGAGCTGAACACAAACATACTACTGAGTTTGTTTACAAAAGCTCAACTAGTTATCTTTGATGTCTAACACAAGGAGTGTCTAGTAGAACCACGTTCCCTGAGCATCGCATTAGTTTTTGACGTCTCTAAGTTTGTGTTCAAGGTTTGTCGGAGATAATGGTTTGGTAACTCACTTTTAAGCCAAACATGAACAAACACTTTTTTGTTTTTATTCAACTCGTTTATAGTTCGAGCTAAAAAAATTTTGTATATTCATGTTCGGATCAAGCGTGAGCTATCAAACCATTATCTCTGATAGGACTTAAACTCAAACTTGGCTCAAAATAATTTAAGAACTTTAAAATAATATTTATTTATATTTTAATAATATGAAGTTTTTATAATATAATAGATATACATGTGGGATTCGAAGTCACCAACAATCATGCTAAGCATGAAGTGAGATTTGAAGTCACCAACAATCAAGTCGAGTAAAATGTAATATATCAATGAAGCATCTACTCACACAGGGATGGGGCTTGATCTTGATCTAATAGATTCGATGGGGGATAACTTGGACCATTTGATATAAGCGGGATTCAAAGCCAAGTATGAAGCCATGATAGACAAGTGACTCGCTTATGATATGGGTGTGCATCAACTTCTAGTGAAATATGATTCTTAACTGTTGTTAATCAAGTAAACGAGTAGTTTGAAGTAAGAGAAAAAATTATGGTGAGGTGTCTAAACAAGGCAAAGGTGGAGATAAAAAAATTGAAATTTTAAAATCAAGCACATCTCCCGAGAAGATAACAAGATGGTTGACACATGTCTAATTACATTTATTTAGGGGAAGTGACATCTCAGAACTTAACTGGTTGACCATAAAAGGAGTTGAATCTATGGGTAAAGAAAATAAGGGTACAAAGAGCTAGATAGTCTTGTATATCTTGCTTCTTAAGACTGGAAAAATTGATGAAGAAATAACTGACCCAAAGTGATTCAAAATCAAAGCTGCCCAGTCTTTGCTTATCAAGGGAAAACTCTTTCGAAGGTTTAACATATTATTATACTTAAGATGTGTAAAGGAGAATGAAAGGGAAGAGAGATTGAGAGAAGTACATTCTGGTGAGTGGGGGAGCCATTACGGAAGAAGACATTGGCTTACGAGATACAATGACAGTACTACTTCTAGACAACCGTACATAGGGATGCTGAGAAATTTTCAAGAAGGTGCAACTAATACTAAAAATTCACACTAATGCAACACCAACCATCAGCCCATGGTCATTCATGATCTGGAGACTTAATATCCTTGAATCATATCCTTTATCATGTGGACAACATAAGTTCTTGCTCGTCACAGTTTATTAATTCTTAATAAGTGGGTTGTGTGAAAACACTAGCTTGGATCACAACTTAAATCATTTGGAACTTCATTAGGTCTGATCTGATCTACCTGCCAAAGTTAAGTGATTAACCTAAAATTCATATTCATACATCACTCAATGAATGGGCATGTCAAAGCTGTAAATAAGGTCATGCTAAATTTACTAGGAAAGTAGGTCGAGGGAGTCAAATGAAGTTGGTTTGAAGTCTTGATATCTATTTTATGGTTGATTCAAACAACTTCTTCCACCGTGATCAGACAAATCCCAGTCATGTCATCACATGTTATGGAGGTTGAACTATTTGTCGTATATAAAATTCACAACTAAGGGGTGATTATAGTCTTCACATATGATGAAACAGATATGCTTGAGTGCCAAGAAGCAAATAACAAACAAATAAAACATGTTCTTGACCTAGAGGAGAAAAAAATGAACCGACTCGGCCCTCATATAGGAAAATGTAAAAATAATGATGGCTCAGTACTATGAAAGGAATGTTAGAGAGAATATACTCGCCATCAGAGGCCTCGTACTAAAGAAAGCTCACCCACCGACACGTGGACAAGCAGTGGTAAAGCTCAATCAGACATGAACCAAATTTTTTATTATCAACAAACAAATAGCTCTTAGAGTCTACAAGCGCAAGACATATATGAGAAAGGAGATGCACCACATATGAGTGGAGACAACTTAAAAAATATTTTTATTATAAAATATGTAACTGTGATGATAAATGAATATTAAATTCCAAGTCTGATAACTTCAATTCCAAGTCTGATAACTTAAATGGAGATAACTTAAAAGGAGACAACTTAAATTTCAATTAGTTTGACCTACAGTTCATGCCTCGAGGACCTACAGATGATAGATAACTCTTAGCCTTTCCTAGATATGTTGACCATTCCATCAGAATTAGTTCATATGCTCCCACCATTTAAAAAATAATAGTTGAAGAGGAAACTGAGTAAACATGTTCTGCACATACGAAACCTTCGGGATCTATGGCCCATGTCGGCACTATTTTTGGTGTGGGGTTTGCCTGTAAGAAGTTGTCGGTCATCGGAATTGAAATCCCGTTGCCCGCTTCGAAAGGATGTTTTTTTAAAAAAATTTAGTTTTGAAAAAGATGAAGTCAAACTGACCCCATAATTTTCATAGTTTAGATGAAAGAGCACTTTATCTCAAATCATGTATCTATCCCGAAGGATGAACGCAAGAATTGAGAGTGGGGCTCGATCAAATAAACTAAAGAAAGTTATGACATCCGTTTGGTCTGCGAAACCAATGTATTGGCCGACAAGTTCCCCTATTTAATATAAGGAATTAAATAGGGTTTATATTA
>NW_018164953.1:717742-718047 GCF_001263595.1 Phalaenopsis equestris | reverse complement strand
TGACCTTATAAAGGATTTTCAACAAAAATTGGATGCCAATTTGAGGTCTAAGGCATTCAATTGTTGAAATTTGGGGTGTTAGCCAATATTGGGGCTAATTTGGGGATTTTGTCAAAGATGGTCAAATTGGACCAAGGTGTAGTAGGACAAAATAAAATTGGGAATATTTTAGATTTATTGGGATTTTTTAGGAATTTTTGGAATTTTTGGATTTTGGGTCATGGAGGGGTATCTTGGTAATTGTCGGCCATTTTTGGAAATTTTGAAAAATTTTGATGTATTCAAGGTGTTTGAAATGGGTTTTG
>NW_018164953.1:672503-717699 GCF_001263595.1 Phalaenopsis equestris | reverse complement strand
GTTTTGGCAAATTTTGATGTATTCAAAGTGTTTGGAATGAGTTTTGATCAATTTTGGGTATTTTGGCAAAATTTGGGAATTTTAGCCAAATTTAGGTCCCAAGGGCAGTTCGGTAATTTGTTGGAGGTGCATAGGGGCAAAAGACCAATTTAGGCATTTCACATAGAATTGGATAGATATCCGTTCTAAATGAAGCATGGATTAATGTATTGTGAAGATATGGTGTACCCTAGTTTCAAGTCAACACCCAGGGTCAATCCTAAAGCTAAGTAATCCTATAGGGACTCTTCTTGAATTCTCTTATAATGATCTTACCTACTAAATGCTAGAGGTTAAGATCAATATGTGGAATTTCAAGTTGAGTAAAAAGAAGAGTTTTGAATTTCTAATGGTGGGGGTACCTTTTCTAATTTTCTAAGACTAGTCAATAGGAAAGTCCTATGGCTAGACCTAGGCTACTAAAGAAGTTTTCTAGACCTCAACCAAAAGTGAGGTCAACAGCCCAAAAAACCACCTTGGGCGTTAGTTTTTCGCCGCTCAAGCATCAGCTGTGCAAGCCTTTTTTTCACTACCCAAAACGACCAGTGTCACCTCCCTCTCGACTTAAAAAGATTCAGAGGCTTCTCAATCAGCCTTAGTCATTTTCCCAAGGGGCCGCAGTACTCTATTTACAAGTACCAGGCCCAAGTACTACTAGACTCATAGCTTGGTTTCCTCAATCTTACTCACCTCTAGCAGTACCTTCACATATGATTTAGTCTTCACCTTTGGAGGGGTATCTCCAGATAGAGATGCTTGAATAAAACCCTATAAGGAAAAGAAGGCAAGCAGGATCGCTGCTTCCATCCTCCACTTTGTTCTTCAACCCGAATAGTTGGAATCCATCAATCGAAGAAAATTAGACAAATCCACTCGGTTTTACCTGGAATGAGAACAAATAATTAAATAGGTAAATAGACCATGAAATACCTCACCACCGCAAAACATCACAAAGGTCATGAACCCAATAGAACTGGCTTCACTTGTGTTGAGATGACCCCATAATTGCTAATGATAGAGTGCAACTTGGTCTAAAGCAGCAAGTGAAGGCCAAACTAGAACTAGTCCCTATTGAGCAAAAAAATTGCATTATATAGTGAAGTTGCTCGATCTGCCTCATCAACAACCCGAAATTTGATGGAAGGATTAAAAACTTGACTCTTCTACATCGAGTCAACCTGTGCTTGCGTCATTCAAAACTAATCCTTTGAAGTTACCGACCCAATATCCTTTGGGGAATACCAATGCACCATTTAACTATTGCTAGAAGTGAAGCACAAAAGGTTAGGAGAGTGAGGGATATGTGCATACCCTCATAACTCAACCCTATATATAGTGAGGACGGAGAAAGTCCAACATCACACAATGACAAAATAAAAAAATGGTCAGTCATTTCCATAAGAGGTTATCACCATAATCAAAACAACACATGAAACATAACAAATAAAATATTTTTATTCCAAAAACGACATTTCGATTACAACAAGGCACTCAGAAGTCAGTTTAAGGAAGCAAAATATCTCACAGGAGTATCCAGCACAACTTTGATAGAGAAATGTCCTAGCATACACAGTCTCATATAAAAAATTCCCCTCCCAACCTAAACTGATTCAGCTGATCTGACTTGACCTACTCCTGGAAACTAAATATCTCTCTTAAACACCTTACAACTCCTGACGATGGTCATAACAACTCCTTCGGCCATAGGAGTCAACAACTCACTCATCTCCTCATCTAGTTGGATCCCTGTAGACCAAGCAAAAAGACTTTCATTCTTGTCTAGACGATAAGCCAATGACCATTGGACATTCAAGCCACTTTGATAACTTCCTTGCAAGCCCAAGTGTAGGATTTGAGGAGATCAAATCTACCATCCTCTCTTGAGCACCTAATGTCTAGTCTACAATCATTGACAGCTTAGTAGAACCCTCATCTCGGTTTAACGAAGCCAAATCATGAAAAAAAAAATACATAAATAAAAAAAGCTTCAAATCATAATCTAAAAGATCATGCTTGGAAACACATGAAAAAGGTCCTTCGTACCCAAAAAGTGAATCAATTTAGACATTTTAAGTGACATAGTAAGTTCACTAAGGAGCCTCAGTGAAAGTGATGAGAGTATGATATAAGCCACATAAGTAGCCTAATCGATCAGAGGGTCTTGAGCCATAATAAGAGGTTGCGTGATCGAATCAAGAATAAAGCCAACAGGCTAAACATTCCTCCATGAAGTGCCGAGGATTGAATTAGGCAAACCTACTTGATATGATAGTGGGAACACAGTCCTCTTCCACTATACAACATTTTTCTTCATCTTTCACCTTCCTGGTGGTCCCATCATTTAAATTTCATGAAAATGGAGCGAGTTAGACTTTTGATGGAGACGTCAGCTTGAGATTTTTTTATTTTGTTCATCGCAATGCCTAAGACACAAGAGCCAGCTGACTCTAACAAAAAAAAAATACAGAGCAAAGTAGAAACAAAAAGGAGTCCCATCGCCTTATTTATAAGAATTAAAAGCTAAAAAATACAAGATAGTGCAATCAACGAGTCATTAATTTAAATTGATTGAGAAGTAAATTTTTTATTTAATTATCTTATTCTTATCACAGTGTCACTTTCAAGAAGTACAAGAATCAAATAGCTAAATTATGTACGTCAAAAAGGCTTTTAAACTGATGTTATAGAGATCTAATGGCTCAAAAGAGAATAATACTATTGAGATAGATCCCCTACAAAGAGATCATGAGGCACACCAAACAAAGCGAGCCAAGTCAACTAGGCCAAACTTGACCCATTCAAAAAGTAGATAAGAAAATGACTAAGCAATCTAAGTATAAAGCATTTGATATAAAATGAGACTGGAAAGTGTTTGGAACATTGATTGTAGGAAACTGACCTGATGTAGTAGCCTATCCCGCGATAGAGCTGACCTGATGAAGAAGCCTATTCAACGAAGTATCATAGACCATCCAATAAAGGCTAAAAAACTTTTTACCAAAGATTGAAGATAGCCTAGATCAACCTTATTGAGCTGAATCGACCAAGATGATTCAGCCGAGCAAGTCACCTAGGTTTAGCTAGCCGAACCAGAAGGCAATCAGATGATAATCTATTTCTTCTAAAACACTAGAAACCCCCTAGCACAAACCCTCTCTAAATGAGGGTAATAATATAATATCAATATTTTACTACATCATATATAAATAGGGGAATCATTTAGAGAAGAATCATTACCTTCTATTCACCCCTCCCTCTCTCCTTCCATCCCGTCCTCCTCGTTTATGCTTTATTCCATGAGTTTGAATCATTAATAACCTTGGATTCAATACTTTCAATTTTCAAAATTCAAGGAACAAAAAAAATTCCTATATAAATTTTCTTATGAAAATTACTTTTTGAAAACCTTTCTCGCTGCTCCTTCTATCTTAAAATTAATAATTAAAATTTTTTATGATTGGTGATATAATTAGACAAAAATTAGTGAGTTAATTTTTATTGATTTCTAGGGGTGTCAATACCTACTATTTGGCTTCTCGATATGAAATATGCATTTTTGGGCAGCTATGGGTGCCTAATTTCTAGGGGTTTGGCGTGAAAGTGTTGGGCCTGTGCGCCAGGGGGCTAACGCATACTTTCCAACTTCTTAATTTGGAGAGCATGGGGGTTGTTTTGGTTGCTTGGGTGCCCAAACGACGTCTAGGGGCCTAAACTGGTGCCTGGGCGCCCAGACTTGCACCTAAGTGCTCAAGGCGTGCGCCAAGGCACCGGTCCAGTCTCGAAAACCCTAGTTTTCACAGAAATGTTGGTTGAAGGATTTTTTTGATCTGCAAAGTAAGGGAGACTATATATGACCAAAATATAGTCCAATATCCTCAAAGGTAAGTATATTTATGGGCATTACATCAAAGACTTCGATGCCCATGGGCGCCTCAAAATGTCACACGGGTATGACATTCTAAACCCTAATCTTCCTGGAAACGCCCACGGGAAGGCTCGATGGATTCCTTTGACCATGGGAGGCTCTAAATAGGTGGTGTAAGGTCTTCAAACATTAGAATGGACATAGAACACATCCCATATAATAACTGATGCCACCAAATAGTGGACTCTCTCGAGCAAGGTTGAATCATCGTATACGATGGTTTTGTGCCCCAAACAAGCACCAGAGGGCCTATATATATGTCTTGAACAACAAGATGCCATGAATGAACAATAAATAGTCTTGAGTCATTCAAGTAGACATCTTGTACATGTGACATCAAAAATTGATTCCAATATTCATTAATTTGCAAAATTATAAATTAAAGTATGATTAAAATATTATATATTAACTTTTTTGGATTAATTATGAATATGATTCTATCTTTAGTTAAAATAATTTATTAAAGTTACATTTTTTTAAAAAATAAATTTCATAATAAAATGAGTGCTTATACAAGATATTGACATGTACCAGAAGATTCACAACAGTAGAACACAAACAATTTATCACACCCTCATATAATTAAAGTGACAGGTAGAAACACGAAAATTTCTTACATTAAGAATTCTGAAAAAAGAGGAAAACCCACTGAGCCTAGGCCAGTTAAAATAATCAACTATGTAATGGTGGGTACAAGACCCACTCTCCCCTTGAATTAGTGAAAATGGAATTATAATGTTGATGCATAATGATAGTTCAGCCGTAGGCCGTAGTCGATTGCTATGGAGGCAGTAGTTCACTGTGAATTTTCTAAATTGTGGCTATAACCTAACTTGTCGTCGAGGCTGTAGTTGAAAGCACTTGTAGTAGTTGTTCATGTTGGTCATAGATGGTTGCTTCTGAAGCGTCAGTTGGCCACAGAGGGCCTAGTAGGGAGCAATAGAAGCTGTGAGCCATGTAAGCCATAGTTGGTCACATATGCTGTGATGGTGAATTATGATTACGTTTGTAGGCCGCAGAGGCTGGAGTTGAGAGCTGCATGATTTGTGGACCTCGTAGGTCCTAGTTGGTCACATAGGTTGTAGCAAGGACATGTAATAACGTTTGTGACCATAGAGACTAGAGCTTAGAGCTACATGAACTGTTATAATGTTCATAGGCCATAAAGGCCGGATTTGGGATTTGCATGAGCTGTGATAACATGCATAGACTGCATAGATCGGAGTTGGGAGCTGCATGAGTAGTGATAAAGACCATAGGCCCCACTAACCGAAGATAAGAGCTGCATAAGATGTGATAATGTATGTAGGTCATAGAGGCTGGAGTTTGGAACTGCACAAGCAGTGAAATTGTCCATAGGTTGAAGTTGGGAGCTACATGAACTGTTATAACGTTTGCATGAGCTATGAACCACATAGGTCCTAGCTGTTCATGTAGGCTATAGTGGTGGGCTACAATGAGAGAGCATTAAGAGCCCGAATAAAGTCATTATACCTTGAGTACGATGGTTGTAAGCAGTTATTATAGGATGTTTTGTTACATCGTCTTTAGAAATGAGTCATTGCATCATGTTCATGGTGCTTATTTAAACTGTTTTTAGGGTGTGTTGCTCCGTAAGATGTTTCTTTACTCAGCAACATAAGTCAAAATTAAGTAGCACACGACATGATTTCATAAGAGAATTTGTTGTGAAGTGCCGGAGGTGGACGACAGTGGTCGACAACAGCTGGTTAGCCATGATCGCCGGTGGTCAACGATTGTAAGAGTGGGTGGCGTTCGCTGAACCTTCGGGGCGGAACACTGGACCTCAACTTATTCTTCTGCAAGCCTCGAGCTTCCTCCGGTTCAAGGTCTAAGTTTTATTTCACAAAAGGAGGTATCAATATTTTTATAGAGTCTAAAAGAGGTCTCTCTATAAATAAGAATAGAATTCATACCACTCCATCGGACGACAAAAAAAGATTCTCTCAATCAAAAAGTATTATGGGCATTTGAGTGCCTTAACGATTTCTGAATTGAGTGATATTAGAGTCGTTTGATTTATCTTGCCAAGACACTCAATTTGACCATAAACTTGTCAGACTCGTAATTCATTTGACCTTCCAATTGTGCACAAAAAAACATAAAAAAATGTCTTAAATATTCAACTTGAGTTTGATTTGATTTGGATTGGATCAACTTTGGTGTCATTATGTTTGTCTTGTTATACTAATCAATTTGACTTTAACTTCGCTAAAATCGGAGTTTGGAAAAAAAAAATTATCCTAATTTGAATGTTTCCTGCTATAAATATGTTTTGAGATCCGTGACGATTGCCTCAAAATTTATGTTAAATGACAAATTTTATTCATGACGTATCATATATGTAATCACTATAATAAATTTAAAAAAAAAAAAACATTTATGTATAAATTTATGACATCAAAATGTTATAAGTTTAAATATTAAATACATAAATACATACAAATTGTTTGATATGAAAGATTTGGGACGTCTAAATGTTAAAAATAGAATTGAGGTGTTAGATATGTTAATACATAGAAGTTGGGTGGTATGTATGTAAATGCCTCCCTTTTTAACTTACAATTTACGATCTAGAATTCCTGACTCAGCTCTCGGGTCAGAGGCATCGCCTCCGCCACTGAACTTAAATTTACGGGTCGTGTTGTGCCATATCACGACTCCCACCGTGTCGTGTCCAGAGTAATCAGTCTTCTCAAATCGTTGGGTCGATAAGAAACCCGCCGAAGCCCTAATCTGACCTATTTAATCGCCGTCGTCCCGCCGGCCGTTGATCTCAGTTCAGCCCGTCGGCGGCGGGGAGCCCGCCGTTTTCTCTTTTATCTTTCTCGTCCCTTTCGTGATTTAACTCTTTCCTTTGCGTTGAAAACCCTAATAACTCTTTCGGCAGCTCCATCCGGGCATCGTGATTACGGATCGGCGTTCTAGAACCTCGATTCTAGGAATTGAACTTCAAGGAGGCATCTTTGTTTGGATTGTTGTGTGATGAGTGCTCTGAAGGTTCCGCTAGTTGCAGGGCAACAGCGAATTAAAGCGAAGAAGGCGAAGCAAGAGAGGATGCTGGCACTGCTTCCGGCTGTAATTTTCTAATCTTTTACTCTGCATTTTTGTGTTTTCTTTCGCTGGAATTCTGATACAATCGGTTAGGATTTTTTATTTTGGTTTTGATTCAATGATTTTTTTGTTCTTCTCATATTTGGGTTTCTTCCCTCAGGCCTACAAAGGTAAACTTTTTCACGTTCGCAGTAAATGTAATGCCTTCTTAACTCTTTATTTCTATGTGATTGCCGTTTGTATGGAAGGATGTAGACTTGATTCGTTAGCTATGGAGTGGAACTGGATACATTAAGCATGGAGAGTAACGCGAATGAGGTTAAGTCCTTTAACATGCTGAAAGATGTCTTCCAGCTCCTTTATTAGTATGACTTCTACATATAATAGATATATATTAAAAAGGGGATAATTACATACAGAGCACAAGAAACATTGCTATTTACAAATCAAGCACCTAGGGGATTTTTTGAACTATGAAACTGATGCGATCAGGCCTTTGTGAATTTGATAAAAATGAAAAATATGGGTTGAGATTTTATCATGACATTTGATATTTGAGTGAGAATTTGAAAAATGGATGAAAGGGGGTGTTTGATTTATAAATAACAATATTTTGGGTGCCTTGTATGTAATCACCCCATTAAAAAGTTACAACTATTTAAAGTTTCAAATAGCAAAAATGCAATTTGTGCCCCCTAAAAATAATAAAATTAGTTTATGTCATGTTAACGAATATTTTTAATTCCATCAATTCGGCCTGTTGGATGACATCCTCGGTGTAAGACCCCTCAGATTAGGGGTTTGGCACAGTTGGCCTTAAGGAGGTGATACCCGAATTGTTATACACATTAGTAGTGGTTGGAGGCTCGTACAATAGCCTCTGGTCATTTCTTTTCAATATATATATACATTTTTAATCAATGGCCTGAGGCTATTATACGGGCCTCGGTCATCCCCGATGCGCCTAACAATTTGAGTACCACACACTCCACTGGTGGGAATGGAACCCCAGACCAGAGGGGACTTACAACTGACAAACAGATTCCTGACCAACTGATCTGAGTATGCAGCGCTTTCGATATATATATATAACCTAAATTAACATAAGTAGGCATTGAGGCATTTTCTTTTTGTGGCAATGCATAAGGCTCAAAATTAAATCCTTCAATTTTTAAAAAATATAAATAGTAAATAACATGCTCACATCAATTTAAGATAGTAATAAACATACAAACATTAAATAATAATATTAAACTAGTTAATATAAGCAAGAAGTTTTAAAATAACAAAATTTTCCCACCTTTAATATAACTTAAAAAAAAAGTCTAAGTTCATAAATTCTAAATTAAAAAGTTTTTCTTAATCTCCCCAATTAGAGGCTCTTTGTTAGAATCATTATTATAGTTAATTATTTTTTTTCTTCTCTCATTATCCCTCTTGTCAGCATCCTATTAATCATCTTCATCATCTTCAATCTCAGCTACTTTTTTTCCTGATCAATAAAATAAAATATAAATATTAGTTAACATAATAATTATATTAATGATTTTAATTTATACTTAAAAAAATAATGTACTAATCTTTTCTATTACTTTTTGTTTGATTTATTTTCTTATTCTTTCCTCCATCTAATAAGTTAAAATTGAGATATAATTGTAATGATGCAATATCTTCTTCATTCTCAAGATATGAACAAATCGTTTTATTTAGTGAGAACATAACTTACACATCCTAAATATTTCATTCAAAAGAAATTTTCTCATTTCACCCTTAGATTTTTTTTTTTCCATGCATGATTTAACTGTTATGTAGGTTGAGCATAGCCTCGGGAAGTTAATATGCTTTTAGGACACTTTGTAAAGTTAGGTATAACATATAAAATTTAGGGTCTGTTTGGGGCAGCTGCAGTTTAATAATAAGCTGTTGTTCAGCAGTTGCCACAGGAATCTACTGCGTAGAAACAGTTGCGGATAAGCTGACTGTCTGTTTATTTTTTGTAGTTTGAAAATAGCTGTGCTACAGATGTTTCTGAACAAGTGATCATTTTGCCCCTATATAGTAATGTTGTTTGCAATGGAACTGTCATATCAATATATTTTATACCACCACACATTACTTACTATCAACAAATTAAGCACCCTCTTTCAGCCATATCTCAAATTCCCACTAAAACACCAAAGCTAAAGAAAAAACCCCATTCCATCAGTCCTACAAGGCACCTGAAACATTGCTATGAACAAGTTAACCACACTCCTTCAACCATTTCACAAATTCTCACTGAAACACTACAGGTAAAGATGAAATCACATTCCATCAGCCACACATTCTCAAAAAATGAAATCCAAATTATAAAGAGAAAGTCACAAATCGTAAAATCCAAATTTCTACTTCAAACCGCAAATGAGAAAGCCACAAAACGCAAAGAAAAAGTCATTTCATCGAAAAATATAGGTGATACCGTGAGAAGACAGAGCATGGTAAACCGAAGAGAGATCGGAGGGAAGAGGGACAAGACAAAGACAACCCATTGCTATCGGAGAGAGTCGTGAGAGAGGCGAGATAGAGAGAGAGGACCGATTGAGAGAGGAAATCGAGAGAGATGAGGTAGAAGATTGCGATTGCGATCGAGACAGACGAGGGCGAAGAGAAGAACGTGGGGCTATTAATGTAATAGAGACGGGATAAAACGCCGCGGGTTCGATAAGCCATTGCGCCGCACTTTCCAAACGCATTGGCCTGCGGTTCCTCGTTGCGCCGCATTGAAGAAGCTGCCCCTAACGGGGCCATAGTGGTTGTAGATCTAAGAAGTTTTTTTTTTAGGGAACTTTCTCGTCAAGGCCTAAAACCAACTGTGATTATAAATAAACTTGCTTATCCTTGTTGCTTTTGTGAAACCATTTTTACGTTATGGCTTCTTCCAATGTTTCTTAAGTACTAAATCAATGCAAGGAGTCACACATTGAATCCAATAAAGATGATTTCTCTTCTCTATTAAATTATTTTCTATCACCTTATGTGCATTTACATTGTCTGATAATTTGGGCTCAAATCTGTGTAAGATGACGTTATTTGATTTTTTTTTTATGATATTATAAATTATGACGGGAGTTGGTCTTAGGGTCCTCAAGTTAAAATGTTCAAACCTAAATAATTGAGATGTGCACTTCAACTAGGTGCCTCATATTTAATTGAGCAAAATTTTGAGTGAATTAATAATTTGAATAAATTTTATTTGATTTAATCAGTTATTTATTTTATATTATATTGTAACTTTCAATTTATTTTTTGGAACATGTCGATGATGAATGCTTATGAGAATGACAAATTCTCTATTTTGTTGATTTCCAGTAATAGCTTGGTTCGTATAATTTGCCTTGGATTCATCTTGGCTGTGGTTATCCTCGAGTTCAAAAATATGGCTCAAAAGTTGTGGTTGAAGTTGTTTATTTTTTTTTGAAATGTCTCTTTGGTGGCCTATGATTCTTAGCTTCTAAAAATTATTAAATCTATGTGGCTATTTTTGGAAGATAGTGGAATATTTATAGCTTTTGCAGGTTTCTATTGGCTGAAAATACAAAATTGACCTTTCTTGTGCAATTTTTTGCTTGCTATCCACCACTACTAAGTTCAAAAATTAATAGCCAAAACCTTTATTTTACTTTGTAGACTTGTTTTGGCCACTTAAAGGCCCTTCACTTGCATATGATGATTATGGGATTCCTTCAATTTGTTTTTAACACCCTTTATGGGCTTCTCTCACCTCCCACAGTTTGGATCTGTCGCATGAACTTGCTTTTTTTTTTCTTAAGTGTGATTAGTTAATCTTCCCTAATTTAGGCAAGAAAATTATTAGAATTTGTCATTATTGATTTCACAATGGCTAAAATTTCATTTCATTCAATCTTGATCCTACCAATCCTGTCATGCTACCTTTTTTTTATAACATTCTAGCTTTTTAGTAATATGTTAATTTGCAAATTATGGACATTAAGGTAATTCTCTTCCAATATTTTATATAAGCATATCAATCCTCATTATAAGAGTGTTGGATGTAAACCTTACCGTAATTATGAATATTTTACTCACTGTGTAGCTATTCTGAAAGCTGCTTGATGATCCCTTACAGATGCTCTTGACACATTTATTGTCAATGCCTGCTTTATAAATCCTCAATTTATTCAATCATATATATTTTCAAGGTTAATTGAAAATGAACAAAGATATTGCTTATGAATGATTTCACACATTTCCGAAACCTTTTGTAGCACTCTTCAAAAAAATGGAAGAGGATTTTTAAAACCCGTCCTACTTGGTTACAACAAGGCAAATAATGGTGATAATGATGAATGCTTAACACATGTCCTTCTCTTTTTCATTGAAACAAAATATGAATCCACTGTTGATGCAATTTTTTGCCATTTTCTTCACCATCTTTGCCCAAAATTTTCTTGTTTCACAAGTAAAATTGGTTCCCCTTAGGTTACCTAAAGTATAATGGCCCTTTATTATCTTCAAAAGTTGGTCATACAGTATTTTTTTCCAATTATTTTCTATCTTCTACTCTTGATACTTACATAGCTGCATTTCTTAATCAGTTTAATCAAAATTTCATGCAGCTCACTTGGCCTGGTAGTTGGTTTTTTGTTTATAATTATAATGTCTTGGGTTCAAAGCCTAGCACATATGATTTATTGTGCGAGTTAAAAAAATATTACGCAATACCGTAACTTTCAAAATATCAATTGCTATTCCATTTAATATTTTTTTCTGTACTTTTTATACATCTTCAAAGCTTAATTAACATTTTTTTATTTATCAATTTATTTATCTAATTTCCTCATTTGATCTTATATAAAGAATATGCTATAGATTTCATCAAGTGGTGCTTCCATATAGCATTTAATCTTTAAGTATTGCATGCTGCGTAAACCTGAATTGATAGTTTCCTTGAGAATGCATGGTAGTTACTCTTCTTGGTCGGCCCAACTACAGTTTCATGAAAGTTTTCTTTTTTTATTATGAGGAATATAATTCGCAACATTGATTTTATTTTGCACTGTGACAGCAACAACACAATCTTACCAAATGAAGCCTATTGTTCTTCAATTAGAGCAAGCAGAACTTTCATGTTCAACAGTCGGTCCTGTTCATGAATTTTGACGTAAAAGTAGCAATCAATATCAGTTATATAAACAAAAAAGCTTGTTTTTTTTATTATTATTCCTGTTTCATCAATTCTTATTCTCTGCTACTCTAAATATTTCTTGCCATGTAGAAAAGCGAGCAGGCTGATATGAGCTCCATGGGACTAAATGATCAGAACCAGACGGACACCATGGTTGAAGGCGGCAATGATATAGTGGGATTCGAAACAGAAATTAATGCAGCACCGATCACGATGTCTGCAAAGCGTAAGCGAAGGTCGGTCGTTTGGGGATACTTCGAATTGCTCCCTTCAGGAAAGGACGGGAGGCAAAGGTGTAAATGTAGGAATTGCGGGACATCCTATTTGTACGACAGCAAGTTCGGCACTGGTAATATGAAACGTCATCTGGTCAACTGTTTAAAAAGAGTTAATTGCGATACAGGACAACTGATTCTTACACAATTTGATAGTTCTGTACCTTCCTCTGCTCCTAAATTTGATCATGAGAAGTTCAGAGAATTACTAGCAGAAGCTGTTATTTTGCATGATCTCCCTTTCCAATTTGTTGAATGGCAAGGCATTAGATCTCTTTTGCTTCAGCTGTGTCCGAATTTACAGCTTGGGAATAGAGATAATATTGGAGTGGATTGTATTACAATATATAAGAGGGAGAGGGTTAAAGTGCAAACCTTGTTGGAGGAAACACCAAGTAGGGTCAGTTTTAGTTGTGATCTTTGGACTTCTTTGACTTCTGATGTTTATATTTGCCTGACAGCCCATTTTATTGATAAGGATTGGAACATGCAGAAGAAAATCCTAAACTTTTGCTTAATGCCTCCTCCTTTTGGCGATATTTACATTGCTGAGAAGATTTATAACTTCTTGATTGAATGGGGAATAGATAAAAGAGTATCTAGTTTTACAGTCAATGGTGCTAATGTTGCTCCTATTGAATTGTTAAAATGCCAATTGAGCTCCAACAAAGGACTTCTATGCGAAGGCGCCTTTTTTCGCCTGGATTGTTGTGCCCATGTTATTGATTCGATTGTCAAAAAAGGACTAAAAGAGATTGATTACGCAATAAAAAAAGTTCGAGAAACCATAAAGTATGTGAAATCATCTCAAATTAGAATGCAGAACTTCCTCGAATGTGTTAAACATTGCTCGCTCGAGGACAAAAGGGGTCTAAGACAAGATGTTCCAACTTGGTGGGGTTCTACGTTTATTATGCTCGAGAGTGCTCTTTATTTTCGCCATGCTTTCTTGCATCTAGAGTTGATCGACTCAAATTACAAGGACTGTCCATCGAATGTTGAGTGGGATAATATTGAAAAATTAGGAAAGCTCTTAGCTATTTTTCATGAAATAATTAGTGTTTTTTCTTTCGTGAAGTATACTACTGCAAATTTGCACTTCCCCGTGGTATTTTCAGCATATTTAAAACTCAAAGAAGAAATGTGTAATGATGATGAGTACTTGAGGTCAATGGCAACACTCATGCTTTCAAAGTTTGAGAAATATTGGTATGATTGTCACATATTATTAATTATCGCCGTCATTTTAGATCCTCGATATAAGTTTAGTTTTGTGGAATGGTGTTGCAAAAAGCTTTACGATGATGCCGGAGTCATCGAGTCTATGAAGGTGAGAGAGAAATTATTCTCTCTTTTTAATGAGTACACCATCACAAACAAACTTCTTCCAGTTCCAAAAACCAGCACCAGTTCTAACATTACTATCTATGATGGATCTCAAGGCAACTTGAAAACTCCTGAGAATTCATTTTCTAAAGAAACTACAGACGTTTTCCGGGTAATATGTAAATTTCACCTCATGACATATTTTTTTTCTAACAAAACTACAACTTTATTATGCTAAGCAAGCGTTAATTTGCATTTTAAGCTTTGTTTTTTAAGTTATTTAAATGTTTTCATCCAGGAATTTGATTGTTTTGAGAGTGAGGAAGCTCTCTCACAAAAATCACAACTTGAACTATACTTAGATGAACCAAGGCTGGACAGAAAGGCAAGATTGGATATCTTAGCTTATTGGAGAGGGAATCAATTCAGATATCCTGAAGTTGCCGCAATGGCTCGTGATATTTTGAGCATTCCTGTCTCTACAATTACTGTGGAAAATGCTTTTGATTCGAGTGGAAGAGTACTAGATCGATACCAGAGTGAGCTAAAACCTGATGTTCTGGAGGCTTTCATCTGCACCAGAGATTGGCTTTATGGAGATAACGGTGGGTAAATATCTGAAGTGTTTTGTGTTTCATTAAATTTTTGGGAAATTTACATACATAGCACACAATTCTTATGCATTTACATATCTCACACCTAAACTTTCATATTTACATATGTAGTTCTACAGTGTTTTATACCTATGCCATGTATGGATATATATGTATTTCACTTTTAAAAATTGATAATTTTACTATTTTTCATGTGATGTTACATATTTGAGTGCTATGCGTGCAAATATGAATGTTTAGGTGTTAGATATGTAAATACTTTAGAATTGTGTGGGTATGTATGTAAATTTCCCTTAATTCTTATATTTACTTTTGCAATATACCCTTAATGTTTTTTTTTTCTCTATTTTTTTTTTATTTAGAGATGACAAGAGTAACTGTAGAGGAGCTTACAAAGAACATATTGGAGTTGAATGATGATTACAGAATGGATTTTCCTGAATGCTCAAATTCAGGGAATATGCGTTGTTGATGTGTAATTATTATGTTTTTGTGAATATAAGCTGATAGACTTAGGGTGCGTTTGAGGCAGTTTGCACTTATCTAGATAAGCTGCTTATCTAAAAATGCGGACCACGGGATTCGACCCGCGTTCCGCATTTAGTATACAAAATCAACTTTATTTTCGGATAAGCTGCTTAAACGTAGTTTCCAAACGATAAGACCGCGTTTTCAAACGGATAAACTTCCCCAAACGGAACCTTAGATAAATTCATGTCATGTTAATGCTTGAGAGCAACTAGAACATGATTGTATATAGTATCATCTGAATCTATTTATTTTTTATTTTTTTTAGTTTTTGTATTATTCTGTAGCATATTTATGCAGTATTTTGAAATTATTATTTTATGGTTTTGCCTTGTTTGGATAAAAGTGGCGTCTTTTATAGTTATTTTCTGGGGATTTTTGTTGTTTATGACCTACATTTTCCAGGCCATAGTTCTGTGCGACAATTACTGTTTTTTCAATAAGTAATCTATATTTTTTATTTTTTTTAGTGAGGTAAATTTGTTTTGTTTTGTTTTGTTTTTGGGAGATTTACATGCATACCACTCAAATCCTGTATTTACATGTCTAACACCTGAACATTAATTTTTGCATATTTGTTACCTTATTGTCACCTCCCAAAAGAGCCCTTAAGATAGGTGGGCAGCCCAGGACTTAAATACTGTTTTTCGGCCCTTCTCCTAGCTGGTGTGGGACTATTTGTCCGTGACATTTTCCTCCACCCAATCACGTGAAGCCCTCGTCACTGATCGGCTCCACCGAGGGTCCCACTGAACCATGGAGAGTCCACACACCTGACAGACAGTAATCTGCTCTGATACCACTTTTCACCTTCCAAAAGAGCTCTTAAGAGAGGTGGACAACCTAGGACTTAAATACTGCTTTTCGGCCATACACTTAGTCGATGTGAGACTATTTGTCCGTGACATTATGCTTGAAAATGCGTATTTCATATTTTTCGAGTTAAAATAGTGGTACTTTTTATACTATATGAAAGATTTTGGCGAGATAAATGTAAAAATTAAGGTGTTAGGATATGTAAATATATAAGAATTGGGTGGTATTTATGTAAATCTCCCGTTTTATTGAATGATGTGATTGTAGTTAAAACTAGAAGTGCTACATTCCATCGTGTACGAGTAGTGATGCATTGCAATTACTACACCTGAGAGATTTAACCCAAAAACTACTCGTACATGAGGAAACTATCACATGATTGAAAAAAAGGGCATTTAAATACGTACAACCCAATTCTTGCGCATTTACGTATTTAACAATTTAATATTTTTTATTACATTTATACCACTCGTATCTTTCATATCACATCACGTTACATCAAAAGCAACACTATTTTATTTTTGAAAAAGTTAAATATAATTTTTCATACATAGGTAAAGTGGCATATATGTAAAAATTGAAATTTGGATGATAGATATATAAATACATATGTGTTGAAATGTTTCAAAAAAAATTAATCATCTCACTTTCCTCGTCTTATTATTCTTTCAGATGCAAAAATAGCTCTTGTGGCTCTCTTTACCTTTAGGGGAAAATATTACATCCCAAACTCCAATAACATTATGATGCGTGTGCCAAGGTACAAGCATGATACAAATTTATACCCTGTTATACCTTGCTTGTATTCTGAGAGTATAAATTTTGTACCATGATAGTACCCTGACCCAACTTAAATATGTCATGCATTACGATGCTATTGGAGTTTGAATACATCTCGACTTTGCATGTAATATTTTTTCTCAGATTAAACGCACAAAAAACAAGTTGGTAATAGGATTTTTATATACACACTTCTTGTGAATTTATATATGTAACAACTAAATTTATATTTTATAATTATAACACTTGAGTCTACACATAAAAAATGGAAAACACATTTTTCCATACATAAAAAAATGGGAATATAAATAAAATAGACGTGGGTTATGTAAAGGGACTTCATTCCTGAGCATATTTTCTGTCCGGACTCCTGACTTAGCTCTACGTGCGGCGTAGGTTATTCCTGAGTTATTTTCAGATTATTTTTGGATTATTTTTAATAATCATGAAATAACTCAGAAATAACTCATATGATATTTATTTTTAACTTATTTCTAAATTATTTTCATATTATTAAAAATAGCCTAATAAAAAAATAATAGTCTAAAAAATTTTGGCTCATTCCTTCGCCTTCCTCCTCGTTTCCAAATAAAAGGGTTTTCTCTTGCTCCTCTCTGCTTTCTTCTCTAAGGACATGGTTCCTACATCCCCTTGAAGGAAAGTGGATAAGTACGATATCATTTATCCTCCGGATCCAGTTGCCCAACTCATAGTACCCATCGATCCCTGCTACTAGGTGAGATCCCTTTCTTCTCTTCTTCTCTCCGAGTTTCTGGCTCCTTGATCTTGTTTTGATTCCCCTCATCCGATTTCTTACCATGAATCGCTCCTAAAGTTCGTCTTGGGAGGAGCCCTAAGGGGCTGTTTTTGTTGGATCAAATCTTAGATTTTAACTTGTTGGTTTTTGCTTATTATTAGGTGTTGAACTGTTGGAAAGATGGGGGCGCTGTTATCGAGATTCTGGTTCATGCTGTTTCCGGCGAAGGAGTATAAAATCGTGGTTGTAGGTTTGGATAATGCCGGTAAGACAACGTCGCTCTAGCTCTACAAATTGCATTTGGGAGAGGTGGTCACTACGAATCCTACAGTCGGTAGTAATGTCGAAGAGGTTGTTTACAAGAACATACGGTTTGAGGTTTGTACCTATTGGAGTTTGTGTTCCATCCTATCAATATCTGCTTCTGATTTTATATGTTTGATGGATTTACAAAGCATTCAGTGGGATGATTAATGCTTCATGATTTGGTTATAGGTTTAATTTGCTGATATGGTTCAATGATTAGTAAATTAGTTTACTGAATATGATATTGTGTTATCTGATCTTTCCATTTGCGGTAGTGTTTCATTTTTCGCTGGGCATTACTCTAGTTTAGCTGCTGAAACTCTAGTTTAGCTGCTGAAAGTTAAACTATAGCTCAAAGAAGTTTATGTTTCGCTGTTACGTTGGATTTTTAGGTATTTTTAGTGATGGAGTTAATGAGATGCCATTACTTATGGGATGTTTGCTTGCTGGTAGGGTTACAGGATATCAAATGAGTAATGGTGCTAGGGAATGGAGAAAAGAACAGAGTAATATGATTAAATACTTGAAATGACTGCATCATTGTTTATGGGTGAAAAGATGACAAAAAGGCTATTGGGTTATCAGATTAGGGAGAATAGGTCAGGTCCACAACTTTGCATTGTCAGCAATTTTCATTCTTATTTTTTTTTTTGCAATGGGGACAGCGATGGTATTTTTGTTATCATCAATTGGGGAATGTTTTCGGTATAGCGATTGTATTCATCCTCAATAGTTATAGCGATTCTAACAAAATTCATGAGGTTGATGGAAGCTATGAGATAATGCTATCTGCATGTCTTTGTGTTGGTTTTGGGAAGTGTGGGGTTTTGTATCTATTTTAGTTTTAAGAAATAAATATATAATCATAGTTAAGTGGCAACTTGATGTTTCAAATGAGTTGGATTAATTCTTGATAGTTTGGATTTACTTTTATCAATTTTTATTCTTGATCATCATCATGACCCTATTCCCAAGTATTTGAGATTAGTTTTATGAGTCCTCTCTTTTCATTCGTTCTTTCTTACCGTTGTCTAAATGGTATCTTTCATTTAGAAATTATTTTGAACTAATTTCATCCATATAACCTCCAGTCTTCTCCTCCTTTCTCATCCCTTGCCTTTAATTTAATCCACTCATCTAATATGTGCATTTTTTCCCTTTTATTAATGTGTCCAGACTTTCTAATTTTATTTTTCAATTGCCTTACTGTTCATCCACTGTTTTTTTAACTTTCTCATTTTTCCACACTCTACCCAGGTATCAACAATTTTTCTACTGTCAAACCTTTGAATCCATAGAACATTGGTGTGCTGATTACTTTTTTATAAACTTTCTTTTTAATTGATTATATCCACATATCATTACAACACCTGAGGAATTCTCCACTTTAATCATCTACCCATACTTCTAGAAGTTAGATTTAAGATGATTGAATTTATCCACCTAGATCTGCCGTTCACTCCTAATAATGCTAAATCATAGTTTTTAATATCATTTTCACAAAAATTGCATAACATATATTTAGTATTTATTTTACTAATATGACACACACCAATTAGAACTATATTATATATAAGAAGAATATAATTACCCTTTGTGTACATCTAGCTTATTTGTATTTTTATTGCATTTTATAAACTTATATGTTGGGGTGTGAAATATCTCTCTCTCTCTCTCTATGTATATATATATGTGTGTGTGTGCGTGCGCGAGCGCATGCGCGCAGGAAGGGTCATTGTAAGGCCCCTTCAGGTCAGGGATTCGATCCCCTATGGCGCGGAGTCCTCGAATAGTGACACATGGCGCAAGCTTCTCATCATAGGGTCTAGCGCGTCGAAAATTAGTATTTGGGCCTCTGCCAAATATCGATTTCTTTTTTTTTTAAATAATATAAAATATATATATATATAATCACACACGTGTTAAGCTGGAGTCCGATTTCACGCTTCCGCCCCCGCCCCTTGTTTCGCGAAGCGAAGTCCTCGCTTCGCCTGATCGTCGCGCCTCCCTCAGTTTTGCGAAGAGTCGCGTCTCCAGCTCCCGTTCACGAACCGTAGGCGCCAACCGCTTCCGTATTCTTCTGTTGTGAAGCGAAGCATCCCTTCGCTCCCTCCTGTTCGTGATAAAAGGTATCGCACGACTCTCCTTCAGTTAGATTACACCACAGTTTTTTGTGTTCTTTTTCTGGCTTTCTCGGGATAGAGGAAGGAAAAGAGGAAGGAGGGATAGAGGAAGGAAAGTGTAAGCAGTAGTTCCTTGCGGCAGAAGGAAGAATAAAGAAGAAGAAGATTGTTCTCCATTGACTTCTTCTTGGTGGTTTGTCGCATAAGAGAAATTGAGTTTATTTCTCTTGTGAGTTTATCTTCTTTGGTGTATCTCGGTGTAGAGAGAGAAGAAGAGATAGCAACGAAGTGAGAGATTCCCCTTGTAAGCTGAGACAATCGACTGGTGTAAATTCCTCAAGTAGTAAAATCCTTTGCAACTTCGTGGACGTAGGCAATTTGTCAAACCACATAAATCTGTGTGTTCCGCCGTGTTACTGTTTTATGGTGTAAGTTTTTCTCATTTTATTTTTTACTTCGTCGATCGTTTTTCTATTTGATTTATATATATATATATATATATCACATAAACTGGTATCTTATCTCCCAACAACTGTTATCAGAGCTTTGTTCGGATCTGAGGAAGAATGATAGCTGCAGATGAAGTGAAAGTTTCAGGGATCGAGAAGTTTGATAACACAGATTTTGGTTATTGGAGGATGCAGATAGAAGACTACCTCTATGGGAAGAAACTCCATCTTCCGTTATTGAGGAAAAGACCTGAAAGGATGAATGAGACTGAATAGAATTTGTTGGATCGACAAGTTTTTGGGGTTATTCGATTGACCCTATTGAGGTCCGTTGCACACAGCGTCGTCAAGGAGAAGACGACTGCATATTTCATGACAGCCCTGTCAGGTACGTATGAAAAGCCATCGGCGAATAACAAAATGTACTTGATGAAGAAGTTATTCAATTTGAAGATGACGGAAGGTGTTTCTGTTGCTTAACACCTGAATGATTTCAATACTATCACAAATCAACTGTTGTCTGTTGAAATTGATTTTGATTATGAGATACATGCACTGATATTGTTGGCATCATTGCCAAATAGTTGGGAAGCTATAAGAATGATAGTTAATAATTCTATAGGTAAATCTAAACCGAAATGTGATGATATTCGTGATTTGATTTTGGCTAAGGAGGTGCGCAGAAAAGATTCTGGCGAGATCTCAAATTCGAGTTTGGTACTGAATGTTGATTTCAGAGGGAGATGATATGACAAAAACTCAAATAAAAGGAGATCAAAATCAAAGTTTGGTCAGCAGACAACCTGCTGGAATTGTGACAAGGCTGGTCACATAAAAATGAATTGCAGGAATCTCAAGAAGGTGGAGAATAATAGCACAAATGTGGTATTTGAAGAAGTACAAGATGCACTGTTGCTGAAAATTCATAGTTCTGTTGATTATGGAAGTGAAGAGGAGAGTGGGTCCGGGACACCCATTCTTATTGTTCCACAAACAGATAGTGGAGAACCACAAAACTATGAAAAAATCTTGCAAGATGAAAGTTCGAGCAAGTGAGAGCTGACAGAACTTTCAGTAGGGAAGAAGACATTTCACAACAAGTGGGTGTACCAGATGAAGTCTGAGTGTGATGACAGTAAAAGCTACAATGCTAGATTTGTTGGAAAAGACTTTCAACAGATCAACAGATGCAGGATATTGCTCATGCAGTGAGAGTTGTAAGCAGAGACAAGCAATTCAGGAAATAACTTGGAGGCGCGAGGCTATGTGGACCCTGTTGATATGTTGACTGAGGGTGTTAATCTTCAGAAAATGAAGTTGTGCACAACTTCAATTGGTCTTCTGGAGTTAAGAGAGAGACTTTGAGTTGCTGAGGTGGAGGATTCATGTTTGAAGAAAAGGGCGACACCTTCAGTGAAGGATATCAGTTTGAGGAAGGAGATGTTGTAGCTTGTGTATCGGTCTCAAAGTGGGAGATTGTTAAGCTGGAGTCTGTTTCACGCTCCCGCCCCTACCCCCACCCCTTGTTTCACGAAGCAAAGCCCTCGCTTCGCCCGATCGTCGCGCCTCCCTTAGCTTCGCGAAGAGTCGTCTCCTGCTCCCGTTCGCGAACCATAGGCGCCAACCGCTCCCGCCTTCCTCTGTTGTGAAGCGAAGAATCCCTTCGCTCCCTCCTATTTGTGATAAAAGATATCGCACGACTTTCCTTCAGTCAGATTACACCACAGTTTTTTGTGTTCTTCTTCGGGCATTCTCGGGATAGAGGAAGGAAAGTGCAAGCAGTAGTTTCTTGCGGCAGAAGGAAGAAGAAAGAAGAAGAAGATTGTTCTCTCTTGGCTTCTTCTTGGTGGCTTGTGGCATAAGCATAAGAGAAATTTGATTTATTTCTCTTGTAAGTTTATCTTCTTTAGTGTATCTCGATGTAGAGAGAGAAAAAGAGAGAACAACGAAGTTAAATATTTCTCTTGTAAGTCGAGACGATCGACTTGTGTAAATTCCTTAAGTAGTAAAATCCGCTGCTATTCCGTGGACATAGACAATTTGCCGAACCAGTTAAATCTATGTTCTGCCGTGTTACTGTTTTCTGGTGTGAATTTTTCTCGTTCTATTTTTCGATATATATATATATATATACCATATCAGTTGGTATATCTTATCTCAACAACACGTCCATAGATGCTAAGCCTTGAACTCTGAAATTTGTGATTAAAAACAAAGCATCCAACTATTAGGTCTAAGTGCGTTGTACGTGTAACTAGTTTTTTCTATGTTATAGGTCAGAGTTTGAATCTGGTAATTTGCCTTCCTGAATAAACCTGTTGAGTCTTATATTTGGATGGGGTGAATCAAATTGATTTGCTTATTCTTACTCCATTAGAAGTCATATTTGAGTAACATTTCAACTAGGCCCCAGTAAATGAGGAATTTTTTGCTTTTATGTTCTTTTGCTCTTCCACTTATTAGCGAGCAAGTTGAGTAACTCTCTTACTCCATTCTGTCAAAATTGCATCATTCATGTATGGCCCTTTTTTGATGAGATTGTTTTGCAATTTGAAAGGAAACTATTTTCCGATCAAAATTTTAAAGTTTAATGGTGAATAGTGATAACGTGTTGGTTTTCATTCTAATGCAAGTGATTGGCTTTCCCCCTTAACCCTTATGCGTTTCGGGTCATAGTTTAGTGTAGGTTCATGATGTTTTCCGGGTGATCTGCCACCATCTGAATTTTAAGTCCACTGTAATACCTGCATTTATAATTTTATCATTTTATATCCAGGTAATTTCTAGGCATTGGATTGTTTGACTTGATGTTGTAGGCACTAACTGCATGAGGATTTTTGTTAATGAGCGGCTGTTGATTTGAAATTTTTAGTATTTTTTATTTCAGCTGTATTTCTAGATTTAATTGCATCACAAATTTTTTTACTCTGTTTTAGATTTTTAATCGTTTTTATTTTCTTATAATATGTTTTAAAAATCTATATCCGTAAAAGCATTTTTGTACATTTTAGCTCAATTTTAGAATAAGTTAATATTTATTTTTTTCTTTAGTTTTTCGCTGTCTTAATGAATGTTGATTTGGTTACTCAATGACTCAGTTTTGCACCGGAATCAATATCATGATCTGGATTAAATACTATTCTTCCACCAAAGGTTTTTAAAGACATGTCCGTGCAGTTGTGCAGGGATTTTTTTACTTAGTTTTTGAGATAATATCTGTATCTGTAAAAATATGTTTGAAAATTGCTATCCTTATCTTGCAGGATTCTTGATATAGTTTGTGGTTAAGTGCCCCATAAATAATTAGTAAACATTATGATATCGGAGTTAACTCAAACTACAAAGGAAACATAAATATTTTTTCTGAATTCCAAACATATTAGAAACACAATATGGAAAAACAGGAAATAGACCGCAAACAAACATGACAACATAAACAATAAAAGTAATCCATGGGGACGACGAGGACGGAGGATGCTGGACGGCGGTTGGTGGCTGAGGAAAGAGGCTGCGACTGTAGGGAGGTGGCAAGAGGGATGGGCAGCTGCTGTAACAACAAGACAGCTTGGGGAGGCAGTCAAAACAATAGCCGATTGTTGTTTAGTGCTGCTGGATAGCAGGAAAACAATAAGGTGAAGGCGTTGCGTGCTGCGGGAGAGAAGGTGGAGGGCTGGTATAGTGACGGCAGTGAGGACGAGGGAGGAGAAGCCAATTGGGGTGGTTAGAACTGCAGAAAACTGTAGATTCTTGCTGTTCTGGGTGGTGGCAGCAAGGGTGGAGACTTGAAACTGTTGGAATACAACAATCCCTTGTTGTTATGGACGATGACAACAAGATAAGACAACGGGGAGTGATGCGGGAAGCACGAGGAGGGTAAAGAAGGATAATCACCACCTCAGGAGAGGTACAACTGAAGCACCACCCAATCCTTCGGATACGGCCCTCGAAGGGAAAAACTTTAGGATAAATCTGAATTCAGATATCAAAATAACACCATTCACTCTAAGCACATCATACCCTATTTATAAAGAGACTAGACTTATTTTAGGTAATGAAAATAAGAAAGGAGAATAAAATATAATCAGGCTTTTAGATTTTCAGGAAATGATTTAAAATAAGAAATGATTTAAAAGTAAGAAAAGAGAATAAAATATAATCATAATTTCAAATTTTAGGAAAAGATTTAAAATAGGAAAATGCTGGGAATGAAAGAAAGGAAAGGGAGGAAAGGAGAGGAAAGGGAGGGAAAGGAGGAAGAGGAAAAGGAAAGGAAAGGGAAGCATGGGTGGCAGCCCCCCTTGAGGACCGACCCTAGTCCCGTGTCACTCTTTTGTGGTTGGGGGAGTTTTGATCTCGTTCGTCGAAGCTTTTGGTTCCTTTTCTTTAATCCTGGTGGCACTCAGATTCTCATGGTATGCCATTAAGTCTCCTGGTAGGTCGATCATGCTGGTATCGTTATTTGACAACACATTTTGGTAGAATGGGTAGTCATCCTCTTTTGGTACATCCAGAGCGGGAGCTGCATTTAGAGGAGGGTTCTCGCAATACAAATCTCGAGCCTTTACATTTGAAATCTACTCTTTTCACTTCTCGTGTCTAGTTGAGTAATAAGATTGTTAGAAGAACTCAATTCGGGGATAAAATCGGTTGCAGGCTGTGCCACTCTCACTAGCAATCACTTAGGAGAGACATCTTCTCCAGTGACAGGGTCTGGATCCCATTGAAGAATTTTCATCCCCCTCAAGCTCTTAGGGCACATTTCAAAGCTGAGGTTCATCTCCACCGTCTGGTCGTCTGATGAAGGGTACCTTGCGGAACAGGAAATAACATTTGAATAACTCCACATGATATTCTCGACATGGTCTAAAATGAATCCTCTTCAGACATGTTGGATCTTCTCTCCATATGGGTAACTTAAGAGTCTAAAATATATGCATTTCCCTTATCTATGGTAATCCTGTATGTGATGCTGGCTCCTCAAACTCATAACCCTTGTAGACATCCAAGTTTGGTTGTGGTGTTGTTCCTCTCCAAGTCTGCAAAATGCTGGCTCGAGGCACCATAATCTCAGGCTCTGCTGGGTTGCCTATTACGTCAGAGTTACTACCTTCTAAAGCAGCCTCTGTTACCTCAACTGAATTCTCTATTACAAGGCCAACTGGATTTGGTGGTTTCTCTTCCTCGTTGACTGAAAAATGAGAATCCTCTCTAAAGTCTGCATCTTCTTCCTGATCACCGTTCATATCTTTAACTGGAAGTGGGTTCTTTTGGTTTATGTCCTCACCGTTTTTATTGTTTGCTGTATCTTTACCTAACTTTTTCAAAGTTGCTCTGTTTGGTTGAGTAGACTACTCCCCTGGTAGTTCATTCTGCCTCAACATGTCCAAATCCATGAGACAACCACATTTTCTGGCTGTGACAGACTTGCGGATTGGTTTCATTGGATAGTAATTTGGGGACTCTTTTGGTGCTGCGGTCTCTTTACGTCGGAAGCTAGAGTCTGCAATTTTTGACGATAGTAAGTTGGTAAGAACTGACATTGTATTTCTCGCTTTATCTTCATTTCTTCTCGTTCCTTACTTCGATCTTTTGGATCACTATTGAGGGTAGTCTTCTATTGGATTTCATCTTTAATGTTCGTTATCCACCGCCAAAGTCGGCGGATCTCTCGTTGTATCTCCTCTTGGGTAGACTCGCGCATGTATCTCATTAGTGGCATGGTTTAGATTTACGGTTGGGAGATGAAAGATAGTGCATGAGACTAATTGAAAGTGTATAAAATTTGATTTGAGATTGTTGATTTTGAAAACCAGTTAAGAGAATTTAGAGTTTGGTCTTAGAATGGGTGGTTTAGGGTAGAAAAGAAAATTACAAACATAATACGGAAAAACCAGAAATAGATGACAAAAAAACATGACAACATAAACAATTAAAGGCGTTCGTGGGGGACGACGAGGACGGAGGTTATTGGATGGCGGTTGGTGGTTGTGGAAAGAGGGTTGCAGCTATAGGGAGGTGGCAGGAGGGATGGGCAGCCGCTGGAACAGTAAGACAGCTTAGGGCGGTAGTCAAAACGGCAGCCTGCTGCTATATGGGGCTATCAGACAACAGGAAAACAGCAAAGCGAAGGCATTGCGTGCTGCGACAACGAAGGTTGAGGGCTTGGACAGTGAGGGGTGGGAGGATGAGAGAGGATAAGGCGATGGAGGCGGCTAGAACTGTAGAAAACAGTAGATCCTTGCTGCTCTGGGCAGCGGTGGCAAGAGTGGAGGCTTGAAACTGCTGGAATACAACAATTCCTTGCTGTTTTGGACGGCGACAACAAGATAGGCGATGGGGAGCGATGCAGGAAGCACGGGGAAGGGTAGAGGAAGGATAATCACCACATCGGGAGAGAAAAGTAGTCGGTGGACCACTCGATCTCTCAGATACAACCCTCAAAGGGAAAAACTCTAGGATAAACCTGAATTCAGATATAAAAATAACACCCTTCAATTTAAGCATATCATCTCCTATTTATAAAGAAGCTGGACTTATTTTAGGTAATGAAAATAAGAATGGAGAATAAACTATAATAAGGTTTTCAGATTTTAGGAAAGTATTTAAAATAAGAAAGGAGAATAAAATATAACCAGGATTTCAGATTTTTAGGAAATGATTTAAAATAAGAAAGGAGAATAAAATATAATCAGAATTTCAGATTATTGGAAAGGATTTAAAATAGGAAAGTGTTAGGAAGGAAAGAAAGGAAAGGGAGGGAAAGGAAAGGAGGGAAGAGGAAGGAGGAAAATGAGAGGAAGCGGAAGCATGGGAGACAGCCCCCGCTTGAGGAAAGGCCCCATAGCCCCGCATCACGTTAGATTTCTCTAGGATAATTTTGGTATATTGGAGTTTTGGGATCTTGAGCTTGTATATTTGAACTTGTCTTAGTTTTGTGTCATGAGCCTTTATGTTTGAAACAGCCTATAGGATGAAAACTGGTCATGCATTGTGGCATATGATGCTTTATGAACTATGTAGCCCTGACACTTCTAAAACTGTGCCTTACCCATGTCTTACATGTGTCGGATATGAACATGTCTCCGGCACAACCTAACACTTACCTGACAATGCAAAATGTTTGTTTGAATTTTTTATATCTTGATTTGGTTGAACCTACTACTATTTTTTTTTTCACGTAGACTGATGCATCTAATTTAGGTATTGAAACGGGCAATGGGTAAGTGTCTGAAGCTTTTCTGTTTTTATCTTCATTTTCACCTTAGCAACCTATTCCGGGGTCATTTGCATATGTGCTGGTAAATCCATTTAGTTGCATTGGAGTATGCAAAACTAGATTATTTATATCCTATACGAAAACTAGGAGGAAAACCAACTTACCTTCATAGATTGTCATCTCCATTCTGAAGTAATGAAATCTTTAAATTCTTGTTTTGAATATATCGGAAACTGTTGCGTTTGTAGTGTAGAAGTATGCAAAACTCTAGAGCTAGCAATTGATATTGATTTCATATAATGAATAAAAAGTAAGCATCTACAAATTAGATCATCTAAATTGTTTATGCAATTTAAGAGTTAAGGCGTCCAAAGCAATCTAAGAGCATAATTTTCGCTCAGAGGTTGTATCCTCATGAAGGAAGATCTATACGAAGGTTGGGTGAGGCTTATTTATTTATTTATTTATTTATTTATTAATTGATTAAAAAATTGGGTTAGCTGTTCTCACATAAAAAGCTTGATTTCAAAGATGTTATCAAGAAAATGAGATACACAACAACAAAAAAACCCATACTAAAGTGGTTCAATTAAAGGGGCTGTTTGGTTTCCTAAAAATGAAGGGCAACGTAAAATGTTTGCAGAGTATTGTTATTACAATATACTTGAAATACTTTGTGATTGTTTAGTTCACTGTAAAATAAAAACATAGCTTTATATATATATTTTTTTATTTGAAGTAGATTGAAAATAATGTAATAATTTATTTGAAAGGCGAGCAATAGGCGACAGACGGGGGGCTGCGGCGTCGAGCGACAAGGGGCGGTGGACACTGACAGAGTGCGGGGGCGAGGGGCGGTGGGGGGCGGCGACAGTTGAGAGACGGGCAAGAGGCGGTTGGCGATGCGGGTGGCGGGCGGACCACAATTTGCCGATATCATTTTACATTTAATTCAAATTTGATCATATCTGCCGAATTCTAAGTTAAGAAAAAATGAATTAAGGAGTGAATTAAATTCATTGAAACTTTACATTGTACTTTTACTTCTTCATACCAAACACATAATTTTCTGAAATCCCTGTAAATGAATTATAGTATACTAGAAATACTTTCAACCAAACAACCCCTAAGAAAAGCAATACTCGTTAAAAAAAAAGCTATGGGGTGGTAGGAAAGTGGTTTTGCCTCTATGAAATGATTTGTCTTTTTTTCAAGTTCTTCCCTTTAACATTATTGATCCAAGATTCAGGGTCCGTTTGGGGTAGCTTATAAGTGCGGGCAGCATTTTCAAAACGTCGCCGTACCATTTGGTTCGCGCGTTTCGCCAGCTTATCCGAAAATGCGTTTGAGTATTTACACTAAACGCAGGCCGCGGGGTTGGCGGGCGCCCCCCGCCCGCCGCCCGGGGGGCCGCATTTCAGGATAAGCAGCTTATCCTGAAACACACAAGCTGCCCCAAACGGACCCTCAACAAGATCGTGTTACCACCCGACGTCAAAATGGACACATTTTTCCACAGGATTTAGGACAAAAACATCTTATTTCTTGAACATCAAATCAAAGCAATACAACACAAATATGTAAATGATAAACACTTATAATTTGAGAGGTAGGAAATCTCTCACAAACCCTAAACTTAAGACTCACAACAACAATCTCATGCATGCCTACCGTAAACATAATAAATATATTTATACCTCACAGTAATAATAATAAAAGACTAAATTGCCCTTATGCTAGGTACTGATGTAATAATACTCTCCCCTCCCCTCCAAAGACACATTGTGCTTAAAGTTAGAAAAAGTGAGTGTTCCTCATCACAACTGTTTTTATTTCTTCGTCCTCTACCTCCACTTTATGCACTATGAAAACTTGTAATTTTCGATCCTTGCAACAGTGTCCTGAGATAAACTTCTCATCTCACGAAAAACATAGACACTTTACTTGTTTCTCCTGAATCTCTCTCTGTAAGCTACTTGAGTGTTTGTTGTTCCCAATTGTGACCCATTATTTCTGTTCGGTGTAACTTCCCTCTGAAATTCCACTATTTGAGATTTAGGTATCATAATGGTTGTAGCAGTTCGGTACGACGCTCCATTTGTGCTGCTTCTGCTGGCGTTCTCCATCTGGTTCTTGTCCTCTACCATCTGAGCTAGCTTCATCAGCTCCCTCTATCCCCGCGGTCTCAATAGTTGTAGTGTTGTCAGTATGTTGGGCTTTAGGCCTTTCATGAAATTCTCCTCTCTAATCCCTCTGGTTCTTGTCCTCTACCATCTGAGCTAGCTTCATCATCTCCCTCTATCCCCGCAGTCTCAATAGTTGTAGTGTTGTCCTAATGTCGGGCTTTAGACCTTTCATGAAATTCTCCTCTCTAATTCCCCTTCTGAAATCCCTTCCAGCCGTCCCTACAGGAGTTTGAATCTCTCTCTATATTTCATGACAGTCCCCTCTTGAGTTAAGACATAGAATTTCTGACATAGGTCTCCTTCCTGAATCGCTCGGAAACATTCCAACAAATAATCCTTAAATTTCTCTCACGAGTGGATCAGGTATATCTAGTCTCCTCCACTGAAACCATGCTAGGACTTTCCCCTTCAAACATAACACTGTCGCTATGAGTTTCCCCTCCCCATCTAGCCCATTCACTGTGAAGTATCGCTTCATTCAATACACACACCCATGCGCGTCTTCCCTCTCGAAGATCAGCATCCTTAACTTCCTAACCCTAGCATCACCATCCCAACTTCCTCTTCCTCCGCTATTTTTCTCCCATTTATTAAGGATAAAACTCACTCTTTCGATAACAACTATATCCTTTCCCGACTTCGTTGCTTTCTTCTTTGTGCTCTATACTTTTGCATAACCCCTTCTCTATATTTTGTCCCACCCACCTCCATAGGAAATCTCTAATCCACTCCTATTGGAGCCTTGTGTGGAGGTTCTTGAGGGTGGATGCTTTCCTCCTCAAATTCCTCTCGTCCAATCTCTCTCTTTTGATTTAGCCAATGAATCTTCGGTCAATTCTTAGGTTAGGGTTTGCAGATGGAACCGTCGGCGAGGTCTTGGATTGCATCTCAGTAAGCTTTCTTAGCATCTCCTCCTAGCTCTCAAATCAATTTTAAATGGCATAAAACCTTTTCTTTATCCCAGATTTAAGTTGCCCTTCTTTCTCCAATCTCTTCTCCAAAGTTTCTATTTTCTTGGCCGCCATTACCTCATGCCACTAGAGCACACTCAATCTTGTATTTTTTCGCTGACTTTTGGGATCATGATTATGACACGCCCGTTCCAGTCACAATCTTCTACACAATGACTCGATCCCTTTAATTTACCAGATAACTTGAACTGCTATCGTATCACCAGGCTTCGGTCAAAGCCCTATACAATTCCCCAACAGACTCAAATTGACTAAATCATGTTAATGTAAATCACGACTCCTTCAGCTTCCAAATCGCGACTGTATCGCGTTCAGTAGGTAGTGATCCCATTGTTTGCTTCCCCTGCAAACTCCTTAACTCTTGATTCATGTGCTCTTCGTGAAGGAGAAGGCGTTGCTCTTTAAGCAGCAATCCTGCCCTCTGTATATGTCAGTCTTCACAGGAGATGGAAAATGTGATCCCTTCATTGCCTTCTCCACCAGCTTTACTTGCGGCTCTATTGCAGGATGGAACGGGAGGAGGAAGATGCGAGTTTTGGCTCCCGGTAAGACGCGACACTTCACTTTGGACCTTCCCAACAAGCTCTGATCGTGACTGCATGTGAAGACTGCGCGAGAGGAGGTGAAAGATGGAGTTTCAGGTTTCTGTACGCAACTTCTCAGTCGCTGCCTTCCCAGCTAGCTCTAATCACGTCTGCTTTCCGTGGACTGAGCTGAAATCGTCACCTAGTAAGCCGCAATTTGCTTCAACTTCCATCAAGTCGATCGATCCTCTTATGTCGATCCGATTCTCAAAATTTTAAGCTCTGATATCAATTTGTTACAATCTGACATCAAAATCGGCACTTTTTTCCACAAGAATTAGGACAAACACAAATTTTCTTTCTTGAACAAATCAAAGCAATACAACAAAAATAAGTAAAGATAAACACCAAAAATTCAAGAGGTAGACAATCTCTTCCAATTCCTACAATTCGAGGTGTAGGAAATCTCTCCTAAATTCTAAGCCTTGCAACAAAAATATCATGCACTTCTAATCCTAAACGTAATAAGCTTATTTATACCCCACAATAATAATAATATGAGACTAAATTGCCCTTAGGTGTACAAAAGATCAAATTACCCTTAGGCTAAGTACTGGCGTAACAGATTGATAATGTTAAATCGAAGGACCATTTCCTCTTTCTTCATGTTTGAATAGCATCTAGCATTCTTCTAATTCCAAATAATATAAATGAAAGGAAAAAACAATACATCCAAAATATCTTTAGAATCATTCTTGATATATGCATTTCTTCGAGAAGAAAAAACATAACCAAGTTAACAATAGGGGATGAAATGGAGAAAAGATTATGAAGGCTCTACTAAATGTTAGAGATCAAATGGAGTTGAAAGCACCACCATCCATCCAATATGAGTCTAAGGAACTAACATATAAAATACCATTAGAAGAAGGAAAGCAATAAGGAATGCCGCACTCATAACTAAGCTTTAACTGATTGATATGAGATTAGAGAAGTTTCTTGCTGTCAATGAGATGGGAAGGAATAATTTCTTTGCATAACCCATACCAAGCACGATGACTAGAATGAAAGGAGTTACAATTTATGGCTAAAGTGAAGATACCTTGAATTCTTTTGTTTAACGAAAGTTAGTGCTCTAGATTCATGAACTTTTCAATTGATGTCGAGAATAAAGTGACCAATAGTTTTAGAGACCCTTTTAATAAAGTTGGTACTGTGAGAGATTGCTAGACCAAAAATCCAAGGAGTCAAGCTGTAAAGGCCTGTTATAAATGATTTTGTCTACAAAAAAATTATTTTTTAGTTGCATAGGCTACCAATTCTCTAGGAGAGACAAGTTAAACATATGCAGGTCCTTGCTACCAAGACCTCCTTTGTTTTTAGGTTTACAATTGTTTTTCCCCTTGATGAGATTTAGACCACCAATATCACCATTACTTCTCCTGAAAGATTCTTTCTAACATCATCAATTTTTTTGTTTTGTTTTTTTTTCCTGATAACCCAACTGGGATTCTAAAAGAAAGAAAGCTAATACCAACGATCTTTTTGATAGCTCAATTAGGATTCCCAAGGAAAGTGGTGGAGCGGAATGGAGGAGAGCATCGAATTGAAAAGCACAATCCCATTACCTTTAGAAAGCAAGCTATTCCAAGAAGATATAGCTTTGATTATAACTTTTAAGTGTGAGGATTTTTAAAAGCACATGCTGAAGTTCGTTAGAGCCTAAAAAAATGCCTTAGTTCTTGAAAGGGAGAGAAAAGGAGAACAACCCAAAATGCTAGCAAAAAATGCATCCATGCCACAGAGCTTAGCAAAGTAAATCAAAGAAGATTTGGATAAGTTGATTTTAAGGCCATAATTTCCTCAAAGATGTTTAAAGACCCAATGGAGTATCATACGTTATACACTTAACTCAAACTTTGGTCACTTTATAAACAGGCAAGCAATAGCTTCATTGAAGACAAGTCTAAAATTCTCCACTATACAACCTTCTGAATTCAATCAGATCAATTTGATATTCGAAATAACTTGTTCCACATATCTAATATAATTATATTGATCAGGTGGCATAGTTTGCTCCACACATTATGTTTTTTAACCACAATCCCTTGTTTTTTTTGTAAGGGTCCAACCATGAAGAATAAGAAAGCATTATAAAGGTTTTGCTTTCCTCTAACAATATAATTGATTCTCAATCTAATGTCTCAACGACTGAGATGTGTTTTGAACCTACATTAAAATTAGCTAGTCTTAAGCTCACTGATCATTCCTTCTATATTTCATTTGCAAGATAAGGATATTATGCTTGTTTGTTCGTTCTTTTTGTGCAATATATGAACTTGCACACAAAATAGATTTAACTTGTGCATGTACAAGCGAGAACACAGAAAGGAATTTCAATAGTTGTGGTATGATTAATTTAAAAGAGCTTGGAAGAAAAATGAGTAGGCTAGGGTTGTAAGTGAGTCAAGCCGACTTGTAAGCCGGCTCGAGCTCGGCTCGATAAGTGGCTCATAAACTAAGCTCGATGAACTAACAAGCTAAGCTCAAGCCAAACCCGACTTGACTCGTTAGCTCGTGAGTCAGCTTTTTTTAAAAAATATTAATATAAAATATACTCAAAATATATTAAATATCAAGACAGTATCTTAAATGTATTAAAAATGTTTTAAAAGTAATATTATGTTTTATATATTATGTGATTTTATATTATCTATTTCTTAATTATTTATTCTATTTGTCATCTTATTATTAAACTAGCCTAAATTAATATAATTTTTTCTTTTTTATAATAAACAAGCTGGCTCGTGGGCCGACTTGAACTGTAGACTTAAGCTCGAGCTCGAACTTAATAAAATTAATCAAGCTCAAGCTCAATTTCAAGCCAAGGGTGGCTCGAGCTCGACTCGACTCGTTTACACTTGTAGAGTAGGCTAAGGGCATGGTGAAGGATTAAAATTTATCATATATGAAGGGGGAAAAAAAACTAGCTTAAAAGGAAGCAACAAAAAGCAGCTTTAATATGGAATTTGAAATGAAGAAGAAGAAAATTGCCTCGTTCATAAATAGTTGTAATAAAGATGAAGAAGGTGGTGCTTGTGTTGATGTCGAAGTCTTCAAGATTTTCTTTTTTAAACTGTAGGGGTGAAACATTTTTTTTTAAGGTGACCCTTCTCTTCTCTCCATTTTTTGTAATGTTAATATTTATTAATTTTTTCCTTTTTCTTTTCTGCCTTTTGGCATTCCCTTTTTATGACTATTATCTTTTTCTTACTTTTTTGTTATTTGTTTCTTCATTTTCAATGGATGACAAACGTTATTACAGAATGAAAAAGTCTTGAATGAACAATCAAAGGGCAAGAGAGGAGAGTTGAATTAAATTACTCGGTATTTCTTTATGTGCCTATTTCCATTCCTTTCGTTAATGTCAACCCACAATGGTGATTACTTTTTTTGTTAATGATGAAGCTATAGGATAATTCTAAACTCTTAGCAATAGCTAATTTGGGACCTAATGCGGCAGCTTGAGATACATTTTGAACCTTTATTATAAAGAGCTAATCTTAATTCCGCCTACTGATCTTTCCTTTTATTTTACATTTGGAAGAGAGTGAAATTAATTCATGTCTAGTTCGTTCTTTTTTCTGCAATACTAAGAATATACACACAAAACTAAGGTCGTTTATACACCGGAGAAGATAAATGAAATATGAGAAAGTGGTGTTATGATTAATTTGGAGGAGCTATGAAGAAGAATGAGTAGGCCTAAGCTAACAATGTAAAGAGTTAGATTTCATTAAAAAAACAGCCAGCTAAAAAGCAGCGAGATAAGTAACTCTAATGTGGAATTTACTGTGAAGAAGAATTAAAAAGCCTTAACATTAATAGCTAGGAAAAAGATGAAGGTGTGGTTGCTTCTGCTGATTTGGTAGTCTTTATGATTTTCAGCTTTAAATTATATTGCACTAGCCATCACAAGCTTTCAACTAAAGAACAGTGAAACATTCTCCATATTTTTCTTTTTTAACCTTTATGTTCTCTTTTTTTTTTGCATGTGATGCTATTATTTGTTCATTTTTAGACCTTTTTTTTCTGTCCAGTGTTTTATTTTCCCTCGTTTTTCCTATTCTGCTCCTTTATTTTCTTTTTCTTTATTTTTATTTTTTTAAAGGAGGTCATAAATGGTGTACAGAAAATGAAAAAGATTCAAATGAACAATCGAAAGATGAGATGAGATTATAATCAATTGATTCGGTGTTCTTTCGTGTGCATATCTCCGTTACTTTTGATAATGTTATCGATGATGGCGGTTACCTTTATTCTTGTTAATTTACGCTTAATCCAGTCTTTTCATTGGTGAAGGCTGAAGACTTTATTTGGCTGTATAATTAGTTTTGATTGTGTGTTTCTCACAAAGAATAGGTATTTACAATTGTGTATGTTCGAGAAATACCGATAGTAGCAAAGATCGGCCGGTCATCTCATCCAACCTACTACCGCAGTTGACCGTTTGGCCACCTCGTTAGATGGACCCAACAACGAAAATGTGTCAGGCATATGAAAAAGTGCCAAATATACGAAACTGTGCTAATGAAAACAATAATGACCGGTAACTCCCAAAGACAATAATAACTAGCAACTTCTTGAGACAATAATAACCGGTAACTCTCGGGCATAAAACTTGTAAAACCTATGGGCATAATAAGTTGTAACTTCTAGGGGGCAATGATGTAATTTTCTAGATACCTCTTATTAAATATAAATAAGCGGATTTTTTTTTTCATGTAATGAGGATATGCCATTTAGGCATCACTCCCATTCTCTTGTAACATATCTTTTAATATATAAAATAAATCCGAGAGCCTGGGAAACACCCTCTCTCTCTCTCTCTCTCTCTCTCTCTCTCTCGCTTTTTTTTCCTCCCTCAGTCCCTATGTTCTATGCCTTGGACATGGTCGGTAGGACAAATTCGGATTCAACACCAACGATGGTGTCCAAATGAGAGCGAATTGTCAGCTCGTCGTTCCCACTCACAAATACTACCTAGATGGAGCTCTTCTTGACCCACAATATCGCCTCATTGGTTGTCCTCCTCTATGAGGAAGACGTCGACGAGCTCAACGAGCTTCCTATAGGGTTTTCAGCCACCAGCGCAGCTTTTAAGTTTTCGGATGACTCGGATGAGTTGATTGTTGTGTTGGTGGAGGGGGAGGCAGAGTACTCGCAGGCTTTTAAGTTTTCGGATGACTCAGATGAGTTGATTGCTGTGTTGGTGGAGGGGGAGGCAGAGTACTCGTAGGCGGTGGATTATCCAACTCGGCTCTGGTGAGGTTGATCGATTTTGCGCCGAAGGGATTGCTGTGGCTTGGATTCTTCAGTCTTTATAGGTCGAGGATGCTAAATTCATCTTTGAGTGTCGAACTATCAGTAAGATGGAGCTTCTTATTCTTACTGCACTGAAGTGGAGGCTTCGACAAACGGTTCAATGGTGCAGTCGGTCTACTAAGCAAGCTACCCTCCAACCGACCAATACTCTGACCCCCTCTGGCTGACCGATACTTCGGCCGCCTCCGTCCAACCACTTGCTTCTAGCTAGGACTGTAAACGAGCTAAGCTTGAACGAGCTTAGTCTTGGCTCATGTTCGACTCGTTCGAAATTGGCTTGTGTTTGAATTTGGCTGATATTCAAAATTGCTGGCAAATCAGTGTTCGTTTTCTGTTCAAATTACAGTCTTGTTCATATTCGACTCGAAATTAGCTCGTTTAAGTTAATTAAAAAAATAAACGTATGATGTTGGATTCGAACTTGCACCACTTCTATCCAATAGAATACACATAACCACATGATCACACAAACTGTTATTATTTAAATGTGTATATATATATTTATATATTTAATACATTATTGCATAAATAATATATAGATAATTTTTTTTATTTCTAGCTAAAACGAGTTGAACACGCACGAACAAAAGGTTATTCGTGTTCAGCTTGTTAATAAAAATTTGTTTGTGTTCGACTCGCTCACGAACTGTTCGCGAACAACGAGCTTTTCGGACATCCTTATTTCTGGCTGATCACCTGCCTCTGGCTGACCATCTTAAAATAAGGGAAAATTCACATATATACCACTAAATTCTTATATATTTGTATATTTACATACATACCACTCAAATCGTTTGTGCTTTCAGCAAGCCACCCTCCAACCGCCTTCGACCGACCATCTGCTTCTGGCCGGTCACCTGCTTCCAGCCGGCCATCTCAAAATCAGGAAAGATTTATTTGCATACCACTCCATTCTTATTTTATTTTCCTAGGTTTGACTGTGACTCCAGGAACCCGAAAAACTCTCAAGCGTTTGTATCTAAGTTGACACTCGAAAATTTAAGCTGATCGAGTAAAATAAAGACTCCTCTCCAGGGCAAACAATTTAAAGACTCCCCTCTTATGTGAGCAAATCAAAGGCCCCTCTCTTTAGGGCGAGCAAATCAAAGACTTCTCTTTAGGGTGAGCAAATCAGATACTCATTTCCGAGACTAGCAAATCAAATCCCCTTTCGGGGCAAGCAAATCAATCAACACAAACATTCACCAGTGAGCAAATATGATAAACAAAGAGCTCGGTAAAGATAAAATGTTAAAACAAAGATGATGCCAGAAAGACTGACCAAATGTCACCTCAACTAGTCGATGGTCAGACAACCGTCCGACAACGCAAAGTAAAAATAGACCCCAAAAAGCCTCAAGAGAGCACTTCGGGGCCATAAAAATTATAGCACTAAGAGATGCTGAAAATCAAGGGAGTTTGATCATTGCAATTGCATTTTTGACATTTAAATTCTCTTTATATTTTCACTACTTCACTTCCAACAAGAGACTAGTGCGCATTTATTTATGTTTGAGAAAGTGTTGAGGGTAGTACAGACTGGTCGACCATGTCATTCAGCCGACTTCCCCAGTCAATCGGCTGTCCACATTGCTGGATGGACCCAACAACTAAAAGGTGTCAAACATATGAAAATATGTCAGATATACGAAAATGTGTTAATGAAGATAATCATAACTGGTAACTCCCAAGGAAAATAATAACCGATAATTCTCAGAGGCATGATAACTGGTAACTCTCAAAAACAATAATAATTGTTAACTCCCAGGAGCATAATAACTTCTAACTTTCAGGGGCAATGATGTAATTTTGTAGACATCTCTTATAAACTATAAATAGGATGATCTTTTTCATGTTAAGGGGAAGAGACCATTTGGGATTTCCAGTCATTTAGGCATTACTCTTTTAGTCTCTTGTGACAACTTTTTTCAATATATAAAATGGGTCCGAGAGCTCGGTGATCACCCCCACTCTGCCCCACTGGGGGAAGTTGCTGTGCCATATCTTTGTCTCTCCCTCCATTGCTCCTGTCCTTTGGCCTTTACATTCTGTATTGGGCATGGTCTATAGGATAAATTTTGGCATGCACTGTATATGAGTCTATTTAGTCGGGGTTTAATCCCGCCTGAGGCGGCGAATGACCCTACTGTAGAATATTTCTTTTTATAAATACAATTTTGTATAATTCGAAATCATTGCACCTTGGATTTTTGCACTGACGCGACATCTTGGCGAAGCTTGATGAGGCATTTTAACTTCCTTGCAAGGCTTTTATATAAGCTTGGACGAAATTCAAATGAAACTTTACATTTTCCGTTTTTCTCATTTTTGGGTTGATTTCTCTTCAGAGTGCCATGGCTCCCAAATACTTCCTCCAGATGTTTGGTTTCGTTAGGTCGAACGAGAGATTGATATGGTGCGAATTCGATGTTCAATTGCTGGATGAGACTTGTATGACACAAGTGTCATTCTTGAAGGAGTGGGCGCAGACATCCGGGCTACTGATTACTTAGGTGTCGATTTGATCTTCTATTGGGATCAATTCTGATGTGGGTGTCGACTGTCATTGTGCATGGAGCTCAGCTCGATTTTTAACTACTATGGGGTGATATCAGCTCAAGTGAAGCCCCACTTCATCGTTGCAGTAACGACCATGTGATTTACCTGTGCAGAATGGAGTTTCCGTCGTTCCAAGAATTATTCTCACATTCTCTTTTTCGACATCACTTTGAAGTTCCACCTAATCGACTTGGAAAACAAAATAAAGGATTGTAAGTTTCGGTTTATGAGGGGCATCTGCAACGACTAGGGTATTCTAATCAGCGCAACTAGTGATCCCTATAAGGAAAGTGAGAGAGTCTCTCCCCGATTGAAGGCTATGGAGCATGTTATCCTCAGTAAGCAACTTCTGTGGTTCAGTACGCTGACGTCATGACGTGAATCGGCTGCTAAACTTGAGTCAATACGACTCGATGACATAGGAGATGTGGGCCGCCTCTAACTAGGTAGAGGAGAAGTGGCCGCTTGAGAATGCCGCCCAACCTTCAAAGAAAGCGCGAAGAAAGAGGAAGAGAGTAGTGGCTCTCCCGAACGAGAGAAAAGAAAAGACACAAGAAGGTGGTCCTTCAGGGGTTCAAATCCCAGTTTAGGATTTAGTTCCCTCAGTTTTCAAAACTTTCGTAGTTATCCAAAATAAAGTCACTTATTGATCGAACGGAAAGATACTCTGGTTGTCTTAGGTGATTTGAGAGACAATGCAACTCTGTCGTACTTTTGATCGGGCACTGAGGGATCTTTCGAGCGTCCCTCAACATAGGCGGTCTCCCGGTCGTGGTCCACGTGCTTCATCCCTCTATTAAAGAGAGGTGAGGCAAGGAGGCGGTTCCCAATCACCATTGGCTCATATTGCTTGGGGAGGAACAGATGGAGGCTCATAGGCAAAATTCAAAGCTTTAGCTTTGGACCGTCTCCTTCCTACCAACACCTCCAAGGGGTAGAAATGGGGGCCTTGATCCATGGATCCCTTTGCAGAAAAAAATACCCTAGCCTTTTGTGAACTCCAACTCAAGTTTAGGTCTAGTAAAATATAGAGGGATTGGTTTCTCTTGAACTCGGCTTCAGTTGGATAAGATTCTATCATTGCTGATATCTTGTGGTTAGCTGGCTTGGAAAGGCATTTCGATGATTTTTGAGAGCCAAACGACATTTTTAAACTTTCTTTTTCTCTGTCTCGTCAGAGGTGGCTCACATCTCCTGTGTTATTGAGCTGTATTGGCTCGGGTTCAATACCTGATTCATGGTCATGTCGTTAGTGTACTGAACCACCGACAATGGCTTACGGAGGATGACATGTTCCACACAGCCTTCAGTTGGGGAGAGACTCTATTCTCTTTTAGGAATCACCAGTCGCTCTGGTTGGAATGTCCCAGTTGTTATAGATGCCTCTTAGATTTCGAAGCTTTCAATCCTTTATTTTGTTTTCGAAATATATTAAGTGAACTTCATAGTGCTGAAGAAAAGAGAATGTGTGAGAATAATTCTTGGGACCGTAAAACCTCCATTCTGTGCATGTAGATCACGTCGTTCATAATCACAATGATGAAGTTTGGCTTCACTTCGGTTAGTATTACCCCATAGTGATTGAAAATTGAGCAGAGTTCTGTGCAGAAGGGCAACCGATGCCACATTGGAATTAATCTCGATAGGAGATCAAATCGTCACATAGGTAATCAGTAGCCCAAAAGTTCGCACCCACTTACTAAAAAATGACACTTGTGTCCTGCACACAAGTCTCATCCAACAGTTGAACATCAAATTTGGTCATAATCGATCTCTCGTTAGATCGAACCAATATTTGAGAGCCATGATAGCCTGAAGAGAAATTGACCTAAGGATGAGAAATTTCTAAAATATAAAGTTTCACTTGAATTTTGTTCAACCCTATATATAAGTTTCACGAGGAAGTCGAAACACCTCATTGGGCTCTGTCAGGAGTTCATATCGGCGCAAAAATTGAGGGTTCAATGATTTCAGAAATTACGCAAAATCCTATTTATAAAAATTAATATTTTACAATAGTGTTGTTCACCACCTTGGGCAGGTTTAAACCTCAACTCAATAGGTTCTTTTACAACACACACCCACCAAACTTATACTTTTCTATTTTTTATGCTCCGCCCGAACACCAAAAATCGAGCTGGTCGTCTGAACTTCTACCAGTTTGGCCCGGAGATTCGCCGCCTCTGCTCGGATATCCTCCATACTAGCATAGAGGCCGCCAATTCCTCCCTCAAATCTAATATGGCGGTCACTCTCTAAAGACCTGCAGCCCGGGCAAGTGAGTCCATAGTTTCGTCCATGCGCCAGACCAAAGTCATGGGACCTTCAGTCGTTCATGTCCCTCTCTGGGTCATTTAAAGGAGGAGGTGGAGCAAAATATGTGGTGGGACAGACGCCACTCCAATTGAGACAAGAGTAGAAGGATCGACAGTTGCCTTTGGTTCGGGAAGATGCTCAACTTTTTTGTACTGGGAGTTAATGATCTCCATGGTCCCCTCTGCGACATTAGAGTCGGCGTTATAAGAATAAAATTGAAGGATCTAATGAGGATAATCTAGGTTACTAATGCTAACTAGCTCCGATGTACATAGACTTTCTACAACGAGACAGGTAGCACCAATCGGAGCCACCACTTTGGCCAAAGGCGTCGGGGGATCACCTTGCGTGGTTTGCCTTGACGAGGCCCGGATCGGACCCTAGCCAAAAGCAAAACTGTCCTTTGCTATTTACTTCCATGGGGGCTGGATTATGATGAATTCTGACGGCGAAACTAGTGCAGTCATTACTATTTGCTCTTGTTCCAACAAAGACAGTTGAGCCGGAAGTTGGCGGAGTGACTTAGGAGCTAAGACAGGAGCCTCCAAAATACACCCTCATTTGCGATTCCTAACCTCCAGCTGGGGCAATGAGTTGGATGATTCTCCAAACCCTTCCACTTGCGACTGCTTTTGCCGTTATATGTTTAATTGATTTAGGCCCTTCGGGCTTGGTTCCTTCGACTGGTCTTTTAGTCCTAGTCGTGTTCCTCTCTTCTCCCAGCCTTCTCTCAGTCGTGCAGTCATTTTCGCCTGTTCTCCTTTATGGCCAGGTGAGAATTTTTAATTTTTTTCTTTCTCTCGTCCTCCGAAGGGCAAATCTTCAATGCAGGAAGCTCAAAAGCCCTATGTATAGGGAGAAGCAATAAAAAAATCCAAAGAGTACAATTATTGGCATTATTCATGTAAGGAATTATGACATTTATTTTTTTATTATTATGACAACTGTCACTTTCAAAGATATTAGAAAATCGAGAAACTAATTATGTATGCCATTAATGTGGCCTCATGAATCTCAAGGAGATTCAATGGAGCGCACAAGGAAAGCAATAGAAGCACGAACATTCATCACTGCACCAGTTGGTCAAAATTTAGGCTGACCAAATAAACGTCTGACTAAACCCAGAAGCGCTGCGCCCCGCATCTATGACTACTTAGCCGATGTTTGACATTAGAAAGATCAATAACTGCCTGAAAGAGATCCTTTTTACACAGACTCATCTATTGAAGGAAGGATGTTTATCAAATTATGATAAAATATCATCTGCATGATGGAACAATCCTTTTCAAGTAAGATGAGCCTTCACAACGAATTTCTTCGGAAGATGCTACTGTAAATTATTTGGTCAGCCGATACTCTTTGCTGGAAAGCTCGAATGACTGGAGAGTAATGCCTAAATATCCGAAAAACTCAAATGGTCTCCTCATCTTTACGTGAAAAAGATTCTCATATTTATAGTTCATAGGTGGTATCTATAAAATTATATTATTGCTCCTGGGAGTTATAAGCTATTATGCCTTTGGGAGTTACAAGCTATTATACCCCTGAGAGTTACCTGTTGTTATTATCTCTGGGGTTACCAATTATTATGCCTCGGGGAGTTACCAATTATTATTGTCCCTGGGAGTAATCTGCTATTATTGTCTCTATTAGCATCTTTTCGTATATCTGACACCTTTTTGTATGCCTAATACTTTTTCGTATGTCTTACACCTTTTCGTTGTTGGGTCCATCCAATGATGTGGCCAACCGGTCAACTGGGGTGGCCGACTGAATGAGGCGGCAGACCGGTCTCTCTGCTACCATCAACATTTTTTCGGACATAAATAAATGCCCCAAGTTTTTTCTTGGAAGTGAAGTTGTGATGAGAATGAAAGACTTTAATTGTCAAAAATGTAAATGCAATGATCATACTTCCTTGATTCAACATCTCTAAGTGCCATGTTTTCTTCGGCCCAAAGTGCTCTCATGAAGCTTTTTCGGTTCGATTTGTGATATGTGTTACTGGTTGTCTATTTGACCTTCGACTAATTGAGGTGACTTTTGATTAGTCTTATTTGTTTCAGCTTTATCTAGCTATTTATTTACGATAGTTGCTTAAGGATGAATGTTGGTGCTGGTTGATTTGCTCGCATTGGAGGGGAGTCTTTCATTTGCTCGCCCTGGAAGAGAGTCTTTGATTTGCTCCTCCCGGAAATGAGTATTTGATTTGCTCGCCTTTGAGGGGAGTCTTTGATTTGTTCGCTCTGGAGGGGAGACTTTGATTTGCTCTCCCTACGAGGGGAGTCTTTGATTTACTCGCCTCATATGGGAGTTTGATTTGTTCACCATGGTGAGAAATCTTTGCTTTACTGAGGCGGTTTGAATTTTCTGAGTGTCGGCATAGATGCATAACTGTGAACTTTTTGTGTTTCTCGAGTTTTTGTCAAACCTAGGAAATAAAATAAGAATGGAGAGGTATGTATGTAAGTCTTCCCTGATTTTGAGATGGCTTTGCGATCAAAAGCTGGTGGTTTGCCAAAGGCGATTTCTTAGAAACACAAACGAATTGAGTGGTATTTACGTAAACATACAAAATATATAAGAATTGAGTGATATATCTATGAATCTTTCTTGATTTTAAGATGGTTGGCTGGAGACATACAATCGATCAGAAGTTGGTGGTCTGCCGGAGCATCGCTCGGCTGGAGGGTGATTTGCTTAGTAAATCACTGCCCTATTTGATCGCTTGTCGAAGCCTTCACTTTAGTGCAATAAGAATAAGGAGCTCCATCTTGTAGATAGTTTGAGGCTCAGATGAATTTAGCATTCTTAATTTATATACATGAAGAATCCAAGCCACAACAACCTCTAGGGCAGGAAAATCGATCGACCTTGACCGGAGTCAGGTCAGATAATCCACCTTCGGCGAGTACTTTACCTCCCTCTTCACGAACACAACAATCCACTGATTTGAGTCATCCAGAAACTCAAAGACTACGCCGGTGGCTGGAGACCCCCTAGTCAGCTCATCTAGCTCGTCAAGGCCTTCCTCATAGAGGTCACCCCACGAGGCTTTATTTTGAACCAAGGAGAGCTCAATTTAGGAAGCATTTGTTAGTGGAAACGGTGAGCTGACAATTCACCCTCATTTAGTTTCCCTGGCCGGAGAAAGCGCAAAGAGGCGGGTGAATGCGAAAGAGCATTTTAACGCGACAGGGAGGAGGGAGAATCATATATCTCTAAATATGGAAGCTCAGAGCATGTATAGATCTAGGGGAAAGAGATGAAATTTCTTTGAAATCAATGGCGATGAGGAATAAATAGAGTTGATTTGCTGTTGTGCCATTTCTTCTTATGCGCTCTTTACTAGGAGCGCTTCTGTGAATAATTTTTTTTCTCGATGTTGCCCTTCTTGCATCTTTTAAAATATTGAATCCAAATTTGCCCTGCAGATTATGCCCAATGCATAGAGTGTAGGGCCGAGGGAGAGAAAAAGAGCAAGAGAGAGATAAAGAGCGACACAACCATTGCTCCCAGCGGGACAAAGTGGGGGTGTTCCCTGAGATCTCGGACCCGTTCTATACATTGAGAATGCGAGAATGTGAGAATAATGCCTAAATTGATGGAAAACTCAAATCGTATCCTCTTCTTTAAATTAAAAAATCCTCCTATTTATAATTCATAGGGGGTATTTGCTCTTGGGAGTTACTAGTTATTATGCCTCTGGGAGTTACCAGATATTATTATCTATGGGAGTTATCAGTTTTTGTGCCTCTGGGAGTTACCGGTTATTAATATCCATGGGAGTTAATTATTATCGTCTTCATTAGCACATTTCGTATATTTGACACTCTTTCAT
>NW_018164953.1:667198-672412 GCF_001263595.1 Phalaenopsis equestris | reverse complement strand
GTGGCCGGCGGAAGGAGGGGCCCAGCCAGTCTCTGCTACGGGCTGCTTTTTTTTTGAATGGAACTGTGCTGATTATGTAGTTAATTAAGTAAAATATTATTTTTGCAATCTCAACTTTTAAAGCTAAAGTGATTTAGAGGGGTGCATGAATGTTGAGACACTTGATGCGAATAAAGTTTTTTGCACATAGCTTGATCAAGAATTATCTAATTGTCTATTTTTGTCCTCGGTTTATTAACTTACCATAGAGTATGGTGATCTTTACCTTGCTTTAAGGCTAAAAGCGCATCAAATATACTAGATGTTTAAATCTAAGCTGACAAGAACATGAGAGCGAAGAAATCACACAGTTTAGAAGTATTAGATTAAAGCAAAAACAACATATCTGAGTATTAGATTAAAGCAAATCACGCATGAACAAATTCTTTCCTACGCTTCATTTTTTCTCTCAACTCAAACCTAGGTGTGGGATCTCGGCGGGCAAGATAGGCTAAGAACATCGTGGGCAACATACTTCCGAGGCACTCACGCCGTGATCGTAGTGATCGACAGCACAGACCGAGCGCGGATCTCAATCATGAAGGAAGAGCTGTTCCGACTGCTACAACACGATGACCTCGAGCATTCGGTCGTGCTCGTCTTCGCAAACAAGCAGGACCTCAAGGAGGCGATGTCTCCAGCTGAGATCACGGACGCTCTTTCCATCCATAGCATAAAGAAACACGACTGGCACATACAGGCCTGCTGCGCCCTCACCGGTGAGGGGCTCTATGACGGCCTCGGCTCAACCTACCACACCCGCCCCCGCCCCGCCGACCACTTCTTGAGCTGTGTAACTCATTTATGGAGATTCTTTAATGTAATTTGAATCTCTTGAATATGTTTTATATATATATATATTGCGATGATGGGAATATTTCACATGACCATTACTTTGGGACGAAAGGGAATGTAATTGTATGATGTTCATGAGCTAAAGTTTGTTTCAGATACAAATTTCTTCCATCGGATAAGCTGGCTTTGAATGTGAAAATGAATATCTGTTTCATTTGAATGGTGGACTTGTATTATTTTGGGGCATTTACATGGATACCACACAATTCTTATGTATTTACGCATCTAACACCTAAACATTCATTTTTACATGCATGCCATTTAAAATACGAACATCACATTAAAAACGTCACCATAATTAGCTTTTTAACAGTGAGATATACTTTTTCATGCATGGTTTTATGTATCAAGGTGTCATAAGTGTGGGTATGAAACTTTGGGCGTTAGATATGTAAATATGTAAGCATTCTGTGAAGTTTGGGTGCTAGATCTGTAAATATATAAGAAATTTGTGTTATGTATGTAAATATCCACTGCATTTCCCTGTCCAAAGTTTTACTTTTGAAGTTATTGCTAGTCGTTTATGGTATGGGCTTGTTTCTTGATAATAGGGACCTTGAAATGAATCTAAAATTGATGTAAATTGATTGATTCTTTGCATATTAAACTTATGTCAAAATGATTTTAAAGATTTAGAGTGGTATGTATGTAAATTTTTTTTTTCTTAATTTTTTGGTTGACTGTAAAATTTAAATTTTTCTTAAAAGAAATTAGGGAAAATAAAGTCTTTCACTTTTAAAATATGTTTTAAACAGCACTTGAAAAGAGGGAAATTTTGCATGCTTATAACACAAATTTTATGTATTTATATATATAACACCTAAACTTTAATATTTATAATTATAATGTTTAGGTATCATGAATATATGCTAAAATGTATGCATAAGAAGTGTATTTTATATCTAAAAAATAAATAATAGTAATACTTTTTGTCTTGAATGGTAGGCATATAATTATTAAAAGTTTAGTTGTTAGATATATAAATACACAAGAATTATGTGATGTGCCTAAATTCTCCTTAAAAATAAGTCCTTTGTCACGGGCAAATAGTCCCACATCGGCTAGGTGTAGGGCCGAAAAACAGTATTTAAGTCATGGGCTGCCCACCTCTCTTAAGGGTTCTTTTGGGAGGTGACAAGTGGTGTCAAAGCAGATTACTGTCTGTCAGGTGTGTGGACTCTCCATGGTCCAGTAGGACCCTAGGTGGAGCCGATTCGTGATGAGGGCGTCACGTGATTAGGTGGAGAAGAATGTCATGAACAAAGTCTCATCTCGGCTAGATGTAGAGCGGAAAAACAGTATTTAAGTCATGTGTTGTCCACTTCTCTTAAGGGCTCTTTTGGGAGGTGACACCTTGCTCATGCTATAAAAAGAAAAATTTACATACAAATCACTCAATTCCTATACATTTACATATCCATTATCAAAATTTTAATTTTTACATACATTTCATCTTACATGTAAATATATAAGAAATTAGTGGATGCCCGAAGGGTCTAAATCAAAATCAGACAAAAATGAGATCAGCTATTTTGCCCAAAACCTTCTTGAAAAGTGAACACATGACCCCCTTTTATGACCAACGGCCACACGGAGTGCACGTGGCACTGCAGAACGGCGAATAAACTCTTTTAATCTAATTAAATAAGAAGGAAATATAACATAATATGCATTGATGATTGATGAGTTAAATAAATTCGACATAAAATAAAAATTTAATCACTCCTCTTGTCGGCAATTTTTGTAAGATTTAAATTAATGTTTTTTATTTCCACATTGATTTTCAATAAATATTCAAGTTTAAGAGAATTTAATATGACAAAATGATTAAAATAAGTAATAATAATTAACGGTTTGTTTGGGGCAGCTGATTCAGCTTATTCATATAAGTTGCTGATGAACAGCTGATCCGGATAAGCTGTTTGACTGTTTTGTTTGTGCTTTTGGAAAACAGTTCATTCTGAATAAATGATCATCTTTGTTAGATAAACTGTTTAGTTGTTTGGTTTGTGAATTTGGAAAATAGCTGATTCTGGATAAGTGGTCTGCACGGCGCTGCTTGTGAAATTTAGGGCAGAGGAGCGAGGGGCAACTTTTGTATTCCGCTTCTATGAAACATGGATCTTGGGTTCCTACCCGCGATCCACGTCTGATATTAAAGGCCAAGCGACGTATTTAAAAACGCATCAGAAGCACATTTTCCAAACACCGCTGTAAATAAGCTCCCCCAAACACACCCTAATAAAAATTATTAACCCATTTGTTGCATTATATTTTGTAAACACAAAATTATGTACTAAAAAGTTATGTTTATGTATAAAAATATACATTATATTTTTAAAAGTTGAAATAATAATATTTTTGAGACCATAAAAAAATTTAGATGCTAGAAATGTAAACAATTTTTTTTTTTTGAAAGTGTTATGATATGTAAATACATGGGAAATGAGTGGTATGTATGTAAATGTCCATGAAAAATTTACATAAATAGCACCCAATAATTAAAATTTGATTTTTACATGATAAGCATCTTAAGCTATATAGGAGAGAAAAATGCGCCATTTGTTTTAATTTCCATAACACCGCTTCTCCTCCATCGCGCGCCTCGTGATTGGCAGCTCACTGCGTCTGCGCTCTCCCCGACGAACCTGTCCCCCTCGTCGCCGGCGACGACGACATGTCGGCACATTCTACCGCCGCCTCTGCGCTGCTTAACTTGCTTCGGCCCCCGTTTTACTCCCGGCGCTTTCTCGAAGCGAGGTTTAATCGCTCCGTACTCCGTGCTTCTCCCACTCCATCCTCCGATGTGGGTGAATCGTACCTCGATATGTGGAAAAAGGCTGTGGAGCGAGAGCAGAAGTCACGTGAATTCATTAAACTAGCCGACGGGGGCCGGGAGCTGCCGGATGTGCCGGCGGAAAGCAAAGAGACGGTGGAGCAGAAGACAGAACTTTTCAGGAAGATTCTTGATGTTCCCAAAGAGGAAAGAGATCGCGTGCAGCGGTTGCAGGTCATTGATCGCGCTTCTGCTGCTATTTCTGCCGCTCGAGCCTTTTTGAGGGACTCCCCTCCTCCGAAGTTTGATTCTGATGAACCCCAGGGGTCGCAATCCGATGGCGGCTCAGGTCGGCGTGAGGTGGTGAGGGAAATCGTAGTATCAGTTCCTGAGAACCAAGGTGATTTTTGAGATAGCGGGTGTTTGGTTGCAATTTTTTTTCCATATTTGTGGGATGTTTAAGGCTATTGGCTTGCTTGTTCTTGGAGAACATGATCTGCTCTTTATTTTAAAGTTTTAGTCGTATTGCATGATTTCATAATAAACCATAGTCGTATTGCTTTTAACAATTGATCTCACAGCGCATGAATTCCCGTGAGTTGTATAGAACGAGTTTTTGATATTGTTAACTAAGCAGATGGTGCTTTTTTAGTTAAATTTTGGGAATCATGTTGGAAAAAGGACCACAACCTAGTGCTGCAGACTTTATAAACTAAGTTCAGAACACCTGAGGGGGTGTTTGGTAGCATACTATTTACAGGATTTAGTCTTGGATTTAACTTAATTCCCGTCAAACATAAAAAAGAGAAAAAAAAAAGAAACTAAATCCAATGCTCCATTAATTTGAAATTTCTCGCGTTCCGTTGATTTCTTAATGTTTTTTCTGCTTTACAACGTGAATCCGGATTTATTAAATCCAACTATGAGACAAATTTACGGGATGTCGCTTTTCTTCTCTGTCTTCACTCGCGAGGTTAGATAAATCCCCTATGAGGCGGATTTGATAAATCATGTTTAACGTCAATCTAAGTCGCACCCAAACACCGCCTAAGACTATGTTCTTGTCTTAATTTTGGGCTTTGTGTGGATATTGGGAATAAATGAAAGAAATGAAATATGCTTTCAAATAAAGATATGATTAAGAACTCCAAATCGAGCAATAAGTTGCAATAGTTTTATTTCATTTCCTCGTATTCCATTTTCTTGCTTGAATGTTGTTTAATTATCTTTAATAAATTATTGAATTGCTTATTACTTTCTTAAAAAAGAAAAAAAAAATCTTCAACCGTTTGAAGATTCATTAGACCCCCTTCGCATTCTCATATTTATCTAATAATTTTGAACTTGAATCCAACACTATGATGTCTCCGAGTTTTAATTTTTGAAACCTTCAAGATGGTTAATGTCTTCTATTGATTATTTCAAGGATGAAGCTCTGATTTATAAATAAAAAAATTGTATGTGGCACAATAAAGGAAGTCATGCTGGTTCTCCCTACCTGGACTGAAAGTAGGAGATATCCAGGATTGTGGATTGGTTCAGCA